>NC_134354.1:184866144-185191144 GCF_048569485.1 Anomaloglossus baeobatrachus
TATTGGAGTGTTCTTTTGTTTGTTTTTCATGATTCCATAATTTTTTCCTCATAATTGAGTGATTCCATAATAGTTTCCCATTTGGTCTTGAAAAGTAACAGTTACTGGCTAGCACATTATGTTTTCATGATTTTTTTTAGTGTTTCTTAAAGCCAGAAAGTTGCCATTTGAAATGACTTTAGTTTTGTGCCATGTCTGTGATCTGCTTTTTTTTTAAACAAAAGTAAACAACTGAATGAACATCCTCAGAGCCAGGTGAGTCCATAATTTTTGCCAGGGGTTGTATACCTTTCAACTTTTGGCCTAAACAAAACTTTTTATTCTCACATTTTTCAGCCACTTGAAATGTTCTGTGAATTCTATAATTAATCTAATGAACAGTTAATGCAAGCTTTAAAGAGTTGTCCTGGAAACTCCATTGAATAATTGGAACAACAGCAAAAGCTTTGGAACCCACTAAGTATAGCCAGTGATTGGTACTTTGTACATAGCAGCATTAAACTAACTATAAATCTTCTGCCAGTAGGCAAATCTTTCTATGTTCTAAGCTTTTAATACAAGTAGTTAAATGCAATTTGTTTGTATCTCTACAGTTTCTTGGTACTTGGTGGATATTTTCAGCACCAAGACATTAATTATTGAGAATTCTATTTGCATGCTTTCCTGTTGGTGTATTTATTTGACATACGGACAGAGCATCAGTTTGCAAGAGCACATGTGACATGTAAATGTATGTCCATCTCTGAAGTTTATACGATGATAAACAACACAGCAATTCTTTACTGTAAGAACAGTGGGACTATGGAACTCCCTACCACATTTTATTGTAATGGTTAATTAGCTAAAAAGTCCAACGAGGGCTTGGATGTCTTTCATAAAAATTACATTATCGGTTATGTGCACTAGATTCTGTGATGGGTCATTGACCCAGGGGTCTAGCCTGATTGCCATATGTGAAGTTAGGAAGACCTTTTCCCCCTAATATGGAACAATTATCATCTGCCTCATGTTTTTTTTTCTGGATCAGCATGCTAGGCCTAGCACACATGGCGAGTAATACGGAGCAAGTGGAATGCGATAAAAAAATCGCATTCCACTCGGACCAATATTATTCTATGGGTCCGCTCCCATAAGCGATTGTTTTCTCAGCCCTAATCGGACCGAGAAAACAATCGCAGCATGCTGCTGGTGCAATGCGAGCCTGTTTCACTCTCACCCATTCAAGTCTATGGGGCGAGAGAAACATTACATTGCTCTCGTGTTACACCAGTGTAACCCGATAGCAGTGCGATTCTCGCATCAGCCGGCAACGCAGGAGATAGGTTCATAAATCCCTCCCCTCCGCAGCTATGGTCTGATCGCACGATCGGACCATAGTGACATGACACTCGCATGACACTCAGCTCCCGCTGTGCTGCAAGCATGAGCCGAGTGTCATGCGAGGACTCGCACAAATCCCTGTGTGGCAGTACCAACATAAGTAATCCAAGGAAGGAAAATCTGTGAAAAGGGGACAGGGTCACTGTAATCTAAGGCACCTCTGTTGCAGGATAAGCAGACTGTGGAATGCCCTACCACAAGAAGTAGTAATGGCAGATACTATAACAGCTTTTAAAAATGGGCTGGATGATTTCCTCAGTACACACAACATAGTTGGTTATAAATGACTTAGTGACCAAATGTAGAACTGGTGGAGGAAGGTTGAACTGGATGGACCTAGGTCTTTTTTTCAACCTAAGTAACTATGTAACAACATAGTCGTCCTTGTGATCCTGGGTGGTGGTGGTATCTTGGCTGGGAGCTCTAATGCTAACTTTTGTCTTTGATTCCTACTGTAAACCCTGGACGGATGTCTCACGAGATTTTTACTAATTCCGCAGACTGTCATGGTTGCATCAAGTCCTGTTCAGATTGCAGATTCTGACACACCGCTGAGAGATTCTCTGTTGTCTGGGTTGTAACGCAGGCAGACTGGGGCATCGACCTGCTGTGTGCTGATTCATAAGCAGACAAGCAAGAGTTAATCTCTACTAGTCTTCTTTTTAGTTCATTTTGGTCAACTGTTGTGAGGGAGCCTATCACATCTGCTCCTCACAAAGTGCATATATGCATTTACCGGCTAGGTACTTCCTTTTATGCCAGCTATAGTTTATCTTAGTTGGTGTGGTGTCCGAGACTATTTGGTGCTTGTAGTTCTTGTTGGTTTATGTGGTTGTGGAGTTTACCGGAGTTGAATTTTGTAGTTTCCTTCCTGCTCTTGTTTTTCTCCTAAATCTCTTATTGTCCTATGCTGTGTGTGTATGTGTGTGTGTGTCAAAGTTTTTGTTTTCTTTGTCTGTCTTCATCTGTGTTTAACATCACACTCCTACCCCATCCTTCTCTGGTGGGAGGGGGTAAGGGGAATCGGACTAGGTCTGGTCAGGAGCAGGGCCAAAAACGGGACTCTGGTATCTCCACCATCAGGGGTATCCCTGAGATTTGGGAAAGCATGGGGCCCCCTAGTATGATGGACAGCTTAGGGGCCCCTATCTCTTATTATTCAACGAGTCATATTGTGACACCAGCGATTTGTTATCTGCCAGAGTGCTTTAGTGTTTCATGGAGCTAGCCAGAGGTCACAAATCAATGCATCTCAATGGGACCTCGTTACAGTCTCTTCTGGCCAGTCAAAAGATACTGTCACAAGATGGCATTGCAGGAACTGAGCAGCATCTGTAAAAGTTGAAGATGCTGGAAGGGGAATATATAATAGGGGGCAGTGGGTTTAGATTTAAAGCGCCACTCCAGCTCTGAAGAAAACCCCACTGGAGTGGTGGTTTAAATGCTTCCACTTTTTAATACTATCACTCACTGTTGAACCTTTGGCACCACTTTGTGTGCACACTAATGCATGAGCTCCACTTAGTGCATCTATGTATCTGTATTTATGGGTGGCAGAGGAAGTAAAACTGGTAAGAATGGAAACTATTAGTACAGTGTTTTTCATCAATGTAGTTCTTTCATTATTTTTTTATTCCGGCAGTGAGTGACTTATTTGTTAGATTAGATTATATTTTTAACCTGTTTTTATTCGTTAAAATTCTTTTGTACTCCAAAGCTGTAGCATTCTTGTTTGGAAATAACAGCCAATTAGTTTGCTGTTTCTTGAACCCAAATATTCCAGGCCTGCTTTCAAAATTTACTCTTTCATCCATAATCTGAACATTGAAACGTTGCATAGATCTCTTGCAATAATATATTAACTAACAGTAAAGATGAATAAGCAGTTCTTCTACCAACATTACATGACTTCCACCATCAAAATTAGTGTAATAATGAACTACCGTAGTCTTATATATACTCTGTAGTCGTCCTATTTATATACTGCTTTAACATCTCCACTTTATCCATTTAGGCCTTACAGCTGCTAAGCTGCTTGTGGAATCAGGACTGGATGTTGTTGTGCTTGAGGCAAGAGACAGAGTTGGAGGCAGAACTCATACTATAAGAGTAAGTCATAACAACTTATTGATCATTTCTAATCAATCCATGGGTATCATGGTATATATCAGGAGTATCTGGGCTGATTGATACGTAAGGCATGATTCATCAAGAGCAATGGTCTAGATGAGGGGGCATGCTGGAGTCAGGCACTCCTGATTCATGGAGAGGTAAATGAATCCGGACTGTCGGACGAGTGGGGTACACCTCTGTGTGTGTTTTGCCACTAATCCTACTCCAGTCCCTGCTGGAGTAAGATTTTTGGTGTACAAAATGCCGCAGCTTATCATGAACAAGACAAGGGGCTGTTGCCATGCCCCCACCACACCACCACTTGGTCGGAGTTGGGCAAAACTGGAGTGAGAATACCTTAAGTCATATAATTGTAGTGAGTTTCACCAAAATTATGGAACATTTCAAAGCTTTCTACCCCGGAATAGTGAGAAAAGATGCAGTATACTTATAAAAAATATAAGCTTGCAATTATCAAAATTGTATCCAATTCCTTCTATTCTAGTAATGTGCAAAACAATTAATGTTATAAAGTTTAATTCTCTGTTCATTCTGGGCTTAGGAGTCTTATGGGTATAGGGAATCACTGACTGTCAGCTGTACCTGTGTGCACACTCCTACAGGGAGGACTATTCGTTTGTGAGTCAACCAACCCACTGGACTACAATAAAGACATTTGCAGATTTTTCTACCTTTTCTTGAATTTGGTAAAGGAGGATAATTTTATACAAGTCTAATTGAAAACAATATTAGGACATATTAACAAACTTTGAAATATTGCAATTCACATCAAATCTACTGGAAAGCTAGATAAAGACACACATAACATTGCCATGTTGTGTTTGTGTATCATAAATTTATGTTTTTGCTTTCAAAAGTTTGTAATCTTGCACCAAATCATGTGGAGACAGGAGAAAATAAACCCTTTTTTTATTTCCATGAGATACAGTAGAAACCATAAGTTTACATACACTATCTAAAAAGACACATTCATGTTTTCCTCACTATCTGATATGAAATCAGAATAAACCTTTCCCGTTTTAGGTCAATTAAAAAACAAAAGTATTTATACTTGTCAGATGCCAGAATAAGGAGAGAGAAAGAGAATGTTATAAGGCATTTTTATTACTTTCTGCAAAGTCAATAGTTTACATACATTTCATTAGTGTTTGGTACCATTGCCCTTAAACCGTATAACTTGGGTCAAATGTTTTGGATATCCTTCCACAAGTTTCTCACAATAGTTCGTAGAAATTTGGTTCTATTTCTCCTGACATAATTGGTGTATCTGAGCCATGTTTGTAGGTCGTCTTGTTCACACCGGTCATTTCAGCTTTGTCCATAAATTTTCAATAGGATTGAGATCAGGGTTTTGTGATGGCCACTCCAATACACTGTGAAAAGCAAAGATGAATAAATCCAGCATCCATTCTTCTAAATTTTTTCTTTTATTATTAGTCAAAGGCTCGAAGTCTGCTTTTTTATGAGTGGACTTTAATCAATTAATAATAAAAGAAACATTTTAAAAGAACGGATGCTGGATTTATTAATCTTTCCTTTTTGCATTGTGATGTGGATACCAGCCACGATAATCCGGACATCTGTGGATCCATTTGAAATTGGTGGGGAGTTGCTCTCCCTTTTCTTTGTCCTACTCCAAAACATTAACTTTGAACTGTTGCTTCAGTATTGCCACATAATCTTCTTTCCTTTTGATGCCATCTATGCCATTGCAAGACATCAGCCAGGAACTTAAAGCTAGGACAGAAATGGGTCTTCCAAATGGACAATAACCCGAAGCAGACAACTAAACTGGTTATAAAGTGGCTTAAGGATAACAAAGTCAATGTTTTGGAGTGGCCATCATAATCCTATGATCTCCAATGATCTGGCATAGTTTGCCTCCGTGCACTATGCCAGAAATCTGATTCCAGATAGTGACTGGAGTGACAATTCTGGAGTAGGGAATGTCACACATAGCTCATCATAAATTAGTTGTGTTGGAGGTGGGAAAAACGGTCTTAGAAACACCAAAAGTCTCATTGATAAATCAGGCTACAACAGAATAAGGCACAAATAATAAGGCTGCTAATAAAAAGCAAATTACTCCAGAAAACTGGAGAAACAACAATGCAGAACCAGGGCAGCACAGTTATACCATTCAGTTACACTGAAAATTGCTAACGGGAATGGATGAAGAAATATCCCAGAACTCAAGATAACTGCAGATTTAACTACTATCACCTCAGTGGTACATTTGCTCAGTAAGATCAGGATATATTTTCATATATTCTCACATTCAGTTATTCATGCAACAAACAGATAACAGATTTGTTATCACTTGGCTGATTTCCCTTAGCAGTGTCTTCATTCTGTAGGTAAGTAATATGTTTGGACCAGCTACCAGCTTTGCTAGGATAAACAATTTATGAAATAGCTATCTATCATAAATTGAATTATTACAATACTGGAAAATCCACTGAGAAAGGGGGAAAAGCAGGAAAATATGCGGCGCTCTATGACTGTAGCATTAGTATTCCAGTGGTGAAATCTTTGATGGCATATGCACTCACCTTTAGAGATATCGTAATGAGCGTATCTCATACAAATTTCCACTCACTGACATAGTCCGGTTGGCAGAAGTGGATTCTTCCAGGGGATCCAAACAGAGGAAGACAAATAGAAAAGGTAGACTATCCGGTAATTGAGCCACTCTGTGTTTTGTGATAGGTGGAAAAAAGAATAGTATGCTGTATTCAAAACCAAACTGTTTGATGAATTTATTAAAAATCAATATAGAATATCTAAAAACATGGATGGACGGGTACAACTCGCTTTGACTGGATAATCCTTCCTCAGGTACATACATTTGTCATTTCATACCAACATAGTGCAGATTCAATATATACAGTCATATGAAAAAGTTTGGGCACCCCTATTAATGTTAACCTTTTTTCTTTATAACAATTTGGGTTTTTGCAACAGCTATTTCAGTTTCATATATCTAATAACTGATGGACTGAGCAATATTTCTGGATTGAAATGAGGTTTATTGTACTAACAGAAAATGTGCAATCCGCATTTAAACAAAATTTGACTAGTGCAAAAGTATGGGCACCTCAACATAAAAGTGACATTAATATTTTGTAGATCCTAACAGCCTCTAGTCGCTTCCTGTAGCTTTTAATGAGTTCCTGGATCCTGGATGAAGGTATATTTGACCATTCCTGTTTACAAAACAATTCCAGTTCAGTTAAGTTTGATGGTCGCCGAGCATGGACAGCACGCTTCAAATCATCCCACAGATTTTCAATGATATTCAGGTCTGGGGACTGGGATAGCCATTCCAGAACATTGTAATTGTTCCTCTGCATGAATGCGTGAGTAGATTTGGAGCGGTGTTTTGGATCATTGTCTTGCTGAAATATCCATCCCCTGTGTAACTTCAACTTCGACACTGATTCTTGCACATTATTGTCAAGAATCTGCTGATACTGAGTTGAATCCATGCGACCGTCAACTTTAACAAGATTCCCGGTGCCGGCATTGGCCACACAGCCCCAAACCATGATGGAACCTCCACCAAATTTTACTGTGGGTAGCAAGTGCTTTTCTTGGAATGCCGTGTTTTTTTGCCTCTATGCATAACGCCTTTTTGTATGACCAAACAACTCAATCTTTGTTTCATCAGTCCACAGGACCTTCTTCCAAAATGTAACTGTCTTGCCCAAATGTGCCTTTGCATACCTCAGGTGACTCTGTTTGTGGCGTGCTTGCAGAAACGGCTTCTTTTGCATCACTCTCCCATACAGCTTCTCCTTGTGCAACGTGCGCTGTATTGTTGACCAATGCACATTGACACCATCTGCAGCAAGATGATGCTGCAGGTCTTTGGAGGTGGTCTGTGGATTGTCCTTGACTATTCTCACCATTCTTCTTCTCTGCCTTTCTGATATTTTTCTTGCCCTGCCACTTCTGGGCTTAACAAGAACTGTATTCTGTGTTCTTTCATTTCCTTACTATGTTCCTCACAGTGGAAACTGACAGTTTAAATCTCTGAGACAACTTTTTGTATCCTTCCCCTGAACAACTATGTTGAATAATCTTTGTTTTCAGATCATTTGAGAGTTGTTTTGAGGAGCCCATGATGCCACTCTTCATAGGAGATTCAAATAGGAGAACAACTTGCAAGTGTCCACCTTAAATACCTTTTCTCATGATTGGAGACACCTGCCTATGAAGTTCAAAGCTCAATGAGGTTACAAAACCAATTTAGTGCTTTAGTAAGTCAGTAAAAAGTAGTTAGGAGTGTTCAAATCAAGAAATTGATAAGGGTGCCCATACTTTTGCACCTGTCAAATTTTGTTTAAATACGGATTGCACATTTTCTGTTATTACAATAAACCTCATTTCAATCCAGAAATATTACTCAGTCCATCAGTTATTAGATATATGAAACTGAAATAACTGTTGTAAAAACCCAAATTGTTATAAAGAAAAAAGGTTAACATTAATAGGGGTGCCCAAGCTTTTCCATATGACTGTATACTGTGTATATATATATATATATATATATATATATATATATATATATATATATTGTGAGACTGTGACCGGGGTTATCTATGACGGCCGGTATGTCTCGCCCCGGTTGTGCTCACTCCATGATAGAAAGTAAATCCACTCCAGGGTTAATGCTGTTTCCCTACAGGCTGAAGGAAGGGTTAAATGGAAACAGGAACAAGGGCAGGTGTGCCGGGTGTGAGGGAGTGAACAGAACTCCCTGAGTTCTCTGCTGGAGAGGCACATGTATATTGTTGTGGACTTTTTGTTTTGGACATTAAAACCGTGTGCTGTGAACCTTAATGCCTGGATCCCGTGTCTTCTGCGGCGCAGCCGACCACGCTACCTCACATATGGTGGAGAATGCGGGCATGCCAGCCCGGTGAGGTGTAGCATCCATCCCTGGTGACCCGGTAGCACATGTCCTGGATTCGAGCGGCTATACTACAGCCCAAACCCGGTGACGCCATGGAGGACATACTAAAGCAGCTGGCTCAGGCTAATGCACAGCAACAACAGGCTAATGAACAGCAGCAACAGACCAATGCACACCTGCTCCGGTTGTTGGAACGTCAGCAGCAATCCTTGCAAGTGCAGGAAAAAAGGCACCAAGAACAGCTGGTTCAGACCAATGCACGTCAGCAGCAAGCCTTGCAATTGCAGGAACAAAGACATCAAGAACAGATGGTTCTCCTGGCCAAGTCGATCCGTGCCGGACCGGCAGCAACAACCCCGGGACCGGGTGACGACGGCAGCGTCCGGAAAGCGGTGAGACAAGCGTTGCAAAAGATGACCCCGGGGGATGATGTGGAAGCGTTCCTGGCGGTGTTTGAGCGGGTGGCCGAGCGGGAAAAGCTGCCGACCCCCCAGTGGGCTGAGGTATTGTCACCCTATCTGACGGGGGAACCCCAAAAAGCGTACCTGGACCTCTGTACCGAGGACGCCATTGACTATGCGACCCTGAAAGCCGAAATACTGGCTCGGTTGGGGGTGAATACCTATGTACGGGCTCAGCGGGTAAATCAGTGGTTCTATGAGGAAGCCAAACCCGTACGCTCCCAGGCCTATGACTTGTTGCATCTTGTAAAAAAGTGGTTGCAGCCTGACACTCTGAGCCCGGCGTAAATGGTGGAAAGGGTAGTAGTTGATCGTTTTGTGCGCACTTTACCCGTCATCGTTCAACGGTGGGTAGGACAGGGTGACCCGAGTACCCTCGACCAATTAGTGTCCCTGGTAGAGCGGCATGTGGCTACGCAGGACTTGATACGGGACACTGAGACTTTGCGTACCGCCCGTCGGTCCGGCCCCTCCAAGCCTAGGGCCAAGGACCCACCGCTGACAACGGTACAGGAGTCCCCTACCGTCCCGTCTGAGGCCGCGCCCGCCGTTCCTGAGGTCCGGAAGGTTCTGTACCCTAAACGACAACCCGCCAAGGGGGTTTCCTTCCCTATTAGATGTTGGCGGTGCCAGCGGGTGGGACATATGGAAGCCCAATGTCCACTCACCACGGAGCCCATGGATTGTGGGGTTACCCGGCGGGGTTCAATGTATGCTCAGATGGTGTGTACCGCTGACCTGGTCTCCCCAGAGACGGAGCCCCACTTGTGCCAAATACAGGTGAATGGATGTCCGGTTACAGGATTGTTGGATTCCGGAAGCTTAGTGACCCTTGTGCGATCCACCTTGAGGGCTAAAGTAAAGACCACAGGACGTACCGTGGGGGTGGTTTGCATACATGGGGACCGCCGAGACTATCCCACGGGGATTGTCACCATCACAGCACCTTGCGGTCAGGTGCAACATGAGGTGGGACTTCTTAACACTCTTCCTTATGACGTGATCCTAGGAAGGGATCTGCCCTATTTTTGGACCCCCTAAGTCTCCTCAGATATGGGTCAGTCCGGGACCTGAGCCCTACAATCCTGAATCCGGGACATCTGCCGTAGGGGTCCCCATGATAGGGACAAGGTGAACCCGATAGGTCGCCCCTAGAGGTATTGGCAGGAGAGGCTGAGACGGTCGAACCCATCCCGGAGTTGGAGGCGTCCCCGGATACGTTTGGGACAGCCCAACTCCAGGACCCTACATTAATACATGCCCGGAGTCGGGTGACAGTAGTTGACGGGGTGGCACAGCTGCCCGGTGCCCAGGTAAGGTACCCCCATTTCGCTCTTAAGCAGGATTTACTCTACCGGGTAGATGAAATACGGGGCGTGGGGGTAGAGCAGTTGGTGGTGCCCCAGCCGTATCGCCGGCGGGTCCTCGACTTGGCTCATAAACACCTGATGAGTGGCCACCTAGGGGTCAAGAAAACGCAGGAGCGAATATTGCAAAGGTTCTATTGGCCCGGGGTCTTTGGGGAGGTAAAACGGTTCTGCGAAACCTGCCCGGAGTGTCAGCTTACCGCACCCCTGACCCATTTTCGCAGTCCGTTGGTACCGTTACCCATTATAGAAGTCCCTTTTGAACGGATAGGGATGGATCTGGTGGGGCCCCTCGTAAAGTCCGCTCGAGGGCACCAACACATCCTAGTGATCGTTGACTATGCCACCCGGTATCCCGAGGCGATACCTTTTCAGACATACTGCAGCAAAGCTTATAGCTCGGGAGTTGTTTGCTGTGTTCTGCCGGGTGGGGTTGCCCAAGGAGATCCTTACGGATCAGGGGACCCCATTCATGTCTAAAGTGACCAAAGAGCTATGCCGGCTACTCCAGATCAAGCAGTTGCGTACGTCTGTGTATCATTCTCAAACGGACGGTTTAGTCGAGCGTTTCAATAAAACCCTGAAAACCATGCTCAAAAGGGTGATTTCAAAAGACGGGAAAGACTGGGATATGATGCTTCCCTATTTGATGTTTGCCATACGAGAGGTGCCACAGGCATCCACAGGGTTTTCGCCTTTTGAATTGTTATACGGGCGACATCCCCGGGGATTGTTGGACCTGGCAAAGGAAACATGGGAGCAAGAGCCCACCCC
Organism: Anomaloglossus baeobatrachus; assembly: GCF_048569485.1. Taxonomy (NCBI): domain Eukaryota; kingdom Metazoa; phylum Chordata; class Amphibia; order Anura; family Aromobatidae; genus Anomaloglossus; species Anomaloglossus baeobatrachus. The sequence continues at coordinate 184,877,178 of NC_134354.1, forward strand.
CCATAAAAGCGTGATTGAACACATTTTGGGTATGCAGAACCGCATAAGCGCGGTCATGCCAATTGTGAAGGAGCATTTACAGGAGGCTCAGGCCGCGCAAAGCGGCCGCTACAATAGACAAGCCACCGTGCGGACCTTTAAACCCGGGGATCGGGTATTGGTATTAATCCCCACGGCGGAGAGTAAATTCCTGGCTCAGTGGCAAGGCCCCTACGAGATAAAGGAAAGAGTCGGGGTGGTTAACTATAAAGTATTGCAGCCCGGTAGGCGGAAACCTGAACAAATATACCATGTCAACCTATTAAAACCTTGGCAGGAATGGGAAAGCCTGATGGCTGTTTTTTCCCCACCTCCCTCCTCTTCGGGTCGTTCACATCCGGCTCCAGCGACCTCCGGAGAGGACGAACCGGAAGTAAGGATTGGAGAAGCCCTCACCAAGACTCAGAGGCGAGAGGCCAGACGGTTGGTTCAGCAGAACCCCGATTTCTTCTCCGAGCTGCCCGGTAGGACCAGTCTGATACGACATGATATTGTCACCGAGCCCCACCTGAAGGTACGCCTGAAGTCATACCGGGTACCGGAGGCTCGACGACAAGCCATATCGGAGGAAGTAAAGACAATGTTACGCCTGGGGGTCATCGAAAAATCCCAGAGTGAATGGGCTAGTCCAATTGTCCTAATACCAAAACCCGATGGCTCCTTAAGGTTCTGCAATGACTTTAGGAGATTGAACGAAATATCCAAGTTCGATCTCTACCCCATGCCCCGGGTGGATGAGCTGATTGATAGGCTGGGACAGGCGCGATATTTTACCACGCTCGACCTGACCAAGGGGTACTGGCAGGTGCCACTGACGGAGTCCGCCAAGGAGAAAACCGCTTTTGTTACGCCAGAGGGTCTCTTCCACTATGTTGTCTTGCCTTTTGGGTTACATGGCGCTCCGGCCACGTTCCAGAGGTTGATGGACTTAGTGCTGGAACCCCACCAGGCGTATGCATCAGCGTACCTTGATGACATCATTATTTACAGCTCCGAGTGGCAGACCCACTTGGAACAGGTACAAGCGGTGGTGGACGCGCTTCGAACAGCCGGCTTGACAGCCAATCCCAAGAAATGTGCGTTGGGACTCACGGAAGCCCACTACTTGGGCTACGTGATAGGCCAAGGAGTGATTAAGCCCCAAGTTAACAAGGTTGAGGCGATCCAGAAGTGGCCTAGACCCCTGACCACGAAGCAGGTTAGGGCCTTCCTGGGTATCGTGGGATACTACAGGAGGTTTGTAAAGGATTTTGCGGGACTATCAGCCCCCTTGACGGACCTTCTCAAAGGCAAGAAGTCCGTCATGGTGCGCTGGACTCCGCAGGCCGAGGACTCCTTCCGGGCCCTGAAGGGGGTCCTGTGCGGACAGCCTGTTCTTGTACACCCTGATTTCCGGAAGGAGTTCATAGTACAGACTGACGCCTCAGAGGTCGGCCTGGGGGCAGTGCTGTCTCAGGTGGTTCAGGGGGAGGAACACCCCGTCACCTTCTTAAGTAGGAAGCTCACCCCTCCCGAGCGGAATTATAGCGTAGCGGAGAAGGAGTGCCTGGCGATCAAGTGGGCCTTGGAGTCCCTACGCTATTACCTGCTGGGACGGCAGTTTCGCTTGGTGACGGATCACTCTCCACTGGTCTGGATGAGGTCCGCCAAGGAACGGAATGCCCGGGTTACCCGGTGGTTCCTTTCTCTGCAGAACTTCAGGTTTACGGTTGAACACCGGGCCGGTAGGTTGCAGGGCAACGCCGATGCCTTGTCCCGCGGCCCGTGTTTGATGGCGGGAGTTCAACCCCACACGCTTGAACTGAGGGGGGGGGTATGTGAGACTGTGACCGGGGTTATCTATGACGGCCGGTATGTCTCGCCCCGGTTGTGCTCACTCCATGATAGAAAGTAAATCCACTCCAGGGTTAATGCTGTTTCCCTACAGGCTGAAGGAAGGGTTAAATGGAAACAGGAACAAGGGCAGGTGTGCCGGGTGTGAGGGAGTGAACAGAACTCCCTGAGTTCTCTGCTGGAGAGGCACATGTATATTGTTGTGGACTTTTTGTTTTGGACATTAAAACCGTGTGCTGTGAACCTTAATGCCTGGATCCCGTGTCTTCTGCGGCGCAGCCGACCACGCTACCTCACAATATATATATATACATATGTATATATATACACACATTAGTCTCTCTCCTTTTGATGACTAAACGGAAATCATGTGTATTACCTCTCTCCTTCCACCTTCCACCTGTTTGTGTTTGACTGAACCACAAGCCAAAAAAAGACTCTCCGAAATTCTCTTCCAAACAAATTCACCAAACTGCTCTGATATTTGTCTCCACCTTAGTGACCTCACCTTTTATGATGAATCAAGCATATAATTTTTATAAAATACTGGTATTCAAGCACCCACTCCAGAACCTTTTCCTGCGAGCACAGCATCTTGCATCTTCTTTTTGGACCTGGGTCACATATGGGCCTCCCCTCCATCAGATCCCCCATTCCCTCGGCAAGTTTCTCTGCTTCCAGTCCACCATCAGAACATTCATTTTCCAAAAGAATCCAGGTACAGTTGTCCCTCCAGCAAATGGTCAGAACTCTGAACACAATAAACAATTATTTTCCATCTCTATCCCTCTCTTCCCAATGAAAAAGGAAAGAATGTACAGGGGCTCTAGAGGAGGTATCAATAGGAACAGATGGACTAGAAAGCCCCACAAGGAAAATATACAAACTATAAAAATGTTTTCAGGTGCAATATGCACCCAGAAGCACGAGCAGTTCTGGGTGCATATTAGTGATTCCTGTCTAACTGTCCCTGTATAAACTAGCATAAATAAACAGATCTTTAGAAAAAGTATTTCTGAAGATCGTATATTATATGCTAATGAGCGCAGGGACTAGTCGCGAGGGCGTTTGTTCCTTTGGCTCAGGGGTGGAGAACGTCTGGCCCGTGGGTCATATGCGGCACACGATGAAGTTTTCTGCGGTTCCAGCACAGATTCTTGGGGCCGCAGTGCTGGGGCCGGCCACCACGTCTTGCCGGCCGTGTTTTAAATCCCCATCTGTGCTGTGAGGACGCGTATTCCGAAATCACACTTGCGAGTAACTCGCACAAGTCTTGCATGGCATCACCTAGCACGGCCGCACACTCTCCTCACAGGAGTGGGTCGGCTGCATGTATTTCTATGCAACTGAGACGTTCCTGTCTAGAGAGTGTGCGGCCATGCCAGGTGATGTGTTGTGAGACTAACGCGAGTCACTTGCAAGTGTGACTGCGACGCCGAAGCGTTCACTACGGAACGCTGCGTGAGCGTACCATTGAGTCCTCACACTGACCAGTGCCAGTGTGCTCAGGACTTACTTCGTGGGGGGGTCAGCACTCTGCTCTCCCGTCTCACAGGAGACGAGCAGCAGCAGATTCACAGCTTACAGCGCTGTGTGCCCATGCTCCGGTGCTTTATGCCCACCCTCCGGTGCTGTGTGCCCCCTGTGCTGTGTGCCCCCTCCCCCAGTGCTGAGTACTCCTCTGCTGTGTGTGCCCCCTGTGCTATGTGCCACACATAGTGCTGTGTGGCACCCCCAGTGCTGTGTGCCCCCTCTCCCAGTGCTGTGTAACACCCCCAGTGATGTGCGCCCTAGTGATGTCCATGTTCCTCTGTGCTGTCTATGCTCCCTTAGTGATGTCTGTGCTCCGGAACTGCTGTCCCTACCCCCTTAGTTCCCCCCTAGTGATGGCTGTGCTCCGCAAGTGTTATCCATTTTACCCAGTGACCCCTAGTGCTGTCCGTGCCCCCCCAGTGCTGTCCATGATCCCTTGTGATATCTGAGCCCCCCTTGCGCTTTCTGTGCCCCCCAGTGATGTCGTAACCGCCAGTGATTTCTGTACCCCCTAGTAATGTCTGTGCTCTGGAAATGCTGTCCATGCCTTCTAGTGATGTCTGTGCTTCCCTAGTGCTCTCCTTGCCTCCCTAGTGATTCCTGATCCCCAGTGATGTTCGTGCCCCAAGAGTGCGCTATATGACGTCCAGTGATGTGTATACCCCCAGCATCTCCTCTGATGTGTATACTCCCAGCGTCTCCTGTGATGTGTATGCCCCCAGTGCCTCCTGTGATGTGTATGCCCCCAGCGTCTCCTGTGATATATACATCACTGGGGGGGCTTGGGCATATACATTATAGGAAATGCTAGGGCACATACATACAGGAGGGACTATGGACATACATATCACTGGAGGGGCTGGGGCATATACATCATAGGAGATTCTGGGGCATATGCATCACATTGTAGATGTTGGGGGCACATACATCACAGGTGGGGATGGGGCAAATACATCACATTGGAAATGCGGGGGCATACAGATCAAAGGGGAGGTTGGGGCTTATACATTACATGAGGGGCTGCGGGCATATCTATAACAAGAGGGGTTGGGGAATATACATCACAAGAGGGGCTGAGGCATAGACGTCACAGGAGGAGATGTGGGCATATACACACATTGGAGACGCTGAGGCATATACATCACAGAGAAGAAGATGAGGGCATGCACATCACAGGAGGGGGTGGGGGCATATATATCACAGGAGGGGCTGGGGTCAAATATATCACAGGAGGGGCTGGAGGCATATATATCACAGGAGAAGCTGGGGCATATACATCACAGAAGGGGCTGGATCATATACATCACAGGAGGGGCTGGGGCATATATATTCACAGGAGGGGCTGGGGCATATACATGGCTCCAGCCCCTCATGTGATGCATGTGTCCCCATTGTCTCCTGTGATGTATATACAGCAGTCCCAATGTCTCCTATGTGATGTATATACAGCTGTCCCAGCATCTGTTATGTGATATATATGATTTACCAATCATATTATCACAAAGAGTTGACTGCGCTGCAGACAGAGACAAAGTTGGGAAAAGCATTGTTACATGATCAATATCACCAAAAATTAACCGCCGCACCAAAGAAAAGCAGCTCCAGCCACCAAAGTAAAGGTGAGGTAATTAATTGGTTGATCAAATACACTACAGTTCAAAAGTTTGGGGTCACCCAGACAATTTTTGTTTTTTCCATGAAAAATCATACTTTTGTTTATCAAATGAATTGCATAATGAATAGAAAATATATTCCAGATATTGTTTAGGTTAGAAATAATGATTTTTACTTGAAATAATAATTTTCTCCTTCAAACTTTGCTTTTGTCAAATAATGCTCCATTTGCAGCAATTACAGCTTTGCACACTAGCTGTTAATTTGATGAGGTAATCTGGAGATATTTCACCCCATGCTTTCAGAAGCCCCCCCCCCACAAGTTGGATTGGCTTGATGGGCACTTTTTGCGTACCATACGGTCAGCCTGCTCCCACAACAGCTCAATAGGGTTGAGATCTGGTGACTGGGCTGGCCACTCCATTACAGATAGAATACCAGCTGACTGCTTCTTCCATAAATAGGTCATGCATAATTTGGAGGTGTGCTTTGGGTCATTGTCCTGTTGTAGGATGAAATTGTCTCCAATCAAGCGCTGTCCACAGGGTATGGCATGGCATTGCAAAATGAAGTGATGACCTTCCTTATTCAAAATCTCTTTTACCTTGTACAAATTTTCAACTTTACCAGCACCAAAGCAACCCCAGACCATCACATTACCTCCACCATGCTTGACAGATGACGTCAGGCACTTTTCCAGCATCTTTTCAGTAGTTCTGTGTCTCACAAATGTTCTGTGTGATCCAAACACCTCAAACTTCGATTCGTGTGTCCATAACACTTTTTTCCAATCTTCATCTGTCCAATTTCTGTGTTTTTTTTGCCCATATTAATGTTTTACTTTTATTAGCCAGTCTCAGATATGGCTTTTTCTTTGCCACTCTGCCCTGAAGGCCAGCATCCTGGAGTCGCCTCTTCACTGTAGATGTTGACACTGCCGTTTTGTGGTTACTATTTAATGAAACTGCCAGTTGAGGACCTGTGAGGCATCGATTTCTCAAACTAGAGACTCAAATGTACTTGTCTTGTCTTGTCTGGTTAGAGCCTGTGTGTGCTCTCCTCTGAAGGGAGTAGTACACACTCAGCTGTGTTTTCAGCTGTGCTAACATACTTGTGTGGCGCCCCTGAGGGTCCAGTTGCTCAGAGGTACTGTACCTTAGCCAGAGGTGTGATATCCCATTCCCTGGTAAGGAAGAGCACACACACACTCTCTTAGTATAGCTGCACTCCATCAGGCCATGGTTAGGGTGAGTTGTTCCCTAGGGAGAGCACAGTCCTGAAGCCAGTCTGGAGGTAGGGTTAGTTAGTAGGTGGACACTAAGAACGGAGTGAAGAACAAAGTAGGAAGCGGAGGGGAGAGGTCCTTTGGATTGGAGCCAGAGGAGCTCGTTTTGGGCCAGGTGGAAGAAAAGGAAGAAGGGGTCTTAGAGACACGGGAAGTGGGCTTGCATCCACAGCTGACTGATCGGTGTGGAGGGACTTTGCTGCAAAGGGGACCGGCCCCTAGACTAGTGGAGAACAATCAGGCTCAGCTGGCAAAACTGATGGCTGAGGTATCTTTATGTGCCGAAGCTGCAACCACACACAAATCCACTGAAAAGGTGACCCAGAGGGCCAGGGTATTAAACAGAAGAGTCTCCCAAAACATGGTTCGCGGAACCCCACTCTATTCAAACATCCCAGTGGCTGAAAACTGCCTAGAGTTGCCCTGGGGTCTCAGCTCCACCTGTGGAGAGCTGTACCATCTCTGCTGCGTCACCATCTGCCCCAGCGGTCTAGTCTAAGCAGCGTCGGCCATGTCTGGCCAAATACCACAGCTGGCGTCACGACTTTTCCCTGTAAATGTCCCATATCGCTCTTACACTAGCACCTCCCCCATTCTTTTAAGGCACATAGCCACAGCTCCTGGGGACACAGACTGCAATTCAGCTTAACGTGTACACAAAAGGCAAATACAGCATTAACCCTGGAGGGTCTGGAGCACATATTAATTTTATGAATTCCACTGTGGAGGGAACAGGAAAAACCTCACCGTATTGCCCTTTTTTTTTTTATTTCTGGACGAACGTCTTTATACATATCGCTATGAGTAAGGAGGCTACTGTCTGTTAATCATTAAGGAAACTCCAAAAAACTCTTTTCTTCACAGTAATTTAGCGATTAATGTGATCAAGGTCCTGGAGGACTGAAACGTTAATTGTCGCAAGTGTCGCATGTCTTTCATTTGTTGCTATCTTGCCTTCTGTACTAAAAATCTATTAGCATTAAGAAAAAGAGTTATATCTTTATTTATTCTTGCCCATTGAGAGTGCAGTGTTATATTTATATATGATTTTTTTATTCACCATCTGCCCCAGCAGTCCCGTCTAAGCAGCGTCGGCCATATCTGGCTAAATACCACAGGTGGCGTCACGACTTATCCCCTGTAAATATCCCCCCACTCATTTAAAACGACATTGCCAGGGTCACAGAGTTGGGGCCCTGCCGCCGTGACCTCCCAGAACAGAACCCTGGCCCGGTTCCGAGTTCCCCAATGGCCCTGGTGGGTGTGTCACTTGCACAAGGATTTTCAAGGGATTTCTAAACATCCATTAGCCTTTTAACACAGTTAGCAAACACAATGTACCATTAGAACACTGGAGTGATGGTTGTTGGAAATGGGCCTCTATACACCTATGTAAATATTGCATTAAAACACAGACGTTTGAAGCTAGAATAGTCATTTACCAAACTAACAATGTATGGAGTGTATTTCTGTTTAATTTAATGTTAGCTTCATTGAAAAAAAATGTGCTTTCCTTTCAAAAATAAGGAAAAATCTATGTGACCCTAAGCTTTTCATCTGTAGTGTATTTTCACCTAAATATTCCACAATCATCTGTGAATGGTATCATTAAGAAGTGGAAGCATTTAGAAACAACAGAGCGTCAGGCATGGCAACATAAAATTATAGTGGGGTCAGTGAGTACTAAGGCGCATAGTGTTCAACATTTGCCAGCACTGCTAAACCTCCTGTGGCATTAACATTAGAACAAAAGCTGTGCCCCAGGAGCTTCATGGCATAGGTTTCCATTGCTCACCAGTGGCATGCAAGGCTTATATCACCAAGTACAATGTCATGCATCTGATGTACCGTGTTTCCCCGAAAGTAAGGCCCTGTCTTACATTAATTTTACCCCCAAAAGTCCCACCCTGCCTTACTTTCGGGGGAGGCCTTACATTGGAAAAAAAAATGACAATCCTCCCCCCTGCAGCCTCCCCATTGTTTGAGATCCGGCATCCACCCCTTCCTCCCCCCTGCAGCCTCCCCATTGTTTGAGATCAGGCATCCACCCCTTCCTCCCCCCTGCAGCCTCCCCATTGTTTGAGATCAGGCATCCACCCCTTCCTCCCCCCTGCAGCCTCCCCATTGTTTGAGATCCGGCATCCACTCCTTCCTCCCCCCTGCAGCCTCCCCATACAGTGGTTCTGCCCCCCACTCTGCCACCACACACACTGACACATACGGTACCGGTACAGCCCCACACGGCACCCACACACATATCGTACCGGTACCGTACACACACATACAGCCCCATACGGCACCCATACACATACCGTACACATACCGTACACACACCGTACACACACACACACATATATACACACACACACACACAGTTTCGGAACTTACCGTTACTTGTGCCGGGCTGACGATTCGGATGCCGGGGACGCTGGACCAATCGGAGCGAGCCTGCAGGCGGTGACGTCGCGGCTGATTTCGGCCAATCAGCTGCGAGCCGGCTGACTGGCCAATCGCAGCTCGAGCTGAGGGCCAATCAGCTGCGAGCCGGCTGACTGGCCAATCACAGCTCGAGCTGATGGCCAGCAGGGAGCCTTGCGGGGGCCATTCACCGGAGGCGGACCACGGGTGGCAGGAGACTGGAGAAGGCCTGGATGGAGCGAGGGAACAGCGGCAAGTTCCTGTACTTTCCCCAGGGACCCCCACCCATAGGCGGCCTTACATTCCCCGGCCCCCCCGCTACCCTGCCTTACAATCGGGGGGTGCCCTACATTGGCGGACCCCCCCGAAACCCCCACCCTGCCTTACTTTCGGGGGGGTCCTACTTTCGGGGAAACACGGTAGTAGTGTAAATGAAACCACCACTGAACTCTGGAGCAATGGAAATTTGTTTTGTGGAGTGGAGAGGCAAACTTGTCCAGAAAGCTCGGGATATCACAGCTTTTTAAATCTAATTTGACACCTACAGTGGTGCTTGAAAGTTTATGAACCCTTCAGAATTTTCCAAATTTCTGCATAATTTTGACGTAAAATTTAATCACATTTTTACATAAGTCCTAAATGTAGATAGACCTAAATAAAACAAATTAGTAAAAAAATATTACTTTCATAGTTTTTTGAGGTTGAAGGTAGATTTAAAAAATCACTTCCAGCTATTTTTTATTCATTAAATGTGTGACATGCATGGGATAATGTAGTAGGAGTGTGATAATATATTCACCTACCGCCGCTGTCTCCAGTGTCTAGCGCCATTCTTCTTAGTTTCTCACTGATGTATTAGCTCTCCAGACTGGCCAAGTCATGCTGCACTCTGCGTGACCCGACTTTCTATTATACATTCAAAGCCTGTTGAACGTCATAACCAAGCTCCATAGGTTTTCATTGTAAAACTGACTTCTGGCTTTTCTATAGCACACAGAATGAACCGGCTAGTTAGAATTGTGGTGATGAACCAGAGGAGCAGAGAAGAACGTCGCTAGACACCAAAAACAGCGGCAGAAGATGAGTATATTGTCACACTCCCACTACATTACATGCATGTCACACACATTTATAGAATAAAATAGTTACTGGGAGTTCTTTCATAATGTCCTCCCCACACTGAGCTTCTCCTTACTATCACCCGCACATCCTGCTCCTCTCCAAAATATCCCCCCAAACTACCCCTATCTATAATATTTCCCTTACACTGCTTGCTCTGCATAAAGTCCTACTGCCCCTCGCTATATTGTGCCACTTTCACAATTCTCAGTACCCAATATTGTGCCTTTCAAGTAATCCCAAGCCTGATAATCATACATTTAATCTTCAGCTCCTCACTACTATCAGAGACAGCCGTCTCAGATGCCTCTGAGGCATTAGCAGCAGCTAGATGACGTCAATAACATACTGACCTCATCTTGCTGCTGCACGTTGGGGCCGGCGATAACGGGCACGGCACTCCTATACTCTGCCCTTCTCTGCCCCAGTCCCAGGGCCACAGTGTTCAAATGTATTTGCTTTTGAAAGACACAAATACATTTTGAATATAAGAATGCAGCAGCATCTACTGGACAGGTCCGCAACGTGGGCCACTGCAAATCTTCTGATGGGCTGCATAATCTGCTGGCTTGTCCTAGATAACCAATACAGTGCCAAATCTAGTGCCAAATGGGGAAATATAACAAACAGAGAAATAGAGTGGACTCACCAAATATCAGTGGCAAATATAATTAATAAAAATGTGGATTTCTAGCAGAATAAAATCTATGGACAATGTAATTTTGAGCTATTTTTTAGCACCTGTTACAACTAATGATGAATACTGAATAAATGTTAAACACTTTTGGGATAACTGAAACACTATGTTAGATTGATTGCAGATTTTGAGAAGATTGTGTGTGACACAGAGATTCTCGCTACGCACCATCAAGTATTGCACTGGGCATAACATATTTTAGAAGTTATAGCCAAAAGCTTTGTAAACTGCTCAAGCCCAGATGCTCCCGCCATGAATCAATTCATACTTATTAGCCATTTTGATCCTTTCTTCTAAATCTATGAATGGCCCCTGGTTATAGGGTTGATCTAGTTAAAGGAGACATCAAAACTAAAGACACTGTATTATATAATGGTTTCTTTCTACTCAGAATAAAGAAGTTCAGTATGTGGATGTTGGCGGAGCGTATGTTGGACCAACCCAAAATCGAATTCTGCGGGTGGCCAAAGAGCTTGGTATAATAACCTATAAAGTGAATGTGTCACAACGGGTTATCCATCATGTCAGGGTGAGTAGTCATTGCAAGTTTTTATAAATGTATTTTTAGATTTGCATCACTAGTAAAAGCTGTGATTGTCAGCGCCGAACATAATGGCGCTTAGTTCTCAGGACTGCATTACTAATAACAAGAACAATGCTTTTAACAATCCGTTTTAAAGACGGGAACGAGCAAGTACTATATATGGCATGGGAAAGTAAATTATTTACTCAACTGCTGTTGCTTTCTGGCTTTTATGAAATGTCTCCAGTTGGAGTGTTCTGTTTATATAGCGCCTAAACACAAATGGTGGAAGTGTTCATTTCCTCCGCTGTGTGATAACTGATAATGGGTGCGATTTACTAGTTTACCTATTCAAAGGAGCCAAATACATATTTGCTTCAAACCTACACATATTGATTGGATAAACAACCATTTGCTTTCTGCTGCTGTGTGAAATTATTATCAGAATATATTTGAATACGTTAGGGCTGTGTTCACACAAAGGATTTCATTGTTGTTTTTTTTACTATTATTTTTTTCTACATGCCTGGCATTGTTAAAATGGGGAAAAACTTTTATTTTAAATTGAAATATCACTTTTTATGTGAAAGCTTATGGTAAAACACATACAGTTTTTTATGTTAATAATTGCTAAAACATTTAAAACAAAAACTTGTCCTCACGATCTTAATGGAAACGTCACAGTCAGTAACGAAATAAAGTTCTTGTTAATGCAGGGATAGAGTTTTTATTAGCAACACTTTCAAAGTTGTTAAAGTTCGGTTTGGGGCCCGGACTTAACCTGAACCCTAATGAAAGTCACTAATTGGGCAGTTTAGGTTTCCGTCCACATGCATCCAGCCATAAACAGATCACTTCTGGGGGAGGGTGGACGGGGTTTTTCCTATATATTTTTTTCAGTGCACACTACTTCCGATAACACTGTTGTTACCTTCAGTGTGTGTGGGACACCATTACCTCTCTCCTGCTAACTCCCTTATAGTTATATTGCGTGTTACCTTTTTTTGTACAATTATGTGTTCATAATGTGACTTCTATTTGACATCTCTTAACACACTTGTGTTTTTACTTTGTGACTTTACTAAATATGTTTTTTCCTGTATTAATTATATAATTGACTATATGGTTATTATTGGCTGGTCCAGCTGTAGTCATTATTTATACTATATGGGGGAGTCTTCTGGCTAGGTGTTCCCAATATAATATCGACCCTGTGACGGGATCTGTTTTTTGGAGACATTATTTTGTATTTTTATCTATCCAATAAAGATTTAATTGTTTTATGTGATTGCATATGTTGTTGGGGTCTCCAGGGTTAGCTGATAAAACACTGCAAGCCGTTAGCACTGGGCTGAGCACCGAGCGTACCTGAGCACACCGATACTCGCGAGAGTGGTTTGCATACGTAAAGCTCCCAAACCTCGAACCTGAACTATGGTTTTTTTTGGAAAGTTTGTGTTTGGTCCGAACACCGAACCTCAGAGTCGCTCATCTGTAATCAAAAATTTGGCTTGTCCAGATATATCATGAAAAAGGCATAATAGATCAGTCAGTTTTGATGAAAAATACTCTTTTCATCAAAACTAGAACAAATGAACCACTGTCTGGGCGAAATGTCAGAGATCGGCATAAACATGACTTTTGGCTAAACTTTTTGACTAGTTCCTTTAACATGTGGTTTCTCTTTAAAAACAACATGCAAGTCGTTTCCATCTTCTTGTGATTTTGAAGAAGTGCAATCTATTTTCTAAGGAGGTTAAAAAAAGTTCATTTTTCATATTCTCTCCTTTTTATAACCTTTCCTCTGGAGCTCTTTGTGAGAAAGATAAGAAGAAAAGATTGCAATGTGAGGAATTATAGTTCACAGCAAGTTTCCAAGATATAATGATTAATGGCTCCAATATGCTCTACAGCCAATGCTTTTATGGAAACAACAAGCAAAGGGAGTGTATTATCTAAGCGCTGTTGTACTTCTGCTCTGTCACGTACACGGTGGATTTAACCAGCCTATCATCTATCTTTTTTTTTTGTCTCCAGTGTGGTTAGATTTCAGCATTCAATAATAATTAACACTTTCATGAGAAAGACAGTGTACTGCACATTGATCCCTGGCTGTCGCTAAATCTTCTTTCCTGTAGAGCTCCATTGACATGAGAAGCATTTTTAATCAATCACGAAAAGCATGATCCCTGCAGCTGAATTGGAGCTAGACATATCACATTTGGCACAGTGATACAAATTACGCTATATTGTTCATATTGGGAAACAAAGTTTCACCTTCAGAAATGATTTATTGAGCGATTTATATCTTTATATTTGATTCTTCTGGCTGAAGTACAATACATACTGTGCAAAATGAGAGCTACTAGGTTTAGGAGTGTTTTTAAAGGTCAGCCCACAAATTCTTGGATAAATGGAAGTTCATCTAAGTGGTTGTACTGTTATATTCTAGGAAATGACTGAAGAGGTTTTCCAGCTAAAAAACAATTTAAGGTTAAACGTCAATATAACTACAGATCTGACAGGTGCCCCAATCTTCAGTTAGAACCTCTGGTGTTGAGTTTTTGTAGGTCTTCTTCCACTTTGTGTTTGACGCAGGACAGCATTTCTGAAGGAGTAGTTTTAACTCCAACTTAAAGGTGTTGTCCACTACTAGGACAATCCCTTCTGCTTCCACATGTTTACCCCAGGTAAAATAATAAAGCCTATACTCACCTCCCGTACCTGCGCCATTCCAACAGTGTTGGGGCTTGTGTGGGGTTGTGATGCAACGCAAGCCCCGCTTGAAATCAGCACCGGGTTCTATCAGCCTGCCTTCGGATTAAACAATCAACAGGAAATGAGCATAGCCATAGCGCTCACTTCATGTTGATTAACTAATTTGGTCCAAAGGCGGGGAGAAGAAAGCTGGTGCTGATTTAACGCTAGGCTCACGTGACACCACAACCCCATGTGATCCCCAACACTGTGAGCCACGGCACTGGTGGAATGACGCCCGTACAGGAGATGAGTATAGGCTTACCTGGCGGATACATGTAGAATCAGAAAGGGTTGTTGAAGTTAAAGGGAACCTGTCATCAGAAATTTGGCTTTCAACCTAAATGTTTCCCCCTCTGCAGCTCCTGGGCTGCATTCTAGTAAGGTTTCTATACTTTTTGTGCCCCCTTTTAAACCTAAATATATACTTTCTAAAACTGTACCTTTCGGTTTGAAAATCTTGTAAATGATCCATGGGGGCGGGCCGTGTGGCGTCCGTTGCTGTATCTTACGCCGTCCCCCATGCTCCAAATCATCCCTCAGGACGCCGCCCACTGCGCCCGAGGTCCCGTGCACGCCAGGACACCTAGTGACGTGGTCGCAGGCATGAGAGTATGGGCGGCGCTGTAATTGCATCGCAAGTGCCCGCCCATACTCTCGTGGGCGCGCTCTCCCCTCTGTACGTCACTCAGATCCTCCGCTTCTCCTGTAGTGGCCTGCTCCGCTCCTCCCATCTATTTTCTGCTGCAGGGTACGATGGGAAGAAGGTGACGTCGGGCCGGCGCAGAACGCTGGAGGCAGTGGGGAAAGGGCGGGCACGAGAGTATGGGCGGGCACTTGCGATGCAATCACAGCGCCGCCCATACTCTCATGCCTGCGACCACGTCACTAGGTGTCCCGGCGTGCACGGGACCTCGGGCGCAGTGGGCGGCGTCCTGAGGGATGATTTGGAGCATGGGGGAGGGCGTAAGATAAAGCAACGGACGCCACACGGCCTGCCCCCATGGATAATTTACAAGATTTTCAAACCGAAAGGTACAGTTTTATAAAGTATTTATTTTGGTTTAAAAGGGGGCACAAAAAGTATAGAAACCTTACTAGAATGCAGCCCACGAGCTGCAGAGGGGGAAACATTTAGGTTGAAAGCCACATTTCTGATGACAGGTTCCCTTTAAAATTACTTATGTGATATACCAATAATAAATAGCAAGTATTTTTGAATTGTAAAGCAAATGATACATGGTTTTCTAAATATTTTAAAACTATAACTCTGAAAATTGTGACATGCATTTGTATTCAGTCCCCCAGAGTCAATAATTTGCAGGACTACTTTTCGCTGCAATTACTGCTCCAAGTCTTTTGGGGTATGTCTATACCAGCTTGGCACATCTATAGGCTGAAGTGTTTGCCTATTCTTCTTTCCGTGTCCCTGCTGAAGGAAAGAATCCGCACAGCATGATGCTGCCACCACCATGTTTGACATTGGGGATGAAGTTTTCACAGTGATATGCAGTGTTAATTTTATACCACCCATATCTTTTGTCTTTAGCCCAAAAAGTTCTACTTTGGTTTAATCAGACCAGATCACATTCTTAGACACTTTTGACAAACTACAAACGGTACTTCTCTTAGCTTGCATTAAAAAATGTCTTTCTTCTTGTCACTCTTCCATAAAGGCCGGATTTATGGCGTATACTGCCAACAGATTTTCTGTGGACAGATTTTCTCCCCTGACCTGTGCATCTCTGCAGCTCCTCTAGAGTGACCATGGGATATTTGTCTGTTTCTCTTATTAGTGTATTTTCAAAAAGAACACCATTTTGGGGTACCATTTTAATTTGTGGAAATATAACTAATATTGACAGTTGAAGGTATAATTTTCTTTGGTGATTTAAAGAGAGAAACAGAGCGATGCTTAGCCCCTCAGATGATTTTATATTTCCTTTATCATTTTATATTTCCTTTATCATTAAATGTTTTCATTTTTATGGGTCTAGTAATTTCTTGTCTTTTTATTTTCAAGGGAAAAACCTATGCATTTCATGGAGCTTTTCCTCCAGCTTGGAACCCTTTGGTCATTTTGGATTACAACAATCTATGGAGAACAATTGATGAATGGGGAAAAGAGGTAAGGATTCTATCAAATTGATGTTCGATGAATGTATGACACTGTGTATAAATCATACACTATATGTAGTGAACATACTAATTTTAGGGGATTTTCTGGGCGCAAAGATAATTAAACCATTATAACACCTTTGAGGACTGAAGAAATTTCACAATTTAGTTTTTTAGTTATGATTATGAAACCTTTGGGTCCTTACTTCCTGGTATAGTATGTTAAAGGCACGTACTCTGTCATTTCCTGTCTGTGCTTTAGGCTAAGGACACACGGCGAGAAAAACAGAGCAAGTGGAAAGCGGTACAAAATTGCATTCAACTCGGACCAATGTTAGCTCTATGGGGTCGCTCCCATGAGCAATTTTTTTCTCAGCCCTAATCGGACCGAGAAAACAATTGCAGCATGCTGCGGATGGAATCCGATTTGTTTTCTCTCACACCCATACAACTCTATGGGTGCAAAAGGAACATCGCTCTGCGGTTGCATTACGCCGGAGTGCAGTGCAATATACGCATCAGCTGACAATGGAGGAGATAGGGAGATTAGTCCCTCCCTTTCCCCTGCAGCGTGTGCCCCCTCCTCCACAGCTGTGCTAAGATCACATGATTGCATCACAGTGACATGACACTCGGCTTACACGCCAGCAGAGTGGAAGCTGATTGTCATGCGATGCACTCGCAGTAGTTCTCATGTGACCCCAGCCTTAAACAGAATGTAGCTGACAGTGAACCACAGCCCTGCATGCAGGAGACAGGACTCATCCAGCAGCTCTTCAGAGTAGTGTGCTCTAAGCCTGACTTGTTATCTTGTCACAATGACTATGGGATAGCAATGGTTATGTCCATTCAGGTAGTGAGAGTTAGTTATGTAGTTAGTTGCTCGTGGTCATAACCATGGATACCTAAGTTGGAATGCCCTGCACATGAGGTAAGAGACATGGCTATATCAGAAGAACTATACTACATTTCTAATTGGAGGTATTTGTTAATACTATTATTACACCTACTACATATTGGGATAGGGTCTTGGACATGGGAATACACCTTTTAGAGTGATCCTAAAATACTCTCTAACCTTTGCAGGTGAACTTAATGTCATATTCTCTAAACTCTTGAATGCACATGTCCAACTGTTCAATGTTTCAGTACTTTTTGCACAACTTGTT
This sequence comes from Anomaloglossus baeobatrachus, assembly GCF_048569485.1. Classification (NCBI taxonomy): domain Eukaryota; kingdom Metazoa; phylum Chordata; class Amphibia; order Anura; family Aromobatidae; genus Anomaloglossus; species Anomaloglossus baeobatrachus. The sequence goes on from NC_134354.1 coordinate 184,894,283, forward strand.
CTTTAACAAGGAGATTAAAGGGAACCTGTCACCTAGAATATGCGTTCTGACCTATCAGCAGACTCATGTGTGCCCTAATTACACCTCCCTACCCATCCCTGTGCTGTAAAATTGTATAATATGACAGTAATAAAAAACGTTTTATTACCTTCATATTTCGTATGTAAATAGCAGGGAATGTGGTCACAGGGGCGGCGCCTTGCCCTATGGACGTCTGCATATTTCCGTGGTATCACGCCCCTGTGGGCGTGATACCATGGCGCAACATCCCCGTTGTTCATTCTATCCTGCGCGCATTGCAGCAGGCTTCTCTTCCGGGTTCTCCTTGTCAGTTTCAGACACGCACTGCGCATGCGCAGTGCCCGTCTGAAGCCGGCGATTGAACACCCGGAAAAGAAGCCTGCTGCAATGCGCGCAGGATAGAATGAGCGACGGGGACGTCGCTCCATGGTATCACGCCCACAGGGGCGTGATACCACAGAAATACGCAGACGTCCATAGGGCAAGGCACCGCCCCTGTGACCACATTCCCTGCTATTTACATACGAAATATGAAGGTAATAAAACGTTTTTTTTTTTTTCACTTTCATATTATACAATTTTACAGCACAGGCATGGGTAGGGAGGTGTAATTAGGGCACACATGCATCTGCTGATAGGTCAGAACGCATATTCTAGGTGACAGGTTCCCTTTAATGGGAGATTTCCCAAAATGTGTTTGATTCATGAATCTCCCAATAAATTTCGGTATTCAATTAGAATTGACACTTAAACAGTCCCTCTTATTATGCTGTTCACATTTTGACATCATGAGACCAAGATGACACCTAACAATTAATCAACAGTACTTTGCCATTGCGTAGCTTCAAGCAGGATGTTTTCAGACGGAAATGGCGACTGAGCTTAGATTGTCACAGAGTGTCATCAGCAGGTTGCAACAGAAATATAAACAGACTGGAAGAGTCACACAAAGGTATAGAAGTGGACGTTCTTTGGCCACATCCCACATTAATGACCGCTTCATTGTGAACAATGTACTTCGGAATGATGAATGCCACACAACTCCAGGCACATTTAAGGAAGCTGAGAGGCCTCAAAGTTTCACATCATACAATTCAAATCCATTTACTTCAGCGTGGTCTGCATGCTAAACGACCTGCAAGGGTGATTGTCTTGTTGGGCGAGGGACCAGTAGGCCTCATTGCGGTTCACTGATGAAAGTCAATTCATGCTAAGTAGAAATGATGGCGACAAATGATGTTGGACACATCAAGGGGAGTGCTGTACCTCAGCCACTGTTGTCACCAGGTGAGCCTTTGGTGGTGGTAGTCGTGTTTTTGTGGGCAGATGTGTCTAGTCAATACAAAACTGCCATACAATTTGTGACAAGCCCCTACTACCGCCCTACATTGATAACCCCCGATTACTTGAATAACATCATTAATCCAGTCATTATGCCTCTGTATGCAGAACACAGGCCTCATTTTATCTTTACGGATGACTCCAGATCATCAAGGTCGCATCATTAGGGAATGACTGGTGGAGACTGGTGTACCTCAAATGAAGTGGCCTGCAGTTTCTCCAAACCGGAGTCGCATAGAAAACCTATGGGATCAGCTGAGGCACCATGTAGAGGCTCATAGCTCTGTACCCCAGAAACTCAATGGCCTGAAGACCGCACAAGAAGTGTGTGATGCCATGCCTCAGCCGACAATAACTCAACTTGTGAACAGCATGAGACATCGTTGTCAAGCTGTAATTGATGCTCAAGGCCATATGATAAGTTATTGAGACATTGACATTTTTGGGGGTATTCCCACCACTTTTATTGTCTTTTGTTTCAATAAATTATTTGAGATGAGGACGTCACCATTGCCTGTTTCAACATAAATGCCCTACTTTAACGATACAGGTAAAATATATCTTTGTACCGTGTTAGCCAGTAGAGATAAAAAATTGTTTAAAAGAACTGAAGTCCTCAGTGGTTGATAGCACTGAGGACTTCAGTTCTTTTAAACAATTTTTTATCTACTTCAACGATAAAATATCACAGTAATGTGAACTTTTTTATGTTTTTAATAAATATCACCTAAAGTCAAAATATTCACAACTCTTTGTGAGTAGTGTAAATAAAGTGCCTGCCTTGTATACAAAGTAACTAGATGTCACTGCAACACTATAAAGAGGAAGTCTCCTATTCTAATAGCATGATCAGCAATTCCAAATGGCAAACACTTCTCTGCTTCCTTTTTACAGACTAAATTGTGCTATTTTCTGATATTTATTTAACATACAGAATATCACAATAGTGAGCACACCCCTCACGTTTTGTAAATATTTTATTATATCTTTTAATGGGACAACACTGAAGATATGACACTTTGATACAATGCAAAGTAGTCAGTATACAGCTGGTATAACAGTGTGTAAATTTGGTGTGTCCTCTAAATAACTCACAAAACCATTAACGTCAAAGCCGCTGGCAACAAAAGTGAGTACGTGAGTAAATGAAAATGGCCAAATTGTGCCTAAAGTGTCAATATTTCGTGTGGTCACCGTTATTTTCAAGCATTGCCTTCTCTGCACTTCCAGTCATGCGCATTCTGAAGCCGGGTGTATGCGTCCTGGCTTCATAGAGGCGTAGTGCGCATGACCGTAATAAGTGTGGACAACTTCAGATCATGTGCATTGAGCCTCTCTGAAGCCGGGATACATACACGCGGTGTCAGAAAAGCTCAATGCTGAGGGGTACAAAGCCGTGTGCTCACACGGCTTTGTATCGCATTGGCGATGATTCTGGCTGTTGTAATGCATGTTATCATGCCAACAAGGTAGTTGGCCAACGTGCTTAGTGGGCCAACTAGTCGGGGGACTGATTAAAATGTCATAAACGGTCTTTAGAAATACTTTTTCTATAGATCTGTTTATGTGTGCTACTACATGAAGGGACAGATAGGCAGGGATTATAGTTATGTGTACAGAACTACTCGTGGTTCTGGGGGCATAGGGGACCTGACAGGTTCATTCTAAATTAAAATTTAGATTACAATTTTAAGACAAGTTCTTTTTTTGTAGTAAATGATAACTTGTTACTGAAAGTTTGCGAATAACATCTGATAAATCTTTAAAGCTTTTTTGCACCTCTATTTAAAAAATCTTCTAGTTACGACTAAGCAACTGCCTAGGAGGTGCCGTCTTCTTAATGTGCTACTAATTTGTACAGGAGCACTGTAGAGTTCAGTGGCATTCGCATGCAAAACAAGCAATTAGTAATCAGTTGTTAACAATAGCCAGAAATGTAATGATGATCCCTCCTTGTAATAGAACGTTTCTTAGCCTCGTGTGATTTTTCTTTTCCTATTCAGATCCCAGTTGATGCCCCTTGGAAAGCACCACATGCGGACGAGTGGGACAAAATGACAATGAAGGAGTTTATAGACAAGTTTTGTTGGACAAAGTAATTATATAAGTGTTTATATTTTAAGACAATAGTTATATTTGAAAAATATCTAATATTTAGGATTTGTATCCAGTGTTTATTGAAGCTGAGGCTGTATACTTGATTAAATAGAAGTTACAATATATTTTATGAAAACTTTGATATGCCTTGGTATTTACACCAAAGGAGGCAAACTGCACAATGCTTCACATTACTAGAAATAACATGAAGTCTTCAGAGGGCGATCCAGAGTGTGGAGCAGACTGTCTGATAAGTGTAGATTGCAAGACTCAAACAATCCACCCATTAGACATTTATAACATATCTCATTGGTCTATAATGTTTATATTTAGTGAGACACAAAACTTATGTAGACATAAATCCCATGTGTAACCTGATCCTGATTTTCTACCACAGGCGATACTTTTTAATTTTACACTTTATTATTAGTGATAAGAGAGCACTACTATGCTCGGGTGCTTTGTACTTGTAACTATTAATTGGATGCTTGTTTGGGTGCAACTAGAGTACCCGAGTGTAATGGAAGTCAATGGGGAACTCAAGCATTTTTCTGGAAGATCTGGAAAAATGGTTGAGTTCCCCATTAACTTCCATTATACTCGAGTGCTCAAGTCATGCCCACCCGAGCACCAACTTACGAGTACTGAGCATGGTAGTGCTTGCTCATTACTATTTATTATCAAATTTATAATTTTGATTTTTTTTTTTGCCTTGACAGTGGCATTAGAGTCTTAGGTATGTGTGCACGTGTGCGTAATTCATGCAGTTACGCTGCGCTTTGTAGCGCAGCGTAACTGCATGTGTCCTGCGTCCCCTGCACAATCTATGGAGATTGTGCAGGGGCCGTGCGCACGTGGCATATTAGAACGCAGCGCTTCGGCTGCTGCCCAAATCGCTGCGTTCTAAGAAGTGACATGTCACTTCTTCCGTGCGCTTTGCCGGCAGCCCCTGCTCTGTCTATGGCAGGAGCTGCAGGCAGAGCGCACGTTCTCGCCGGCACCATGCGCTGCAGAACGCAGCTTTTCAGCTGCGCTCTGAAGCGCACCTTTTCGGTGCGGTGCAGAGCGCACACGTGCGCACATAGCCTTAACATGTACAGATTAAGTTTTGGACAGAGGAAGTCTCCGGGTCTAGATGGACTCCCTCAGGAAGTCTATCTAAAATATTTATACCAACTGGCTCTTCATCTTCTTAAAGTATAAAATTCCTCACTGTAAAAATACTTGCTACCTGAATCTCTCTACGATGCCAATTTCGTGGTAATACTGAAACCGGATAAGCCTCCCGAAGATTGTACATCATATAGACCCTATTAAATTTAGATTATAAAATATTAACCAAAATTCTAGTGAATAGACTAGATAAAGTAACTCCCCAAATTATTCATCCAGGCTAGTGTAAATTTACTCCAACTAAACCTCAATCTATACCCATAATCAGCGTAGGGTCACAAATGCAAACACAATTTGCCCAAAGGGCAACTAGAGGTACCCTAAACTAAAGATTAATAAAACAACTTTTAATCCTAACAAATTAACACAGATCAATCTAAAATCAGTAGCAGGTAGAGCAATCAAGCATATACTAAATCACGTATCCGGCCTCGGACTGGACACCATGAGTAAGTGAACAACTGTCCTACAATAATTGTCAGAGTGATATTGCCCTATCCTGCCTAATAAAAGCTAACTAATAGCCTCCCCAACATGTTTCGCATGTCTGGCTTCATCAGGGGGCTAAGGCTATAGTGAGCTTATGAAGCCAGACATGGTGAAACATGTTCTGGAGGCTATTAGTTAGCTTTTATTAGGCAGGAAAGGGCAATATCACTCTGACAATTATTGTAGGACAGTTGCTCACTTACTCATAGTGTCCCGTCCGCAACCGGATATGTGATTTGGTATATGTTTGATTGCTCTACCTGCTACTGATTTTAGATTGATCTGTGTTAATTTGTTATTATTAAAAGTTAAGTTTTATTAATCTTTAGTTTAGGGTACCTCTAGTTGCACTTTGGGCAAATTGTGTTTTTATTCCACGTCGGTCTACATCCGATAGTATAATAAGAGCACAAGTATTGCACAGTTAAGTTGGAAAGGACAAGATTAGGCCTTGGCATCTCTGGATCCCGCTAAGGCATTTGATTCAGTCTATCTTGACGATTTGGGTTTGGACAAGCGTTCAGAAAATGGATTGCAGCCTTGTATCAATCTCCAAAAGCCAGGGTCCTGATTCATGGTTTTATGTCTTTGTTGATTTCCTTGGGGAGAGGAACCAGACAGGTACCTTCTGTCTCTCCTTTACTTTGCCATTGTCATGGAACCACTAGCTATCAGGATCCATCAGACTGCAGGGATTTAAGGAAATTAAAGTAGTCTCCCATGAAGACTGCTTAGGGCTGCAATGCCTTTGGCAATGGATCTGATTGATGAATTTGGCTAATTCTCTGGTTTAAAAATAAATTGGCAAAGATTCATATTGTTACCTCTACGAACTTTGGAAAAGTACTACTCTATGAACTATAGAAAGTAGGCGATGAATTCTGAAGTACTTCTCTACGCAATATAGAAAGTAGGGGATGAAATCTGCAGGCTACGAACAGTCTCCCACTTTAAATCTAGGTATACAGAGCAAGAAATCACACGCAACTCCGTGTTTTAAATATATACCCTTTTTTGTCATACTTGCGGGACAAAAATAAAATATGGGGTGCCCTCACTCTTCTGAGTAGCTGGGAGATTGAATATCATTAAAATGATAGTTCTCCTTAAATTCCTATATGTGCAGGTTGTCTCTCCAGGAAAGGAGACAAACTCTAGCGCAGCGCCACCTATTGGAAGTAGCGATCCTAAAAGTCAGAAGTGGATTTTTAACAATCCTTTGCATATGACTTTGGATTTTATGCCAGATCAGAATCCCAATTTGCAGACACGGTGTTTCGGGGTACTTGCCCCTCGTCAGTGCAAAGTATGGGGTGTCTGATCTGGCTCATGAGAAGCTATGTGGGGGGACCACGGGTGAACACTATTCTCCTTAAGGAGACTTTGCAAGCCAGTCTGGCTGCCAGTAAGGGGACTTATAGCTGCCATGCCCCTCTGAGAAATATTCAAATTGTCTCTCCAGGAAAGGAGACAAACTCTAGCGCAGCGCCACCTATTGGAAGTAGCGATCCTAGAAGTCAGAAGTGGATTTTTAACAATCCTTTGCATATGACTTAGGATTTTATGCCAGATCAGAATCCCAATTTGCAGACACGGTGTTTTGGGGTACTTTCCCCTCGTCAGTGCAAAGTATGGAGTGTCTGATCTGGCTCATGAGAAGTGCATGTGCAGGAACATTTAGCCTCCATAGTCCCACAAGAAGTATTTGTCATCATCAACTTCTATTTGTCATCCTTCATATGCTGTTCAAATTGACACAAATTGAAAGTTACTATTATTCAGAGGCCAGGGATGAGGCAGTTAAAACGTACAGAATATTTTACACAAATCTCCATGTATTTTCACAGGACAGCTAAAAGATTTGCACAGCTTTTTGTGAATGTAAATGTCACTTCTGAAACACAGCATGTTTCCGTCCTGTGGTTCCTCTGGTACGTAAAACTTTGTGGAGGAACGCAGCGAATGTTTTCAGTGGAAAATGGAGGACAGGTAATTCATGTTTTATTGTGCAAATATATAATGTTTAAAGATAATCTAATGCCGTATAGGCTGAATTTAGGTTTTATGTGAATTTTTAGCATGTTGTGTTTTTAAATATTTTGTTAATTTAAAAAAATAAATATATTCTGGAATATTGCCATTTTTACACTGGTCATTGAAGATCAGAGGGTACTGACATTTCCAACAGAAATCACTTCTTAGGAATCATCGAATTATCACTACATGTAGGATTTCAGTAACAAAAATAACACCCCAGTTATAAAGCTTTGGCAGATAACACAGAATCACTATTATAGCTAACCTCCTGCCTCTAACTTCACAGGGACCTACAGTACATAAAAGTCATAAGGCATGAACTAAAAGTTCCCCATAGCTCCAATGAGTCACTTTGTGACAGGATTAGATTTCCCAACACTCCAGAAACCTCTGGAAAATCAGTACAAATAGGGCACTTTTTTACCTTTTGATGCATCCACGTTTTGTTTTGAAACTAGAGATACTTGTACAAATAATTGGAATTATAATTACACTAAAATGATAATTATCATTTTACTATTCCCAGTGAATGCAACTAATCTCTTTATACCAGTATTTTGAACTGTAGACATCTAGCATTTCAAATCTTAATAATTATTATAAATCTTAATTATTATAGTTTTCCAATATGTCAGTAATAAATTGTGTCTCTGATTTTTTTGATAAGCTGTCCAGAAAAAATAAAATCAGGTTGGCAATGCTGCTGACAATTCTTATGTGCAAGTGGTTGCTGTAAAGTACAGTGCCTTGAGAATGGCTAAGTCAAAGTCCAGACCTAAATCCAATCGAGAATCTGTGGAAAGAGCTGAAAACTGCTGTTCACAAACACTCTCCATCCAACCTCACTCAACTCCAGCTGTTTGCAAAGGAAGAATGGACAAGAATTTCAGTCTCTCGATGTGCAAAACTGATAGACACATACCCCAAGCGACTTGCAGCTGTAATCGCAGCAAAAAGTGGCGCTACAAAGTATTAACATAAAGGGGACGAATAATATTGCACGCCCCAATTTCAGTTATTTATTTTTTAAAAAAGTTTAAAATAAGCAATAAATTTCGTTCAACTTCACAATTGTGTCCCACTTGTTGATTCTTCACAATAACATTAACATTTTTATCTTTTGAAGCCTGAAATGTGAGAAAAGGTTGAAAAATTCAAAGGGGCCGAATACTTTCGCAGGGCATTGTATATCTTTTACTTGCTGGTTATAGAGCTGTAGTTGAGGCAAGATGGCTTCTATTATGTAATGAATGTAGAAATGAAAAACTGTGATGATGATATAAAAAGAGCTTACAAAGAAGAAGTTTCAGTATACAGTATATTGTATATTGACTTAGTAGAAAAATGTAGTCTATACATTCCCTCAATTTCTATAAAATGTACTTATAATGTATAAAACAGAGCTTTTATTACACTAAAATGAATGAGACTTTTGAGGCAGAACATTGTTTGTCCTGGAGCCTCCGGCTTTCAGTTGTGGAGGCACGACCAGCATGGATTCAGTCACCACTAAATGTATAGTGAGCGGTGGCAGTAACCACTCCTCCAGCAATGATTGACAGCTGGGTCAGCACTGTATTAGTACAGAGATGGTTGTTTCGAGGTGTGTTTATAGCCGCCACTCACTATAGATAGAGCAGTAACTGAAACCATGCCGGCCTCGCCTCTATGACTGAAAGCCATAGGCTAGTTGAAGAAATATCTTTAATCAAAGTTGCAGAAATGCACTGCACTTGATTGACAGGTGCAATGGGGGCTGGCCTTTGTGGGTCGGAACCTCATGTTAAAGTCCTCCTCCAGTGTCCTCTATAACGTGCTCCCTTTTCTTTATTTAGATATCGCACAGCCATTGCTATTGACGGTGGCGCATGTGTATTGACACAGTAATTCTGTCTTCATTAAAATGGCATCAGTCTGCCCATGCGCAAACCACAATCTCTGGCGCCACTTTATTCAAGACACTGTAGTGAACATCATTAGAGGCATTGGCGCGTGTGCTGATTTTTTTTTTTACGCCTGCGCACGTGCCCCTGCCACTCATAATCTTCATTGCAGTGTCTTCACTAAAATGGTGCTGGAGATCACGGTTCACGCTTGTGTAGATTCCAGCGCCATTTTAATGAAGACAGAATTAGGCCCTGTGCGCACTTGCCGGTTTTTGCCGCGGATTTCCTACTGTTTTGCTGCATGTTTCACTGCAGAAAATGTTCATAACATCTCTGCAGTGATTCACCAGCAAAACCTATGGGGTAAAAAAATGCTGTGCGTACTAGGCGGATTTTGACAGCTGCATGTTTTGCTGCGGGATTCCCGTAGCAAAAACAATTGCATGTCACTTCTTTTCCGCACGTCGCTGCGGCATTTCACTCCATTGACTGCCATGTAATCATGAAATCCCACAGGGAATAACGCAGGCAGCAAATTCTGTGCGGTTCATTGCGTTTTCCTGCGTTCTTCCCTCCGGTATTTATGACAGGAAGAGGAAGCGGAGCAGAGAGTAAACACACACATCACAGACACAGACACAGACATAGAACACACATTTCACACTCACACACAGATCACACTCACACAGAGACATAGAACACACACACATCGAACTCACACACAGACACAGACATATAGAATACACATAGAAAGCAAACGGACATATAGAAAAAAAAACACGTGGGCTCCGCCGTATTTTTACCTTCCAGCCGAAGTAAGCACACAGCGTCGGCCCGGTATTCTCAGGCTGGGGAGGGCGAGGGCCAGGGTTAATGTCCTCCCCCCCTCCCGCAGCCGAGAATATTAGCTGCAGCTGCCCCGGGACTGTCGCATCCATTATGCGGCAGTACCGGAGTGTCCCCGGCTCTTCCTGTTGTCGTGATGCGGTGGCAATCAGGGTAATATAAGGAGTTAATAGCGGCGGATCGCCGCCACTAAGTCCAGGCTTGATCATGGCAGCGTCTATGAGACAGCTGACATGATCAACCCGTAAGTAAAGTGAATAAACACACACACCGAAAAATCCTTTATTTTAAATAAAACACAAAAAAGCCCCTGGTTCACCCCTTTATTAACCCCCCTGAAACACACAGCTCCGGCATAATCCACGTCCTGCGATGCTTGCATCCAGCCGCGACTGACACACAGCGCTGAAGGCAGCCTCGCAACGAGACAGCAGAGGTAATTACCGGTCATATCCCACGGCCGGTAATGTCAACAACACATTACCGCTCGGGAGAAATGCAGCGTGTGCTCACAGGGACTCTATCTATCCCTCTATCTATCCCTCTATCTATTCTTCTATCTGTATATTTATCTATTTATCTGCTATCTATCTCAGAAGGAAATTACTTTTTTTTTTCTTTTCTTCAATGTGCTTTATTGCATTGAATGCATTAAAGCACATGTACCAACCCGCACGCGGCAATACCGCGAACAATACCGCGGTAAAACCGCTTCAAACCGCATGCGGTTTTCGGGTGCTGTTTGCCGCAGTTTTTTACCGCGGGTGCGGTAATCTTTCAGACCCTGCGGAATTTTCTTAAGAAAATTCCGTTTTCCAGTACGCACAGGGCCTTACAGTGTCAATTTGCATGCAACACCGCCAACAGCACTGGCAGCACAATATTCAAATAAAGAAATAGGGACATGTGATAGGGGACACTGGAAGAGGACTTTACTGTGATAACCCGACCCACAAAGTCCCGCCACCGTTGCACCTGTCAATGAAAGTGAAGTGCATTTCTTTAACTTTGATTAAAGATATTTCTGCAACCAAGAATCCGATATTTCTACAACTGGTATGCCTGGATTCACTAATAATGCACAGTGCAACCAATTATTATCTTTCACTGTTTCTGTTATGTTGTCTTTTTATTAGGAGAGGAAGTTTGTTGGAGGTGCTGGTCAGGTTAGTGAGAAGCTAATGGAGCTTCTGGAGGGTCGAGTTAAATTACAGAGACCAGTGGTCCGACTTGATCAGACTGGTGAAACTGTCATTGTGGAGACCTTAAACCATGAAGTCTATCATGTAAGTAAATTATTTATTTTTCTAGTTCAGTGCTTTGTACAGTCCGGTTTATATTACACCGTGTGCAGAATTATAAGGCAAGTTGTATTTTAGAGGATTTTTTTTATTATTGATCAACAACTATGTTCTCAATCAACCCAAAAGACTCATAAATATTAAAGCTTAATATTTTTGGAAGTTGGAGTGGTTTTTTTCTTAGATTTGGCTATCTTAGGAGGATATCTGTTTGTGCAGGTAACTATTACTGTGCAGAATTATTAGGCAACTTAATAAAAAACAAATATATTCCCATCTCACTTGTTTATTTTCACAGGGTAAACAAATATAACTGCAAAAAATTTAGAAATAAACATTTCTGACATGCAAAAACAAAACCCCAAAAAATTAGTGACCAATGTAGCGACCTTTCTTTATGATGACACTCAACAGCCTACCATCCATAGATTGTGTCAGTTGCTTGATCTGTTTACGATCAACATTGCGTGCAGCAGCCACCACAGCCTCGCAGACACTGTTCCGAGAGGTGCACTGTTTTCCCTCCCTGTAGATCTCACATTTTATGAGGGACCACAGGTTCTCTATGGGGTTCAGATCAGGTAAACAAGGGGGCTATGTCATTATTTTTTCATCTTTTAGACCTTTACTGGTCAGCCATGCTGTGGAGTAGTTGGATGCATGTGATAGAGCATTGTCCTGCATGAAAATCATGTTTTTCATGAACGATACCGACTTCTTCCTGTACCACTGCTTGAAGAAGTTGTCTTCCAGAATCTGACAGTAGATCTAGGAGTTGAGCTTCACTCCATGTTCAACTCAAAAAAGTCCCAAAGGTTCATCTTTGATGATACCAGCCCATACCAGTACCCCACCTCCACCTTACTTGAGTCTGAGTTGGAGTGGATCTCTCTGCCCTTTACTGATCCAGCCTCTGGCCCATCCATCTGGCCCATCAAGAGTCACTCTCATTTCATCAGTCCATAAAACGTTTGAAAAATCAGTCTTAAGATATTTCTTTATACAAAAATAACTCCGGCACACTGAGTGGATAGATGAAAGAAGGCGGATTGGTGCTCAAAAAAATTATATTTTATTTCGATATTTTCATAGAAGATATTGACATTGTCCAACGTTTCAACCCTGTGGGTTTTTATCAAGGACTTTTTGTCTATTACTATAGGAAAAAATTCACGAGGAGCACCGAAAGGTAATGATTCTCAGATAAATCATGGGGTTTTCTGTGAATGCCTTTAGTTGAGTGTATAGTCGTTAATCGAACAGTAGTACGTATTGTATACAGGGACCAAGTGTGTGGACACCAAGTGTGGTGATAGGCCAAAGGCTCTCCCTACCTGGAGCCAGGTCACCTCCTGCACCACCATAGAGCCTTTGGCCTATCACCACACTCCCATACTTTGCCTCACACTTCCTCAAAACTGGGAGAGCCTTTGGCCTATCACCACACTCCCATACTTTGCCTCACACTTCCTCAAAAGTGGGAGCCACTTATCTATGGTATTTCCCACATCTAGTCTGTCCCTTAAGTAATTTGAGCCTCATCTCTGATTGTTTAAACACAGGTATCACGTACCTTCAAAGTGACATATCATATACGGTATTGCAAGCTATTATCTGACACAAGGTGTTCTCACACTTGGTCCCTGTATACAATACGTACTACTGTTCGATTAACGACTATACACTCAACTAAAGGCATTCACAGAAAACCCCATGATTTATCTGAGAATCATTACCTTTCGGTGCTCCTCGTGAATTTTTTCCTATAGTAATAGACAAAAATTCCTTGATAAAAACCCACAGGGTTGAAACGTTGGACAATGTCAATATCTTCTATGAAAATATTGAAATAAAATATAATTATATTGAGCATCAATCCACCTTCTTTCATCTATCCACTCAGTGTGCCAGAGTTATTTTTGTATATGGACTTCCTGTTCTCCATAGCACCTGTATTACATAGGTAGTTGAGCCAGGTGTAATCCTCATTATTATTAAGATATTTCTTGTCCCAGTCTTGACGTTTTATCTTATGTTTCTTGTTCAAAGGTGGTCTTTTTTCAGCTTTCCTTACCTTGCCATGTCCCTGAGTATGGCGCACCTTGTGCTTTTTGATACTCCAGTAACGTTGCAGCTCTGAAATATGGCCAAACTGGTGGCAAATGGCATCTTGGCAGCCTCACACTTGATTTTCCTCAATTCATGGGCAGTTATTTTGCGCCTTTTTTGCCCAACACGGTTCTTACTACCCTGTTGGCTATTTGCCATAAAACGCTTGATTATTTGGTGATCACACTTCAAATGCAATTTCAAGACTGCTGCGTCTCTCTACAATACATCTCACAATTTTTTACTTTTCAGAGCCCGTCAAATCTCTCTTCTGACCCATTTTGCCAAAGGAAAGGAAGTTGCCTAATAATTAAGCACACCTTATATAGGGTGTTGATGTCATTACACCACACCCCTCCTCATTACAGAGATGCACATCACCTGATTTACTTAATTGATAGTTCGCTCTCAAGCCTATAGAGATTGGAGTAGGACAACATGTATAAAAAGTATCATGTGATCAAAATACTCATTTGCCTAATAATTCTGCACACAGTGTAGTGTATAACATAATCTCTTGATAAAATTGACCTAATTGTGCAACAAGTGCAGGTTGTCATTGGCATTGTCTCCTCTGAATACTTGCTTAAACGTAAGGTCTCGTGTTTTTTTATTTTGTATTAATAATAGTGATTATGAAATAAAATATTTTTAATACAAAATTAAATTCGCTGTTTATTTAGTTTTTATTTAATTATTTTTTTTACTGAAGCACTGGGGGCTGCCCTCATGGATTTGCTGTGAGTAACGACAGTTACTCACCTCCTTTATTGAAGCCCCCCAGGGCATTTACTCTGATAGTCGGACTGCGACCCTATACTTAATACAGAGCCAGCATCTGCTGTGAAATAGACGCGCCCCCTGGGCTGTCCTAATCACAGCAAAGGGAGCAGATCAGTGCCATCTTTGTGGAGCTCACAGCGTATGCTGTCTGCTCCACTTTCCCCCGTCACCCACCGGGATGGATGTACTGGTGCCAGGCAGCGGTGATTGCACCGTAACTGATCCTGGCTTCTCCACACTCTTCTGGTTACCCGGCCGCCGCATTCTGCCGGTCACATCGCCGCCGCACTCTGCGGTCAACCCGCTGCTGCACTCTGCCGGTCACAACCATATCAAGGGTACCTCATAAAGAAAAACCAAAATGTGTAGTAATACCCATAAAAACAATTTTATTAGTCATAAATTCTAAAAATAACCAATAACATTCAAACAGACAGACACACAATGTGCGTGTAGTGTGAGTATACACACTTGGTAGAGAGGTATAAGGAGAAAATAGAGGAGCCTGAGGTGAGTATGATAACAAAATAATTCAAATAGATACTTGGGGGTACTGTCTTTCCCTCCACTCAGTCCTACTTGACAATGGGGCTTTAAGCACCCTAGTTTTGTGGTGCCCCCATTCAATGGTGGTTTACCCTCTCTGCTCCTACCTACCTCAAGATATTCCACCACCAAAAACCAAAGGTGCAAGGTGCAATAGATTCAGCACATAAAAACCAGACATAAAACACATTTAATTAGAGACCTGGATGGATAACATTATATATTTATATCCATTGTTTGTAGTAATATTCCATACAATCAAGATCAGAGGTCATAAGCACGGGTCTTTTAATATATGTAAATAGTTCTCAACATATAAAGATAGCCCGCTGGGTTAATAACCATTAGCAAACATCTCTCATTAGGTTATTATGCAAGTAAGATTATCTTGACCCCGTGGAGATAATTCAATATCAGCCGCTCTCTCAAAACATCAATTGACCAGAAAACCAATCCAAAATGCACATATGAATAATATGCAAGTCACTCTCTGTCAAAGATGGAATAGAACCAAAAGAGATATAGGTGACCCAGCAAAATTGGCATATAAATGGTTAATAATATTGCCACTGATGTGTAAAATGACATCCCATTAATTGTTGGTAGTCCTCCAGGGCTATACACATATATATATCAGTTCAAGTCACTCACTAACATTAATGGAGAGCAAACGTGGCATCTACCCGCTGGACCTAGGTGAATGGACCATATGGGACATTGAGACCGGACATATGAGCTCCCATAGGCATTTTGGACAATTGGGAAGCGATTCAGCTCCCAGCTGCCTGACCTGATCCCCTGATGAACTAAGTAGGGGGAAACGAGTAGGGTTAAGGATCACTTTACCAGACCAATATTATTGACCATTTATAGGTCAATGCTGCAGGGTCACCTATATCTGTTTGGTTTCTTATCCATTAATGTTAGTGAGTTACTTGAATTGATATATATGTGTATAGCCCTGGAGGACTACCAACAATTAATGGAATGACTTTTTACACATCAGTGGCAATATTATTAACCATTTATATGCCAATTCTGCAGGGTCACCTATATCTCTTTTGGTTCTATTCCATCTTTGACAGAGAGAGACTTGCGTATTATTCATATGTGCATTTTGGACTGGTTTTCTGGTCAATTGATGTTTTTAGAGAGGGGCTGATATTGAATTTTCTCCACAGAGTCTAGATAATCTTAGCTTGCATAATAACCTAATGAGAGATGTTTGCTAGTGGTTATTAACCCAGCGGGCTATCTTTATATGTTGAGAACTCTTTACATATATTAAAAGACCCGTGCTTATGACTTCTGATCTTGATTGTATGGAATATTACTACAAACAACGGATATAAATATATAATGTTATCCATCCAGGTCTCTAAATAAACGTGTTGTATGTCTGGTTTTTATGTGCTGAATCTATTGCACTTTGCACCTTTGGTTTTTGGTGGTGGAATATCTTGAGGTAGGTAGGAGCAGAGAGGGTAAGCCACCGTTGAATTACTAGAAATTGAAAAACTAGGGTGCTTAAAGCTCCATTATCAGGTAGGACTGAGTGGAGGGAAAGACAGTACCCTCAAGTATCTATTTGAATTATTTTGTTATCATACTCACCTCAAGCCCCTCTATATTTTCTCCTTATACCTCTCTACCAAGTGTGTATATTCACACTACACGCACATTGTGTGTCTGTCTATTTGAATGTTATTGGTTATTTTTAGAATTTATGACTAATAAAATAGTTTTTATGAGTATTACTACACATTCTGGTTTTTCTTCACTCTGCCGGTCACCACTATGCCGGTCACCTCCCCTACCACTCCGCTCATTCCCCTTCCACTAACCCCACCTCCCCGTGTGTACTCTCCTCGGGCCTCAGCTGCTCATACTGTGATGGCTGACAGGACAGGCTGCCGGGGGTGCAGGTCTGAGGTGAGTGTATGCGGCTGGGAGTGGTGAGCGCGATGTGACATCTGTAGTGCAGTGCCACTCAGGCTGCAGATCACCCCTCCTTTTCACATGTTACCTTGGACCTCCGATCCCGGCCGGCAGCACAGTATATGGGGGCGCGAGATATAGTTAGGCACTGGGAGATGGTCAGCGAGCGGGGCATAGGGAGATGGTCAGCAAGCGGGGCATAGGGAGACGGTCAGCGAGCGGGGCATAGGGAGACGGTCAGCGAGCGGGGCATAGGGAGACGGTCAGCGAACGGGGCATAGGGAGACGGTCAGCGAGCGGGTCATAGGGAGAAGGTCAGCGAGCGGGGCATAGGGAGACAGTGGAGCACTATGCAGCTTGCCTTAGTGACACTTTAGACATGTTAGGCTATGTGCGTACGTTGTGTTTTTTCCCGCGTTAACGCTGCGTTTTGAACTGCAGCATTTCAGTCGCAAATTGCATGCATTCTGCTTCCCCAGCAAAGTCTATGAGAAGTCCGAAAATTCAATACGCACGCTGCGTTTTTAAACGCAGCGTATTGGATGCCAAAAATTGCTGTGCAAAAAAAGCAGCATGTCACTTCTTTTGTGCGTTGTAGCTGCGTTCTCCACCCATTGAAATCAATGATGTGGGTCAAAACGCAACCAAAATGCACTTGGACTGCATTTTTGTTGCGTTCCGCATGCTTTTTTGACAAACAAAATACAGGTCTTTTCAGTCTCTCTCTGTCACTGCCAGTCAATCTCTCTCTGTCTGTCGATGTCGGTCAATCTTTCTCTGTCGGTCGGTCTCTTTCTCTGTCAATTGGTCGCTCTGTCTGTCTGTCTCTCTCTCTCTCTGTCCGTCGGTCTCTCTGTCGGTCAGTCAATCTCTCCCCCTCTCTCATACTCACTGATCACGGGCGCGGCGCTGCACGGCTGTCACAAAGCTCAGGCGGCTTTTCCTCTTTTGAAAATGCCAGCCGCTCATTATTCCATCTCGTATTCCCTGATTTCCCTGCTTTCCCCGCCCACCGGCGCCTATGATTGGTTGCAGTCAGACACGCCCCCACGCTGAGTGACAGCTGTCTCACTGCAACCAATCACAGCCGGTCATGATGTGCGGTCTCCCCAATTTTGATACCAGCCTGGGTAAAGCCACACGGCTAAAGGCTGGTATTCTCAGGATGGGGAGCTCCACGTTATGGGGACCTCCCCAGCCTAACAATATCAGTCAGCAGCTGCCCGGAATTGCCGCATCCATTAGATGCGACAGTCCCGGGACTCTACCTGGCTCATCCCGAATTGCCCTGGTGCGGTTGCAATCGGGGTAATAAAGAGTTAATGGCAGCCCATAGCCCATAGCCACGAAGTCTTAGGTTAATCATGGTAGGCGTCTCCCCGAGATACCTTCCATGATTAACCTGTAAGTTAAAGAAAATAAACACATACACCCGAAAAAAATCCTTTATTTGGAATAAAAGACAAAAAATCCCCAACCCTCTTTCACCACTTTATTAATTCCCAAATACTCCTCCAGGTCCGACGTAATCCACACGAGGTCCCGCGACGCATCCAACTCTGCTACATGAAGCTGACAAGAGCGGCCACAGACCACAACCGCTCTCTGTCAGCTCCACGCAGCAACTGAAGTGAGCCGCACGATCAGCGATGACATCAGTCAGGTTACCCGTGGCCACCACTGGATCCTCCAACCATGACAGCAAGTCGCCCGACTGACGGAAGTGAGCTGCGCGATCAGCGATGACGTCACAGGTGAGTTGCGGTCTCGGGTGGAGGACTCCAGCTGGCCGCGGGTAACCTGAGTGACGGCACCGCTGATCACGCTGCTCACTTCAGTCACTCAGGGGATTAGCAGTCACCGGTGAATCCTTCACGGGTGACGACTAATCAGGATGCGACACACAGACAGAGCCGCGGGATGACAATGAAGTCGGGTGAAATTCATCCGAGTTCATTCTCATCGTGCCACGTGTCTGTGTCTGCTGTCAGCAGGCATGTAGCAGAGCTGAATTGCCGGGGAACGCCCTGTCAAAAATGGATCCAGAACACATGAAAAACACATGGAAAATGCATCCAAAATGCATGCGTTTTGGATGTATTTTTTTTTGACAAACGCAGTGTTTACATTTCTCCAGTCTGCCAGAGTTTGCGTTCTTTTCTGCACTGCACAGAACGCAACGTGCGCACATACCCTTAGGATCAGTTTGCGGCCACTGGCAAAATTGCTCCGCACTGTGATCCTAAACTTTATCTTCCCTTATCCTTTTGGAAACAACCAGATTGAGAGGGGGAGGTCACATAACACACAGGAGGGCAGATTCTACCCACTTTTACTGCAGCTGTAATGTGAGCTAGTTCTACATTAGTTCTACAGTCAGATTTCAGCAGCTGCTCACCCCAGTGTTTAAGACTGGAAAATATCAAACTTTTAATTTTCTTTTTATATTTTTCTCAATTAAAAACAAATAATTGTATTTAAACATAAGATTAAAACATTAATGCTTTATAATTTTTCAGTTATTGAAAAAAAAGTTTTTGATGACAACTTCCCTTTAAAAGTTAGGAAAAGAGATTTGTTTTCATTGTATTCCTGACTAATTATATATAAATAGACTTCTTTAAAACATTACACAGCTTTCTAATCTAATCTTCACATCATCACATCTCTTTTCAAGCTTTCACTGCTTTTAGTCATTGAACAACAAAGACTATCTCAACTTACCGTAAGTCCTCCATAATCGATAGCTGTTGGATGATTAATGGTTTGGTAGATCATTTGGATGGCAGCTATCTTGCTAGACTGTATCATACACAGGAGGGCTCCTGTCTACTCTATGTGAGGGCTCTTGACACACTTCTCTGATGGCGGCCTACCTCTTAGGGTACGCTCACACGAGAATATGAATCGGATAAGTGCAATGTGAGAAAATCTCTCATTGCTCTTGGACCTGTTGTAGCTGTTCTGTTTTGTCACAAGTCAGCTTATGGGATCACCAGTGAGGTCCTCTTGAGTTAGGCCTCTTCAGACCTAATCAAGATCGAGCGCTCGGAGAGAAAAGACCAGCATCCATGTGGGCATGATCAATTTCTTCTGTTTATTTAATCAAAGTACAGTTTATTTATACCATTTACAGATCAATGTGATATTGCAAAAGAAAAAGAAAAAACTTCGAGCTGAACTTTACTAATTGTTCATATGACCTTTAAGTTTTAGAAAAACAAAAATGTAGAGTCATGCATATGAGATAAGAAGAACATTTAGAAACCATAATAATCCTTGAGTCTGTCTCTTATTCCGTAGGCTCCATAATGACTATGAACTACCATCAGATATACTTACTAATAACAATAAATCTTTAATGAAGAAATAGAGAAACTATTAACCCTTCTATATCAATTTCCCCCTTTTGTAAATGGTTTAACCTTCACTACAGGGTCAGTAGGCGTCCAAACAGGAGCTGCTGGCTCATGGGCCTAGTACCCATGAGGGGTCTTCCTACCACTTCACCCATCCACCCTCAGTGTGGACACCTACTCCCGGTCAGCAGAGGCCATTTGGGGTCCGTAGTAAACTACAGAGGGTTCAATGCTGGGACTCTTAGAACATACATTATTCATTAGTTTAGGTAATGCATATATCAATGTTTTTACAGCTATATAAAGCAGTAGACAGAACAACAATATTTGCATACAGGTTTGTATAATGCCAGAAACCCAACCTGCTATGCCTTTAAACCAATTGGCTGGATTCATAAAAGAAAATGTATTTCCCCACCAGGAGTCCTTGTTGGCATCGTGCTCTTTTAACCATTTATCCCTAAGTTCACTTGTTTTCTGTATATCTGCTCTAACCTGGAGGTTGCCTGCAGGGTCAATGTAATGGCAACAGGCAGGACCAATTATTTGACACATTCCGCCGTCTTTTGCTGTCACAAAGTCTAGCACTATAGTATGCTGGTTAGTGACTACAATTAATTGTTTTTGTATAGCATTGGTAGCATTTAGAATCTCAAGAACCCGAAAAATTTGATCATCCAGGTAGTCAGTGGACTCTACTAGCTTGTCCCACATTTGCATTAAGAAAGGGTGTATGAAAATAGCACTAAATACCTTATTTGCTTTTCCCAATTCTACTACATGAGGCCTACCATTTGGCCGGGGTTTATTATCTGCTGCTCGTTTATACAAGGTATGAATTGGGACAGCTGCTACATCTACTTTACTATGAGGAACTATGAAAGTGGCTGGTGTAAGTCTAGCAAGTGTGCAAACCCCTCTCATGTCAGGGCTCACCCACTTGTGAGCACGATTCCCACAAACCAAAAACACTCCCTCTGGGAAAATACAAAAGTGAGTTTGACTTTGTACACAATAAAGCAGATTCAGAAGCCCCTTCATGACTTTATGAGCACACCATGTATTGTTCATTTGTTTTCCGGTCATACCCGAGATACAGCTACCCCGCTCCCTCCTAAAAGTCCGTCTAATAAATGATGATGTACAGCCCTCAATACCCTTCTGATATACTGTCTCATTGTCCTTGGTTGAGTCATGTGTATGTATATAGAAACAGTTATTGTCTTTTCCACAATTTCCAACACCATTGTATTGAAGACTGAACCATAATCCATCATGGGGAATGGGGCCTGAATGAGGAATCTTAGTCTTTATTTTGGCAATTATGCCCATGTCTGAATCGTATTCCATCCACCACGAGTATCCATCGGGTCGTGTGATATTTAGCTGGAACCAGGGTTTAGTGACCCATCCAACTATAGTCAATGTAGCAGATACATCACGAGGTACATCTTCTCCCAAAAATCTAGATTGAGTCCAGGTTTCATTGTGTATACAGTCTGGTACCAATACCTCCTGTGGTTCCAGAGGTAAGGCTAAATAAGGCATAGTCTTTGAAGAAATAGGACTGTGTGTGCAGATCCAACAGTCTTTTGGCTTTTCTCCTTCCATGTCCTCAGTAAGAGAAATATGGTGGCGAATGAGTTTATTATCCCAGTCCGTATTAAAAAGTTCGCTCAGTGTCTTTGTTTGTTGCAGCAACCCTGCTACACCTAGCAGGATAATTAGCAAAACTGTCATTCTGCCGGTGGAGTGACCTTTTTACAGTGACTGGCGTGGATCCAGGTGGGTTTTCCCTCAAGTTTCACTGAGGTGGATGTGGTCAGCTGGACTTGGAATGGGCCATCAAAGCGTGGATCTAGGCTCCTTCTCACGTGTCTGCGCACGACCACCCAATCACCTGGATTCAGCTGATGCACATCTGCACTTGCATTGGGATCTGGAATGGATGAAAAGACATGTTTATGCACCACATTAAGTCTTTCCTGTAAGGCCTGGACGTAGGCTGTCATAGTGCCGTGCTGCATCTGTAACACTTGTGGAAAGTAGAGACCTGTTTTTGGGGCACTACCAAAAAGGACTTCAAAAGGAGACAAGCCTGTCTTTCTATTTGGAGTGTGTCTGACTGAAAAGAGTGCCAGGGATAAGCACTCTACCCAATTCTTTCCTGTCTCTGCCATGGCCTTTTGAATTTTTAGTTTAAGTGTCCCGTTTAATCTCTCTACTTTTCCACTGCTTTGTGGATGATAAGGGGTATGGAATGCCTGCTCTATTCCCAGGGCCTGCATAATGTCCCTCATTATTTCTCCAGTGAAGTGTGTACCCCTGTCACTTTCTATGGCTTCTGGGATGCCATACCGACAGACTAGTTCCTTCATCAGTTTTTCTGCAGTTGTTTTAGCATTTGCACATTTTACTGGATAGGCCTCAACCCATCCTGAGAAGAGATCTACACATACCAGGACGTATTCATACACTCCTACCTTGGGTAGTTGTATGTAGTCTATTTGCAGTCGTTGAAACGGATAGAGCGGTTTGGGTGTTGCTTTCTTAGGGACTTTTACTGTTTTACCTGGGTTGTGTTGTGCGCAGATAATGCAGGATTGTACGTGTTTGGAGGCTACGTAACTGAAGCCAGGAGCGATCCAGAAGGCATTCACCTGGTTACACATGTGACTTTTTGAGGCGTGAGTGGGGCCATGTGTTGCTTGTGCCATCATAGGGAACAGGGACCTTGGTAAACCCAACCTGTCCTTACTTTCCCATACTCCATTCGAGTTCAGTCCAGCTCCCATTTTCCCCCAGTGTTCCTTCTCTGTTTGGGCAGCCTGATGCTGGAGGGATTTCAGGACATCCAGACTCACTGTGGCTGGGACTTGCTGGCTCCCTGCCACTATCCTCTGATCCCTAGGCCTCTTTGCCGCTGCTTTCGCAGCAGCATCCGCCCTTCTATTGCCCGCTACCTCCAGTGAGTCACCTTTTGTGTGTGCTTTCACCTTAATGATGCCAACCTGGACTGGTAACATTAGTGCCTCCATTAACCGTTTTACCAATTCTGCATTTTTAATAGGCTTACCAGCTGACGTAAGAAAAGCTCTACTTCTCCAGATAGGGCCAAAATCATGACAGATCCCAAATCCATACTTTGAGTCTGAATAAACATTAATTTTCCTACCTGACCCCGCTCTACACGCCTCAATGAGCGCTGTTAGCTCCGCCTCCTGCGCGGACATGTGCGGCGGGAGTGGTTCAGCTCGGATTACCTCATGTGAGGATACTACTGCATATCCAGTGTAGAATCTCCCATCCAGGTGGTATCTGGAGCCATCTACAAAAAACTCAAAATCTGCATTAGTAATAGGTGTATCATAGACATGTGGAAAACCTGCTGTCTCCTGACTCATCAGCTCTATGCAGTCATGCTCGTGCGTCATGTCAAAGTATTCATCCTCACTTGCTACCATTGTCACCAATTCCCCCTTTTCTGAATCTACTGGCAAAAGGGTGGCTGGATTCAGAACATTACACCTCTTGAGGGTGACATACTCAGGAATCAGAAGGGCACATTCAAGTCTGAGCTGTCTGGCCATAGACAGGTGTTTCGGTTGGACTTGCACAAGTATAGCATGGATGTCATGCGGGGAGTAAATTGTTAAGGGAAATGTCAATGTGATCTCGCAAGCTTTCCCTAGCAGTACTGCAGCAGCCGCTACAGCACGGACACACGTGGGTGACCCTCTGACAACTGGGTCCAATCGCGCTGAGTAGTAAGCTATTGGTCTTTGTTTGTCACCATGTTGCTGTGTGAGTACGGCTGTCGCATGCCCTCCCTGTTCTGTGCAAAACAAGAAAAATGGTTGATTGTAATTTGGAATACCCAGGGCCGGGGCAGATACAATGAGTAGTTTAAGGGAATGAAAGGAATCAATAGCTTCCTGAGTGAGGTCAAAGGGGTCAGATGACAGACAATCATAGAGGGGTTGCATCATTTGCGAGGCAGACCTTATCCAAGGCCTGCAGTATGACACTAAGCCCAAAAAGGTGCGCAGTTGCCGGTGGGACCTGGGTAGGGAGAGATTTTGGACTGCTTGTTTTCTCTCCTCAGTCAGGTGTCTTGTACCTTCAGAGATACAGTGACCCAAAAAGGTTACCTTTTGCTTACAGTACTGTAATTTTTCACGTGAAACTTTGCAACCATTCTCTGCCAGAAAACGCAGCAAAGAAATTGTGGCTTCCTTGCAGGACGTCTGGTCTGGACAGCAGAGCAAAAGGTCATCCAGGTACTGCAATAGCGTAACCTGTGGATGAGGCGGTTGCCACTGCTCCAGAATTCCTGCCATAGCTGTAGAATAAATGGTAGGTGAATTCATTCCTCCTTGCGGGAGGACTGTCCACATGTACTGTTTCCCCTCATGTGTGAAGGCAAAAAGATACTGACAGTCAGGGTGTAGAGGCACAGAGAAAAAGGCATTTGCCAAGTCAATTACTGTAAAACATTTGGAGGTCCCTGGGATTTGTGACAGTAAGGTATGTGGGTTTGGAACAATTGGTGTTACACTCTCAGTGACAGCATTGACAGCTCTCAAATCATGCACCATTCTGTACGTGTCAGGGGAACCTCTGGGCCCTTTTTTCTTGATTGGATACAAGGGAGTGTTACAGGGGGAGGACCTTTGTACTAGAGCCCCTGCTTCCACATATTCTCTTATATCTCTGGTCAGGGCCATTGATTTGGCTGGACTTAAGGGATACTGTTTTAAACAAGGAGGAGTGGAGCCCTCTTTTAATTTTATCATGACTGGGGGAATAGGAAGCCGACCAACATCAGTTTTTCCCTTTGCCCATACAATGTCTGGAACTTGTTGCATTGCTATGTCTTCATTAGTTCTGGTATCGGACACTCTCGCAGATTTGGACATGTACACCATTGCTGCAATCTTGCACAAGTGTTTGTCAGAGAGGGGACTTGTGACTGTAATACCTTCTGGGGTGTATTGTATGGTAGCCTGGATAGCACTTAACACATCAGCCCCCAGCAAATTCATAGGAGTGTTTTCACTAACAATAAGCTTTGTGAGAATTTCCTGGCTATCTTGTAATCTCAGCTTCATCTGTTTTGTCAAGGGAGTTTCAGACACCAATCCCTCCACCCCAACACACTCCACAGTCTCGTCAGTGATCATATCTGGCTTTATCAGGTCTTTATGTACCACAGTGCCGGCTGCCCCAGTGTCAATTAAAAATTCTGCCTCTTTCCCCCCTGGCATGGTTATGGTCGTAAGTAAGGTGGGACCAGGTCCTGAGGGAACGAAAACAGGGTACACATTTGTCACTGGGTTGCCAGTTTCCTAGGTCAGAGGCAAGGGAGGAGGGAAATCAGTCTGCTCACTCTCCTTTTTGGAGTTTTTGCACTGTCTGGCATAATGTCCATTCTGTCCACAATTCCAGCACTGTACGGTCGCTCGGTCACCTGGTGCCCCCCCCCTCTGTTTCCATTGTCTTCCTTGTGCTCTAGCATACATAACTGGTCGCTTGCATTTTGTCAGTTCAACCCCCTTAGCTACTTGCAGAAGGTCTGTTGGGTCCATGTTTCTCCACTCAGGTCTGGCCGTCTGTACTGCTTCTCGTAAAAACTTATTCATGCCGTCAATGAATGCATTCACCAATATTTTTATATCAAGGTCATTTCTTGCACTGTACCCCATGTCTGTCCACTTCAGCTGTAACCTCCCAAAGTACGTCTCTATACTTTCCCCTTTTTGCTGTGTCACGTCAGTCATCAGTACAGACTGCTCTGTTTGTTTCTTTGTAGCCCATCCTTTCAATGCCTCACAGTACGTCACTCCAGACCTCTCAGACTGAACATCCATGACCCATGATTGCTCCTTCATCATATCAGTATGTGATTTAATTATGTGTCCCAGCACGTCACCTGCCTTTGCAGTCACCAAACTCTCGAGGTCTGCCCAAGTGCATTTATAAGTCACCTGTATTGTCTGTATTTGCCTGTAAAATGGGAAAGGTTGGTTTTCAGGGTCAGGTAACTGTTTCAACATAGCTAGCTGGTCAGAGGGGCTCCAGGGGTAATATTCCTGTGTCTGTCTGATTCTTGTGACCTTCCTCGGTCGGGATGTATCTGATTTTTTTGTACTGGTCCCAGCGCGTTCTTTCCTTTCCTCACCGTCAGCTTCCTCCGCAAAACTCAATTCCTTCACTACCTCTGTCTCAGTGTCAGCGTCCTCTGTCATCACATGTGACCTGGTTCGAACAGGATTTAGTGCAATCTGCTTAGGGCGGGTAACATTACATGTAGCACAAGTACCTCTCCAGTCTGGGTTTTTCTGACTACAATGTTTACAAGTCCATTCATCTGGTCTGGGTTTCTGCTTATGAGAAGGGGGGGCGGTAGCAGTCACAATTCCTGCTTTTGGTGCATTAAAACATTCATAATACACCTTATCTCCCGCTGTGGTCTCTTTATATCCACAATGCTGCACCTCTTCAGCCACACGACACCATTTATTTACTTGTTGCTCTACCCTCTTGTCTTTTATCCAACCTCTCTTTTCTTCCCTGAATCTGTGCCATTTCTCAACATCCAAACATCCGTACTCTGGCATGTCTGCCTTTTTGAGTATCGGTCTGACATTTTTCACTGCTTCTTTGCCTTCTCTTTCTTGCACTATCTGTTTGGCTGTTTTGGATCCTGCTGGAGCCCCACGCTGCACACTGAACAAGTTGCCCATGGCTTCAACTTATTCCCACACAGCCCACCTTTCTGCAAATGCCCTCTCAGTGTCCCTGAACCTTGTTAACAGGCCACACGTCTCCTGGCAAGTCAGAATGGGCTCTCAAGTGGTAGCAAGAAGGCTCAATCAGCATTCACTCTCACCTGCTACACTTGTAGGGCGTATTGGGAAGGGTTAAAAACACCTCTCACCCAATAGACCAGATGACTAAAGCAGGAAGGACCAGGTGTGATAGTCCTCTCACCTGCTAGACCACCTCCATGTAAGTGGGAAGGCCACACGGCTCTCTAACCCACTTGACCTGATGTGCAGTTTGGCTACTCCATGCTGGTCCTTTACAAAGTATTTCAGCAACAAACGTAAGAGTTAAACCAAAACAATTAACAGAGCTGACTTCTCACAGAGGGCAGAAAATCGCGCAGCTGTTCACTTGACCCCTCCCAAAAGAATGTCAGCAGCGCACAGTTTGTTTAGCAAGAGTGTTATCTCGTCCAGATTCAGCTTCCCAAAACACAATCCTAATACCCACTGGTATAATACACAATCCCTGCAGAAAATTGAGACTACTTATATACCTTCACAGCACTTGATTCTAGAAACATATGTAACAATACACCTCCCAAGGATCAGTTAACCTCACATGCAAATAAAATTATCTAAACCGCTCTTGACACTGATGGGAAAAAATACATATGTCAGGTATCCACTCAAATACTCTATATGGCTATGCCCTGTGACATTTCACAACCGAAACATCTTTTCACAGTCCACAGTATGACATATAACCATTAGACTTATACATACATATTATTTCACCAAGTCTCTTATCTCAATTACTTGTCACTTTGTTATTCAGAGGCTTCTCATCAATATACAACAACCTATTGCCTGCCTACTTTATCTAGGCATTAATATGAAACCACTTATGAACACATATCCCTAGACCAGTGTATTGCCCATCAAAGATGCAAAGATGGCCAAAGCAAAACACAAAACACAGCAACACAGCAAATGCAATTATACAGAGACTATCCCAAATTCCGTGCTATGCACTCTATGCAATCAGTTAAGGGACGGACAACAGATTATCTTATTACTCTATATTTCAACTCTCATTCAGACATGCATGAAAAAAACAATACTCACTGGTGATGCCAGAGTTATTGAACCGTGTGTACAGCCTTACCCAGAATATTCGGGAAATCAGAGAGAGTGAAATGAAGTGTAAGAATAAAGCTTCTCACCTTGCTGCAGCTGAAATTTCACTGTCTCAAGAGTCCCCAAAACTTCTTCCGAATAGGCTGGTTGGCCACGGCCCCACGTTGGGCGCCAAAACTGTTGTAGCTGTTCTGTTTTGTCACAAGTCAGCTTATGGGATCACCAGTGAGGTCCTCTTGAGTTAGGCCTCTTCAGACCTAATCAAGATCGAGCGCTCGGAGAGAAAAGACCAGCATCCATGTGGGCATGATCAATTTCTTCTGTTTATTTAATCAAAGTACAGTTTATTTATACCATTTACAGATCAATGTGATATTGCAAAAGAAAAAGAAAAAACTTCGAGCTGAACTTTACTAATTGTTCATATGACCTTTAAGTTTTAGAAAAACAAAAATGTAGAGTCATGCATATGAGATAAGAAGAACATTTAGAAACCATAATAATCCTTGAGTCTGTCTCTTATTCCGTAGGCTCCATAATGACTATGAACTACCATCAGATATACTTACTAATAACAATAAATCTTTAATGAAGAAATAGCGAAACTATTAACCCTTCTATATCAGACCAATATTAGTCAATGAGAGAGAGCATTTGATCAGCTTTTTTCTCATACAGATTATTGATGAGAGAAAAGTCGCAACATGCTGTGATTTGTTGCCGAAATTGTTCGAGACTCGCCAATACAAGTCAATGGGTGCGAGAAAAAAATGGACGTCACACAGACAGCACACGGATCATCCTAGTGATATCTGTTTTTATGGATACACTACTATCATGTAGCACAGAACACTGTAAATGGCCCTGTAAATGATTGGAAATGACTAATAGCTGCTGAGAAAAAAACAGATTGCACACTGAGAGCACACTGACAGTACACTGAGGGCACACGGATGACAAGTGAGAAAAAAATTGTCCTACTCTCCTGGATGAGAATGGGACTGTTTTTTGATACGTTCCTGTGAGTCCAGCCTTAACAGAACAATAGGAGATGGAATCTGACACGCCAGATCCTTATCTCACCCGAGAATCAGTTGTTAGGGTCTTTGATACACAAACTATCAACCAAACCTGTCAATGTTAGGGGGCTTGGCAAACATTAGGCATTGTGTTTGGGGGGGCCTTTATTTCAGAAGGGTTCGAGTATTATGTTAGGCTGGTTTCAGACGTCCGTGTGTCAGGTACGTGTGACATCCGTTTTTAACATGGATTCCACACGTACCCATGTTATTCTCTGGCGCTACTCACACGGCCATGTTTTTACACTGACCGTGTGACCTATGGTGGCCCCGCGCGCACACTTTGAGACATGTCCGTTTTTTCTCTGGCAGCACGGGTGTCACACGGTTCGCACAATGATGTGATCCGTGTGACATCAGTGTGACACGTACCGGAGAAAGCACGGCCCTTTTTTAATAAAAATTTTCTATATTCACCTGTATCCAGCGATGTTGTCTTCGTCTATGCTGCATCCCACTAATGACCGCCGCTCATTATACTCACTGAATATTCACTGTCCTGTGGAGCTGGAAGCCGGAGCAGCGCTGGGGACTTCAGTGAAGGGGACCGCATTGCTGGGGACAGGTGAGTATCCAGCAGTGTGTGTATTTGTGTGTGTCTGTGTGTGTAGTGAGAACCTGGAAGCCGGAGCACCGCGGAAACAGCATCGAGGACTCATCACAGTTCCCAATGAACTCTGATGAACCTGTGAAGATGTAGCGCGGATGTCGCGGGGGTGTCATCAGGATGTCATCAGAGTTCATTGGGAACTCCAATAACCTCCTGGATATCACTGTCCTTGCAGAATACTCACCTGTCCCTATGATGCTGTCCTTGGCGGTGCTGTACCCAGCGCTGTCCCCGCGATGCTCCGGCTTCCAGGTCCTGAGTGCGGTGAATAATCAATGAATATAATGAGCGGCGGTCAGGAGCTGGAGGCAGCAGAGCAGGAGAAAGCAGGTAAATATGAAAAATATTTTTATTTCACAGACCCGTGTTTTCTCCGGTACCTGTCACACATATGACCATAACCATGCGTGTGACTTGTACCTGATTAAACACGGACGTCTGAAACCGGCCTCAGGCACTGCCCTGTGACCTAAATGCAGACACTAGTAGTGGCAGAAATTGTATGAGTAATAGTGATCAATGTGCTGGTTATATTTTTCAGGCCCACTATGTTATAAGTGCTATACCTCCAGTTTTAACTACAAAGATTCATTTTAATCCTGATTTGCCACCTATTAGAAATCAGTTAATTCAGAGGCTTCCAATGGGATCCGTAATAAAGACCATGATGTATTACAAAGAAGCATTTTGGAGAAAACTAGGTAAATACATAGTGAAATTATTATACTAGTATTTCTGTATATGATTTATGTACAATAATGGAATGTTCACACCTGGCAGTTTTACAGTATTGAGATTTCAGATAGCTCATGCAACTTTTTTTTTTCCTTGATTGAGTTTGAGGACTTTAACTTTTATCAAAATCTGCAGCATATCAATTGTTTTTGGGTTTTGCAGTATTTTTGAGCATTTGTCACCTATTGAAAGTGATAAAAAACTGCAATACCACTGAAAAAATGCAGTGCAATATATGTGCTGCAGTTTCCAGTGCTTTTGTAGCGATTTTAGTGAATAAAACTAATTTTATTAACACAATGTAGAAAAATCACACATGTAAGGCTAGTTTCACACTTGCGTTGTGTGGCATCAGTCGCATTGCGTTGTGTGACGGATGTAACGGATGCGTTGCACAACTGATGTGACGGATCCTGCAAAACAGCAGAATCTGTTGTAACTTTTTTTTTCAGCAATTTACTCAACTGAGGATGCGCAGTTGTGGAAAGACGGATCCGTCACAGGATTCATCTTTCCGCCCGGCGGATGCAACACATCGTCGGCCGGCGGATACAATGCAAGGTCATCCGTCGCAATGCGTCCTCAATACAAGTCAATGGGAAACAGTGCACATCCTTTAACAGATTGCGCTGTTTCCCAAAGTGGCGGATTGCGACGGCTGCCAAACAACGCAAGTCTGAAAGTACCCTAATCTGCCTGAAAAATGCAGAGTTTTTACTTCCAAAAGTGAAGGTTTTGGCAGCAGAAAAATAATGCTGCAAAAAAACGGCACGCGTGAACTTACCCCAAGAGTCGTAGATCTCAGAAAAGTGTAGATTGATAATTAGGCTATGTGCCCACTGGGAAAGTGTCCTGCGGATATATGTGCAGGAGCTCCCAGAAAACCGCAGCACAACTTTGTCTGTTTTAATGCTGCTGTTGTATTGCAGAATATCCTGCGGATATGGTGCGGGCATTCTGCATTGAGGATACAGTACCATGGCTTCGGCACTGCATCCTCAATGCAGAACAAGTGCTGGAGTGATCGGGGGAGTTCACACTTACCTCCATCACGCAGCACTTCACTCTCCGGCTGTGTCTGTCTGCACTTTGCAGGAGAAGGTGGACGGGCCTGAACTAGCTCCGGCTGTCACATGACCGGAGCTCGTGCAGGCCCTTCCCACCTCCCCGCTCCTGGCTCCACCGCGCTCCTCTGCACTAGAGGAAGTGACTCCGGTGTCTGCTATCAAGGTAGGTAAGTATGGGACCCTGCGGAAAAATCCGCAGGAATAATAGACATGCTACAGATTTTTCCGCAGGGAAATCCGCATTATTTCTGCTGCGGAAAAAAACACAGCATGGATACAACTGTTCCAAAATGCCATAGAAATGGCTGGGGACTCGCTGTACTGCGGATTTTTGAAAAATTTGCGGAATTTCCACGAAAAAAAACGCGGCAAATTCCGCAAATTTTCCGCAGCGTAGGCACATAGCCTTAAAGTGAATATCTATATTTTAAGTGTGATAGCCAACATGTTCTTCCAGTACAATGCATGCTGCCATAAGCAATGTAAACGTGTGCCTATTAATTGCTTATTATTCTGTTTGTCAATTATATTTTGTATATATTACTCTGTAGCAGTTGATGTTATGCTCATGTTTTCACAATGGTTTCCTGGTAGGAGAGTTTTCATCTGGGTGGCAGTTGGGTGGAAATGATTACCTGATTATGGCTGTTAAAATGTGGGCTGGAACTATAGTCCTATTAATAGTTTTTTTTGTTTTGTTTTTTTCGTACACAGGTTTCCTTGTCTAAAGCTGGTGTCACACACAGCGACAACGACAACGACGTCGCTGCTACGTCACCATTTTCTGTGACGTTGCAGCGACGTCCCGTCGCTGTCGCTGTGTGTGACATCCAGCAACGACCTGGCCCCTGCTGTGAGGTCGCCGGTCGTTGCTGAATGTCCAGCTTCATTTTTTGGTCGTCACTCTCCCGCTGTGACACACACATCGCTGTGTGTAACAGCGAGAGAGCGACGAAATGAAGCGAGCAGGGAGCAGGAGCCGGCGTCTGGCAGCTGCGGTAAGCTGTAACCAGCGTAAACATCGGGTAACCAAGGGAAGACCTTTCCCTGGTTACCCGATATTTACCTTCGTTACCAGCCTCCGCCCTTGCTGCCGGCTCCTGCACTGTGACATGTGGCTGCAGTACACATTGGGTAATTAACCCGATGTATACTGTAGCAAGGAGAGCAAGGAGCCAGCGCTAAGCAGTGTGCGCGGCTCCCTGCTCTCTGCACTGTGACATGTAGCTGCAGTACACATCGGGTTAATTAACCCGATGTGTACTGTACCTAGGAGAGCAAGGAGCCAGCGCTAAGCGCGGCTCCCTGCTCTCTGCACATGTAGCACAGCGACGTTATGATCGCTGCTGCGTCGCTGTGTTTGACAGCTAAGCAGCGATCATAACAGCGACTTACAAGGTCGCTGTTACGTCACAGAAAATGGTGACGTAACAGCGACGTCGTTGTCGCTGTCGCTTAGTGTGAACCCAGCTTTACCTCTTAAAAGGAATCTGTCAGCAAATTTTTGGTTTCTAATCTGAGGACAGCATGAAGTGGGGCTGAGACACTGATTTCAGGGATGTGTCCCTCATTAGACTGTGTGCTGTTCTTTTAGTAAAATAAGTGTTTTATCAGCAGGATTATCACTGCCCGCCGAACTAGATCTCACATGCCTCTTGGTCGAACCATGCCCTCAGCACTGATAAGCTGCTTACTGTCGATGTACAATGTACACAAAAAGCTCTGGTGTGGGCGTGGTAATTTGTTTTCTATCTCTGCTACATGCTAAGAACTCTGATTGTGTCTCAACTAATGCACCCAGTAAACTAAATGATACATCGTTGGATTCAGGATCTCTGCCCCTACATTATGCTGTTCTCAGATAAGAAACCAAAGAAGAAAATAATATGAACATACACTGTGTGCAGAATTATTAGGCAATTGAGTATTTTGATCACATGATAATTTTTATACATGTCGTCTTACTCCAAGCGGTATAGGCTTGAGAGCCAACTACCAATTAATTAAATCAGGTGATGTGCATCTCTGTAATGAGGAGGTGTGTGGTGTAATGACATCAACACCCTATATAAGGTGTGCTTAATTATTAGGCAACTTTTTTCCTTTGGCAAAATGGGTCAGAAGAGAGATTTGACGGGCTCTGAAAAGTCCAAAATTGTGAGATGTCTTGCAGAGGAATGCAGCAGTCTTGAAATTGCCAAACTTTTGAAGCGTGATCACCGAACAATCAAGCATTTTATGGCAAATAGCTAACAGGGTCGCAAGAAGCAAGTTGGGCAAAAAAAGGTGCAAAACAACTGCCCATGAATTGAGGAAAATCAAGCGTGAAGTTGCCAAGATGCCATTTGCCACCGGTTTGGCCATATTTCAGAGCTGCAACATTACTGGAGTATCAAAAAGCACAAGGTGTGCCATACTCAGGGACATGGCCAAGGTAAGGAAGGCTGAAAAACGACCACCTTTGAACAAGAAACATAAGATAAAACGTCAAGACTGGGCCAAGAAATATCTTAAGACTGATTTTTCAAAGGTTTTATGGACTGATGAAATGAGAGTGACTCTTGATGGGCCAGAGGCTGACCGGTAAAGGGCAAAGAGCTCCACTCCGAATCAGACGCCTGCAAGGTGGAGTTTGGGTACTGGTATTGGCTGGTTTCATCAAAGATGAACTTGTGGGACCTTTTCGGGATGAGGATGGCGTGAAGCTCAATGGCAAGACCTACTGTCAGTACCAGAAGACAACTTCTTCAAGCAGTGGTACAGGAAGAAGTCGGTACCGTTCAAGAAAAACATGATTTTCCAGCAGGACAATGCTCCATCACATGAATCCAACTACTCCACAGTGTGGCTGACCAGTAAAGGTCTAAAAGATGGAAAAATAATGACATGGCCCCCTTGTTCACCTGATCTGAACCCCATAGAGAACCTGTGGTCCCTCATAAAATGGGAGATCTACAGGGAGGGACAACAGTACACCTCTCGGAACAGTGTCTGTGAGGCTGTGGTGACTTCTGCATACAATGTTGATCATAAACAGATCAAGCAACTGACAGAATCTATGGATGGTAGGCTGTTGAGTGTCATCATAAAGAAAGGTGGCTATATTGGTCACTAATTTTTTGGGGATTTTGTTTTTGCATGTTATAAATGTTTATTTCTAAATTTTGTGCAGTTATATTGGTTTACCTGGTGAAAATAAACAAGTGAGATGGGAATATATTTGTTTTTTATTAAGATGTCTAATAATTCTGCACAGTAATAGTTACCTGCAAAAACAGATATCCTCCTAAGATAGCCAAATCTAAAAAACCCAACTCCAACTTCCAAAAATATTAAGATTTGATATTTATGAGTCTTTTGGGTTGATTGAGAACATAGTTGTTGATCAATAATACAAAAATCCTCTAAAATACAACTTGCCTAATAATTCTGCACACTGTGTATACCCTGCTGTAACTAAATAAAAGCACAATGCATATAAATTAACATAGGATACTTAGTAAATACTTTATTTTATCAAAAAAGCGTAAAGCCATCAAGGTGAACCCAATCGGGACAGTACCTACACTCTCTAATATTAAAACCTCACCATGTGTCAACAGACATCAAAATGAATAAGGGCAGAGAGTGGCTGGGTCCCAACTGGACAAACAGCCATGGGAAGCACTAGATGAAATGAAATGCCCCACTCACTGAGAAGGGGACCACACCCTATTTGTACTGAGTACTACAAAACAAAACAGTGAGCTGGAGAATGAGTTCGTGTAAATGTAGCTTGTGAGCTCATGTTCACACTGGCCATAAGACATAAAAAAAAAAGATAGAAGAAAATAATATGAACATATACCCTGCTGTAACTAAATAGAAGCATAATGCATATAAATGAATATAGGGTACTTAGTAAACACTATTTTTGATCAAAAAAGCAAGCGTAAAGCCATCACACCGCGACAAGGTGTACCCAATCGGGACAGTACCTTCCCTCTCTAATGTTAAAACTTCACCATGTGTCAACAGACATCAATCTGAATAAATGCAGAGAGTGGCTGGGTCCCAACTGGACACACATATATTTTCATATTATTTTCTTCTTTGTATTTTTATGTCTTATGGCCAGTGTGAATATGAGCTTACATGTTAGATGTATACCAACTCATACTCCACCTCACTTTTTTGGTTTTTTTTTGTTCTCAGATAAGGTAGCAAAAATCTGGTAACAGATTCCCTTTAAAGTACTTTGGTGGGTGCTAGGAAGAGATATATTCAGTAGAACTAGGTTTGCGCCTGAAGGTCAATGGGTGGATGTCTAGTGTTCTACGCCACCATGTGACTTAGCTCGGTCTCCAAGAATGAGAATTCTGCAAAAAACAGTCAAGATAGAGCTGTTACATTATTATTAAAAGCAAGAAGTGAAGAGATATGGCATGTATAGTCATGATGCTCACTTTACTAGACAGAAGAAAAAGAGAGTATGCAACTATATGATACGGGGTGAAAGTGAGGCTGACAAACTGCAGCTTTTAGATAGCAAGAGTGGAACATTGCCGGAGAGACTAGTGATTTAGTTCACGTTCCTACACCATTGCTATCTTTATTCGGAAGGGTTTCACGTTTTATTTGGATCGTCAAAAATACAAAGCCCAATTTGTGAATGTGAACAATACAGCGGTTTTCCGGTTTCATAGAATGGATCTGTTTTACAATAATAAAACAAAACAGTACTTACCTGCACCACCTCTCTGCTGCTCCCCACTGGCTTTTTTTTACAGCGCTATGGCATTGATGTCCCGCCTGTGGCATGTGACCTCTACAACCAATAACAAGTCTCAGTTATCGTGTGCATCTGTCTAGGGCAGTGATTGGCAATGAGAATTACGATATCTTATTTGTACCAACTGTGAAATCTTGTTGAGGCAGTCATTACATATTGTACAATAAATAACTGCAGCTTCTGTACCCTTTATTTACCTTTATTTCTTCTTTAGATGCTATTATTAAGCTAAGATGACCATATACAGTGGGGGGAAAAAAGTATTTAGTCAGCCATTAATTGTGCAAGTTATCCCACTTAAAAAGATGATAGGCCTGCAATTAACATTATTATTAGACCACAACTATAAGAGACAAAATGAGAAAACAAATCCAGAAAATCATCTTGTCTGATTTGGCAAGTTTTTGGGGTTTTATTTGCAAATTATGGTGGAATATAAGTATATAGCCACCTAAAAACATGCAAGGTTTCTGGCTCTCACAGACCTGTAACTTCATCTTTTAAGAGGCTCCTCTATCCTCCACTCATTACCTGTAGTAATGGCACCTGTTTGAACTTGTTCTCGGTATAAAAGACTCCTGTCCACAACCTCAAACAGTCACAATCCAAACTCCACTATGGTGAAACTAAAGAGCTGTCAAGGGACACTAGAAACAAAATTGTAGGCCTGCACCAGGCTGGGAAGACTGAATCTGCAATAGGCAAGCAGCTTCGTGTGATGAAATCAACTGTGGGAGCAATAATAAGAAAATGGAAGACATACAAGACCACTGATAATCTCCCTCGATCTGGGGCTCCACACAAAATCTCCCCTCGTGGCGTCCAAATGATCACAAGAACGGTAAGCAAAAATCCCAGAACCACATGGGGGGACCTAGTGAATGATCTGCATAGAGCTATGACCACCATAACAAAGGCTACCATCAGTAACACACTGAGACGCCAGGGACTTAGATCCTGCAGTGCCAGGCTTGTTCCCCTGCTTAAGCCAGTACATGTCCGGGCCCATCTAAAGTTTGCTAGTGATTGGATTGGTCTGATTAAACCAAAGTAGAACTATTTAGTAGTAACACAACTCATTGTGTTTGTAGGAAAGAGAATGCTGAGTTGCATCCAAGGAACACCATACCTACTGTGAAGCATGGGGTGGCAACATTATGCTTTGGGGCTGTTTCTCTGTAAAGGGACCAGGATGACTTATCCTTGTACATGAAAGAATGAATGGGGCGATGTATCATGAGATTTTGAGTGCAAACCTCCTTCCATCAGCAAGGGCATTGAATATGAAACATGACTGGGTCTTTTAGCATGATAATGATCCCAAACACACCGCCATAGCAACAAAGGAGTGGCTTATGAAGGTCCTAGAGTGGCCTAGCCAGTCTCCAGATCTCAACCCCATAGCAAACCTTTAGAGGGAGTTGAAAGTCCGTGTTGCCCAGCGACAGGACCAAAACATCACTGCTCTAGAGGAGATCTGCATGGACGAATGGGCCAACATACCACCAACAGTGTATGTCAACCTTATGAAGACTTACAGAAAATGTTTGACCTCTGTCATTGCCAAAATATGATATATAACAAAATATTGATATGAACGTTTGTTATTGACCAAATACTTATTTTCCACCATAATTCCATAATTTGCAAAAAAAATCTTGCCAAATCAGACAAGGTGATCTTCTGGATTTGTTTCCTCATTTTGTCTCTCATAGTTGTGGTCTACCTATGATGTCAATTACAGGCCTCTCTCATCTTTTTAAGTGGGAGAACTTGCACAATTGGTGGCTGACTAAATACTTGTTTTTTCCTCACTGTATTTGTATGTTGTTTGCCAGGAGATGCTCTGTAGACTCTTGATAAGAACACATTCACTTAGCCATATTTTTGATCTGAGTTATGTCAATGGAAAAAACTGACGTTACACACATCACATTCGGGCCAATAATTCAGTTGGACTGATCAGATGACCAAATTTGACCAGGAACATTTTTTTGCAGCTTGTGTGTTACTCGCCTATTCAAATCAATGGGTGCCCCCAAAAAATAAAAACCCATACAGGACAACTGTAGAACATGCCATTGGTATGGACTCATTGCCATTATTAATATAGGAAACTGTTTTTGGTCTTTGGTCTTGGTTGTTTTTGGTAAATTTAATTAATTGCTGATGTATTAATTAAAGCAAATTCCATACGGATTGTATACTGATGGCTTATGGACTACAATCCAAATGAAAAGTCGTCCGTTTTTCTGGAGGAAAATTGGTCGATTTCTTTATTTGCTTGTGTGAATTTACCGTAAGTATATCTAGTCTGCATCACTAATCCCATGATCTTACTGGGCTGAACCCTTTTGTTTTAGGATGCTTATACATTTCCATCCTTCTACGTATGATAAGAAAGACTCAGAAGTATTCAGTATTGCAAGAAACAATATGTAAATAGTTATACAGAAACTACAAACTTCATTAGTTATTTTGAGCAGAACATAACTAATTCTTTGCTTTCCTAAAGATTACTGTGGAGCTATGTTTATTGATGATGAAAACTCTCCAGTTGAGATCGCACTGGATGATACAAAGCCAGATGGTTCATCCCCAGCCATCATGGGGTAAGAAAAGTTAATTAGTCTAACATGCTAATTTAAAAAAGATATTTGTCTTGATGACTACAGGGTAGCAGGGAACCGGGGCTTCTAAGCTCCTCAACCTAAGGGATCCTATGCTATCCCTAACCTCAGGGATACTCCTAATGGTGGAGAGGCCTGAGTCTCCTTCCTGGCCCTGCTCCTGACCAGTCCTGATCTTATTCCCTCTCCCCTTCCCCCCAGGGAGGGACTGGACAGCAGTGTGTTGAAAACCACAGAAACAGACATACAGAGGAAACCAAAACTCTGTCACACAGCACGCACACACAGAGTATAAGACAATAAGAGATTAGGAGGAAAACAACAGCAGGAAAGAAATACAAAATACCAGGGGTACACGCCACAACTGCACCAAGCAAAAGCAACACTTTCAACAGAAAGTCTAGGACACCAAAGCTGACAGAACAACACAGGATAACTTAGAGCTGGCATGGGTAGAATATTTCATCCATCATAAAAAGGAGGGGAGCAGATGTGACTGGCTTCCCCACCACAAGCTTAACAAGCAGAATAGCAAAAACTAACTCTTGCAAGCCTGTCACATTCATTTAGATGGGGCTAAGAGGCACCGTGCTTCAATAGAGGGGATTGCCACTACCCAATGTGTAGAGCCATTCTTGTTAAAAAGTAAAAGGGACTCAATGCCGAAGAAGTCCACACCCCTTCAACCAGCTGATAGGGATGGGGCCAAGTGTTGGACCACCACAGTCATTGCAGAAGTACAATCTAGACTACAAATTCTTTAGTAAGACAGGAGGCAGGTACCACAGAGTCATAACATCACCAGTAGTCGATGATCAAAGCTTAGGTCCTCCCTCTCCCTGTATGGTGGTTTCCACACTGGTCATAGAGCAAGCCTATAACATTCTATTATAGAAGTTACTGAGTCATATCTAAACACGTGTTTCCTATGCTGTAAACCTAGCCACGTGCAATAGATTAACTTTGTCTTAACCCATTTATTTTATTGTGAACAGTCAGCCAATTAATATGTATGGGAATGTGATGAGTGTGCCTTGACGGTAGATGTTGAGAGGAAGAAAGATTAGGCATGTTGATGCTTTACTCTTTTAGAAAATAAGTCTGTCAGTGGCTTATTACCCTCTCCCCACTGGGAACAAATACATGCTCAAATGAGTGGACTGTATGTGGATTCAGATTATTTAGTTCAGTCAACAGCTATTTAAGATGTATGGCCACCTTAAATCAGATCTCTCAGCTGCTGTTAGTAGAGTTTTGAGGCAGCTCAAACAAGATCACCGCCCTATAATCAAGTTCAGAAATCGAAGGAAGGAATGTACAGTCATAAAGTGAAAACATTAGAAAAAAAATTATGCTTTAGTATCTAGTTCACATTAATACATTAATCAGGGCCTGGTTGCAAGATTGGAGCCAGGTATGTTTTACTGTGAAAAGCTGCACTGTTTTAGAGAGATTCTAAGTAGAAAGTCTGTCCGGGAATCATAAGGAGAAACCTAGCTAGTCCGATGACGTCCCTGTCTGGCTCCTCTCAGTCCAGTTCATTGACAGGTTTCTCACTATGCAGGTTTCTCACTATGTATAGAAAACAGAGACCTGTCAATCAATTTGAGTGGAGTGGGAATAAGCCAGCTAGGTGCCGAACCTCTCCCCGATAGTCCCTATTAGACTACTCAAACTATAATTTATCTGAAGCTCTGCAGGGCTTTAGAGTAAAATATACCTGGCTAGAGTCATGCTGCCCATGGATCGTAGTCATGCTGCCCATGGATCGTAGTCATACTGCCCATGGATCGTAGTCATGCTGCCCATGGATGGTTGTCATGCTGCCTATGGATGGTTGTCATGCTGCCTATGGATCATTGTTATGCTGCCCATGGATCGTAGTCATGCTACCCATAAATCGTTGTCATGCTGCCCATGGATCGGAGTCATGCTGCCCATGGATCGTTGTTATGCTGCCCATGGATCATAGTCATACTGCCCATGGATTGTAGTCATGCTGCCCATAAATCGTTGTCATGCTGCCCATGGATCAGAGTCATGCTGCCCATGGATCGGATAGCATGAACAGACAACAGGTGTCCTTTAAAGCTCTGAAGATTTGTATTTATCGGTAGTTTTTATTTGTTTTTTGAAAGCTGTAAAACTGCTGCTCAACATCTTAAAATGTGCCATCAATGATTATTTTTTTCCATTTTAGTTTTATTTTATCGAGAAGATCATCCGCCCTTACAAATCTTACTAAGGAGGAGAGGTAAGGGTCTCTTTTGGATGCTGTACAAAGCTACAAGACGTCACGTAATGGCAATTATGTCGAATGAATAATCCCACATTAAAGCAATAAAATTAATAAATCAATACCTCGGTCCAATATCAGAAGGTCGCGCTTTTAATCAGACATCCCAACAAATCCTCAAGCTGAGAGCCGTCAATACAGCAGATGACAATTACTTTCCCTTTATAACCTCTTTGGCTGGCAGACTGGCTGAAGTGTGGCACATACTCTGATGTATGGATGTCAATTGTGTGTTTTATAGTAATGTAGTTATTGTATAGAACATATAGACTTGGCAGATTTACAGAAATGTTATGGTGAATTTAGTTTCCCCAATATCAGGCAGTGATGCCTGATCCGTAGTGAGTCTTCACTACTTGTATCTTCCCTTTTTCGTGGGCAATTTGCCTAATGAAATTATGTGATAAACATTTAATTACTTTTAATTATTCTGTTATTGAACTGTTACATGAGCAACAATGTCAGCAGCCAACAAATGCCCATTACTCACCTTCTAAAGATTGTTCTGTTGTTACTAGTCCACAAATTATATGTGAGAAAAAGATAAATTCAGCCATGTGTGTCCACAACCTCATTTGCCTTTGGGCTGAGTATGGAACATTCAGAAATTAAATAAATACATTAGAATAGCTTTATGTTGAGACTCCATACACATCCACACATTCCCCTCTATACAGAATACCGCTTTTAAAAATATAAATGAAAGTCAGGAACATATTGATGCTGGATCTGTTTTTGCACAATGTGCATGTGTGGTGCTCCTGAGGCTCCAGTCACTACAGAGTATTGCACCTGATGTAAGGTGTAGTGCTGCACCCGGATCCGGAGGAGGTCGGTACCGGTTTCACCACTTACACACTCAAATACACAACCAGGTTGCCCTCCCGAATGTGGACAGGGCTAGGGTAGGGTCTTAAGGTTGTCTTCAAACATGGAGGGCACCACCCACTAGTGAGAGGGACCCGGGGAGGAGCATCCACTTAGGGGTAGTTAGGAACCAACACAACTGTGAGGAGTTCTCCAGCAGGAGAGGAATGGAGCAGATGTGTCTCACCGGTGCTCTGGTGGGACACAGGAGTTCACGCGGTTGCCGAGGGAAGAATTTCATTGCTCCCTCAGAACTGGCGCCACACGCAGGGTGCAGGACCCTAGGGAAGATCATTCTCCTAGTTGGTTTTCTAGAATCTGCCGGGCGCGGGGAAGTTTCAAGCTTCCCTGGCCACACAGCCACACAGAGCCCGAAAGCACAGTGACAGATAGGAGTCCGGGGTCTTGGACAACACCAGGTCCCGTTGTGGTGCTCCGGCACCTGCACGTAGGGACAAGAGTACTACTCGAGACGGACTGGGGTTCCCAAGTAGCTTTAAGCCACTGGGATCCAACACACACGGCACTAGGAGGGAGGAACTCACCGAGCATCACACCGGACTGACCTCCAAAGGAATCCGGGTTCGATGGGGCCCATCACAGTGGGTGACCGGTACTACCCAGTCGAGCAGCACAAACTGTGAGTAAAGCCAACTGGAACCGCAACAACCAACTCGGACTTTTATTACCGGCGCCTCGGCGCCAAGGGCCCTCGCCATCACTACTCCCTCCATCATTCTCCCTGGGGCCCGCTCCACCTGTGGGGA
Source organism: Anomaloglossus baeobatrachus (assembly GCF_048569485.1). Classification (NCBI taxonomy): domain Eukaryota; kingdom Metazoa; phylum Chordata; class Amphibia; order Anura; family Aromobatidae; genus Anomaloglossus; species Anomaloglossus baeobatrachus. The sequence continues at coordinate 184,936,938 of NC_134354.1, forward strand.
GCGACACCATCTCGGCTGCTACTACCATCCGCCCCAGAGGACAGCGACAGCAGCGGCGGCTAATCTCTGGCCGCGTACCACAGGTGGCGTCACGACATTTATAATACTACTACCCCCACGATCTTCCCTTCTTATTGGTGTACACCTCAGGGCACGAAACTGGGCAGGCCACCGCACATCCCAAATCATCACACCAGCCCAGTGAAGAGTAACGCAGGTACGAGATTCCTCGTGCCTGATAAGATCACCTGCCCCCTGGGTGCTACACATGAATTAGTGCAAAACTTGGAAAAGTTACAGAAATATCTCCAACAAATATCCAAATATGAATATACTGTCGCCTTCTATCTTTTTAGCATGACTATATAGTGTTGGGACCTGTGCACACATAGCGGATTTGTTGCATTGTTTTTACCCAGATTTGTCACACAACCTAAAGGTTTCCTGATTCTGCAAAGTGAATGAGAATCCTGAAATTTCATACACACGTTACTTATTCTTGACTAACAGATTTGGTGCAGATTTAAATCTGCAGCATGTTAATTCTTTCAGCGTTTTTGCAGCAAATTTCACCCATTCTAATGAATGGGAAAAATCTTGAACAAAAACGGGTAAAAATTGCAACAAAAATGCATGTGTTTTAGGCCTCTCTCACATGTCCGTGAAAAACCACGCACGTTTTTCATGGACGTGTCAGAGATGCATTTTGACCTCCTTGAGCCGTGTTTATGGCACACGTGTGTTCTCCGTGTGTTATCCGTGATAACACTCGGAGAACGGAACTTTCTGCTCACCTGTCCCTGGCGTCACTGTCCGTGGTGCTGAACTTCGGTCTCCGGTCCTGCCGACTCCCCGCTGCTGCAGCTTCCGGCCGCAGTGAAGTGAATATTCAATGAGCATAATGAGCGGCGGTCGGCAGCAAGTGACAGCAGCGGCAGAGACTGCAGGGCTGGAGAAGGTGAGTAAAGTTTTGTTTTTTTTTCTCATAGACACATGTCTTTTCTCCGGTGCATGTCACACGGAACACATCCTTGTTGTCCATTTGCATTACGTGTGACACCCGTGACGCCAGAGAAAAAACGGACATGTCGCCGTGAGAAACACACGGACACACATAAGTACAAAACGGACACACGTTCTGTGCGAAAATACTTACGTGTGTCCAAAACCAAAGGAATACATAGGTCTACGTGTGTACATGTCTCCGATACGTGAGAAAACTGCCAGACATGTACCGGAGACACGTACGTGTGAAAGAGGCCTTACACAGCATATTTCCTGCCAACACATGAAAATTTGTAGCAGAATTTTCTGCTGCAAATTCTGAATGTGTGCAATACCATAAGAGTATGTGAACATGTTAAGGAAGTTTACCACTAATAATTTCACTACCTTTCATTTGTCCTAACTCTACCTAATAATCAGTTTTCTAATATTTTTCTATTACCTTCCCTGCTCCTGTAAGCCTGTCTCTGTTTGGGTCTTACAGTCCCTGACAGAAGTTCTGTCGCTTATCCATGTTATGTAAATAAAAGCTTATAACCTGACTTTAAATTCATCCATTGGTTTTATAAATTACTCTTTTGAAAGCTGAAACCCTCCCAAATTTGGTTTAGGTTATGAAAATAAAGTTTCTGCAAAGCTGAAATATTGATCATTTAATGAACACAGAAAGGTCAGATTTTGGCAACAGAAAAGTTTTGTCGCCCACAGAAAGTAATGTGAAATTCAAACAAATAAATAACTTCTAATACAAAGATATGTTGCATAACATTGGTGAATGAAGTTGTGGTGCTATTAGAGCCATATTTAATATTTTGTGTGACTTTCATTAGCTTGAAGGACTGCATCCATGCGGTTCAACAATGATTCATACAATTTATTAGTAAAGTCATCAGGAATAGCAATGGATGAATTTGAAGTTAGGTTATAAGCTTTTATTTACATAACATGGATATGCGACAGAACCTCTGTCAGGGAGTGTATAGTCTACTCTTGTGATTCTGGCTCTGCTATGTCCCATCTGGAAACTGGAATCAGATTAACTGAATAGCGCCCGTTATTGGTGGCGGCTGGGTTACCTTTCAGTGACAGCAGTCTAGACATGCATGATCAGATCAGTCTTCTCTCCTCCTCTGCCTCAATTTTGACAATGCGTTGGAGTGCCATTCCTTCAACTGACAAGCGCTACAATGTGCTGCTGATCATCAGAAAGTATATCCCAGGGCTTGTCAGCTGAAGGACTGGCACTTGAGTCAGAGGACAGTGAAGGCTAATCTGAATTCAGTCATTTGCAATGCAAGATTTAAGTGCCATCCCTTCAGCTGGCAAGCCCTGGGAAAAGTTTCTAGTAGCAAGCAGCACATCGCAACGCATGTCAGCTTGAAGGGATGGCACTCCAAAGCATCAACAAGATGCAGGCAGAAAAGAGTTAAGTCTGATCTGAGCATGCATGCTCAAACTGCTATCATTCACTGAGACCCGCAATACACATCTGTGTAATTTGTACGAGAGACACGTACACACGGAGACCCATATTATTCAATGGTAGATGGCACACGCACGTAAAATCACACGGAACGTGTGTCCATGTCGTAAGTACGTGTGTGCGCTTTTCTACACGGACGACATGTCCGTTTTTGGCCGGCAACACGCAGGCATGGACCCGCTTTAGTCTATGGGTCCGTGCCTGCACGGACCGCACACGGAGTATGTCCGTGTTCAGCACGTATCGTCCGTGTCCGTTTTTAATCACGAAATCTGAAACACTTGTTACCAATTTATCAGGTCAATTGATGGCAAACAACAACACCAGGATCTCAAGATGAATGATTAACAACGTTAATTGGGTAAGAATGCGGGCCTTTAAAAACGGACAGCACACGTACGTATTTTATGTCAATACGGACATTCCACACGCACTCACGGCTCGCATACGCCATCACACGGATGCCATACGTACCGGAGAAACGCCCCTAAAAAACGGAACACGGACCCAAAAAACGGACCGTGTCATACAGACGTTTTTTTTGCGGAAGTGTGTTTTAGGCCTGAGAGGTAGCCCGGCCCCCACCAATGATATGCACTACTCAGTTTGTGAGTGATTTTACCAAACTGCAGCTAGCAGCACAGCAAGTGATACCTCACTGGAATAAGATTCTCTGCCCATGCATTATCCTTTTCTTACATGAGACAACAAAACCTGATTAAAATTCACATTAAGATATGGAAATTAATGATTAAAGGGAACTTGACAGCTTAAACATGCTGCCCAATCTGTGGGCCACATGTGTCAGGCATTGGTTGTAATATCTCAGACAGTAATGTTTCACTGGCTGGGATAAAAAACATACTTTTAATAGCTCCTAAGGACCAAATCGCACTGCAGAATAGTCAGGTGGGTTACCAGCAGCCTCTTCCTGCCCTAGATTCTCACAGAATTGCCAGCATGTATCAGCTTTATTTTAAAGGGAATCGACCATCAGTATTTTCATATATAAAGTAAAGCCAGTGCTATACTGGCCCTAGCATGCTGAATATAAGTATATCTTTTGTTCAGAGTTTGGATGTTTTATTTCAGAAATATGTGCAAGTAAAGTTTCAGTAATGCACAGCTATTTGATTGACAGGTACAACACGAAAGGAATATGTGGGCCGGGTCTTGCTATCTTTTCCCGCCTTTGTCTCCCTGCCTGGCCTTCCTCCCCCATGTTGCCGTCATATATGTTAATTCCAGTGCATGCAGACAGACAGAGGCGGGAATAGATAGCAAGACTCAACCCACATATTCCCTTCCTGTTGCACCTGTCAATCAAATAGCAGTGCATTGCTGGAACTTTACTTGCACATATTCCTGAAATAAAACATTCCATCTCTGAACGAAAGCTATGCTTACATTCAGCATCCTAGCAGCAGTATAGCACTGGCTTTATTTTATATATGAAAATCCTGCTGGTTGGTTTCCTTTAAAGGAAAAAAAAGACAAGATAAAATTTACATTTACTACTTTGGTTGCTTATTATATTTACAAAACAAAACTAATACGTCAGTTTCTGTGAGATTATGAATGTATTGCAGCTATCTATTTTTATATGGTAAGTGAAGTAGGGAGGTTCCATTACAAACTTTGGTAAATTCTTCACATAACTGCTCTAAAAATTGGAAGTAATTTTAAAAGATGAAGTGTGTCTCGTCAATATTCTTAGTTTTAAATGTTTTGATGTGTTTGTTTTACTACTCATAGAAAGAAAAGAATTTGTGAGTACTATGCCAAAGCAATGGGCACAGACAAAGCCTTGCATGTAAGTTATCGTCACTTACTGTAGTATAGTTGTACAATATTTCTGTTGTGATTTTTCATTTCTTAATAGGCTGACTCTACACCTAGTTTGTTTCATTGATAATGGGTCTTAGTGTTTTATTAAGCTTTTTTTTAATTCTAAGCATCTTTTTTAGTCATATCATTAAATGAACGTCTCATTTCACTACCCCCCAAAAATTTATATAAAGCTTAAAAAGCCCTACTATGAACTTGTTTTTGCCTAAGCCTGTGTATATACTCATATGTTTGTACTGTACTGTCTGTGTGTCAATATACTCACCTACCATCTACAGCGCTGTTCCGGTCCTCTTCATGAGTGACGTCGCCGCTCTCCAGACTCTCCGGGTCACACTGTGCTCTCTGTGACCTGGAAGTGGCTTTTACTGTATACAATGAGGATCCATAGGCAAGAGACTTCTGGCTCATACATAGAGCGATCTAGATAGTCTGAAGAGCAGTGATGTTACTTAGAAGAGCAGCGGAACGGCGTTGGATTTTACCGTATTACATGGGAGAGTCTAAAAACCCCTGATGACCCTGAAGCAGAGCTGGCACATACACATTAGAGTACTTTGCTCCACCCTTAGCAGGGCAAAGCGAAGTTCACCTGCTCAGGAGCGAGTTTGTGGGCGCTGTGTCGATGTTGTAGGTTGCGTCATTCATATAAAGCAGGGCAGGAGAATAGTGTTTGGTGGAATAGAGGAGGCGCCATGCAAAACAGCCACGCCCATCAGACTGAACCACATCACTCTGTGTGGGTGAATTAGAATTAGTAATTTAGGGTTATGCAGAGAGGGTTGGGGGACTTATATAAAGGCTGCTAGACTGCTGTGAAAAAGCATTAAGGATGGTGGCCACAGTTTATATTGGGGGAAAAGGGAATCTGTCAGCAGGTTTTTGCTATGTACTGCCAGTTTGCTGCAAGGGTTAACACAAAATGTTCAGGCATGCCTGTCTTTGAACAGTGGGATCTTTTGTTTATTTGCTGTTTGTTTAAGCAGCAGAACCCTTATCATTACAGGCCTAGAAACTCAGATGCATGACAACTTGACACACCCTTTCCTGTGATTGACACCTCATTGTCATTGTACAATCTCTATTGAAAGCCTAGCGTTTGGGGGAACATGACTAAAGCTAAAAATTCTGACTGTGTCAGAATGGCTGCAGCCAGTAATCTAAGTGATACACTGTTGGATTTAGAATCTTCTTGCCTACATCATGCTGCTCTCAAAAGAGATAGCAAAAAACTGCAGCCAGCACTATTTTCAGGCAGTATAAGTTAAATATCACCCTACTTTATTTTATATCAAATATTATGGAATTAAAGTGGGAGACGTTTTTTTCGAATGTGGAGAAGAATAAAAATTACATTTCTCAATCTGCTGCATTCTGTCAGTTCGTGAACATCAGACCACACTCAGCTGTCATGTGCAGTGGCTCATTGAATAAAATTGATGTTTTGTAATTTCGCACTCAGACTGAAAATATGGTCATCTGCATGAGAACTGGCTGTATGGCTGGGTTTCCTTATTGATAGCAGCTGACTCTGAGTGTTACAGAAGCTAGACCGGCTGACTTCTATTTAAAGCCTATCATCTATCAATAATGTTTAACTAAAGTGGTCGTCACATTACAGACAGCTCCTTCCAGGTTTGAGCAGCTGTGCAACTCCAGCGGATTATGTAGATTCTATTATTGTTTGACATCCATTCAGATGAATAAGCTTATAAGTATTGATGGGCAAAATCAAACTGTAAAGTTTGGGGTGTGTACCGGATGCCTAGTGTCCATGCACGGACCCCAAACTTGGACTTCTCAGGGAAGTCCGTGTTTCTGTTTGGTTCAGCTAAAAAAGGAAGCAAAATGGGGATTAAGGCAGGACAATTATACTTATCAAGTTTCCGTGGGCGTGGCTGTCACATTGAGTCTGGGTCAACTCATTAAATCTTCACTGCTTCCCTCGCCCACCCTCTGCGACAGTGATTAGTTGCAGTCAGGTTGCACCCCTGCCCTCTGTGCCGACGTCTGTGATTGGTTGCCCTCACACTAGCTGTCTCGGTCCCCAAAATGGAGTGTACAAATAAATAAATAATTTGAAAAAAGTATGTAATTATGTAGGGTCCCCTATATTTAGATACCCATCCCCATATGTGTGCTTCATCTTGGCTGTGTATCAAAAGAGGGGGGGACTTTACATGGCTTTTTTTAATTATTTAAATAAATCATTTAAAAAAAAGAGCATGGGGTCTCCCCCCAATTTTGATACAAAGCCAAGGTGGAAGCAGACAGATGAGGACTGGTATTCTCAGGCTGGGGAGACCCATAGTTGTTGGGCCTTCCCCATCCTAAAAATAGTAGCCTGAATCCTAAAAATAGTAGCCTGAATAATCCTGATTACTCCCCCAATTACTAATCATGTAAGTAAAAAAGAAATCATCACACAACTCAGAGAAAAATCTTTTATTTGAAAAAAAACCCAAAAAACAAACACCCTCTTTTTACAATTTAACCCCCAAAACACCCCTGCAGGTATGATGTACCCACAAACATGATGTCCCACAACCATCCCAGCTCTGCTCTGAGGTCGAATTGCACTGTCACATTAGAAAACGTGATTGATCACTGCAGCTGTGAGAGCGGTGATTTCAGTGAGGTCACAGCTTGCTGTTTCCACGGTATCCCAGCTGTGACCTGAGGTGAACTCATTGAACTCACTTCAGGTGAACTTAATGATGGATTAACGGATTAGGCTATGTGGGCATGTTGAGTATTTGATTGCAGACATTTCTGCACCAATTGTTCATCTACTAGCAGAAGAACGCACCAAAAACGCATCGCAGTTTGGTGCGCTTTTCTTCCAGGAGATGCAGATTTGATGCAGAAAACCCTACTTCGAGAACCCAGAAAGCTAATGAGAGGGCAACCAATCACAGATGCTACCACAAAGGGTGGGGGCACAGTCTGACTGCAACCAATCACAGACACTGTTACAGAGGGTGGGCGGGGGAAGCAGTGAATATTCATGAGATTTAATGAGCTGACCCTGAAGCAGTGTGACAGATGTGTGCGTGGCAACTCGGTAAGTATAATTCTCCTGTTTTGCAGCCCCCTAGCCCTTACTAACACCATTTTATAGCATAGAAGTTCAGGTCCCGAACCGGACTTTTTTTTTTTTTTTTAAGTCTGGCCAGACCCATAAAAATTGAACAACTGCAAATTCCATCTCTAAATATAACCATCCATACAGTGCATGGACAGTTGAAATCTGCATATGATTAAAGGGGTTTCAGATTGTGCCACCCCAGTCCCTCATGATGTCCGTTTCCACGAATAGTACATATTAACACGGGTTGTCCTCATGCATCAGCCCCTTTAAAAAGGCAATGTCACAGAGTCGTAATTGGCCCAGTTTTTGCTTTTGTTTTATTCCAACTTTTACTTTAATTAGACCCATTTTATTTAATTTTTTTTATGGGCTTTTTTTATTCATAGCTAATTTTTAAGGTTTCTAAGTGAGTGTTGCTCACAGGGAGATAATGCAGAGCAGCCTAAGGACAAGTCCCCAAAGCATCCTGTGAGTAACACTTTCTGAAGATCATAAAAAGCAGCCCTAAATAATACAGCTATATGGTTATTAAAGGGAACCTTGTTATGTCACCAACTACTAGTTACCTGTAGATATAGAGTTAATATGCAGGTTAATAGCATTACAATGCTATATTGCCACCTTAGCGAATGCGCAACTATCATGATGAAATAAACTGCATTCTTTCCGGGAAGCTGCCAGTTTTCAGCCATAGAGGTGTGCCTGGAGCAGTCATTGCTTTCAGCACTGTGAGCGGCAGCTGTAAGCGCTCTCTGGCACTTTGATTGACAGCTGACTCTGCAGAGTGAGCTGTGAATCAAAGTCCTCAAGCGTGCAAACATTCACTAATGCACTGAGCAGTGACTGCTCCAAACTGACACACAGGTGTGTCAAAACACGGACGTGTGCGCAAGCCCATTGGTATTAATGGGTTTACCTGTGTCGGTGTCTCCGGTATGTGTGTAAGTGGATGTCACACGTACCAGAGACATCAGTGTGTGAAGGAGGCCAAATGTGGCCACACAATATTTTAATACTATAAACTTGCAGATTAAACCTATATCTTCAGGTATGGGGACATGATTGTTTTCTTTAAGGAGTATCATAAGAAATTGAAAATATAGCAATTTTCGAGCTATTATTGAAATAACTCTCTTTAGTAGCAGGAACAGTCCAAAAATAGCTGAGAATAATGCATAATCTACTATTTTCAAATAGCGATGGGTGTACAACATGAAAACACAAAGCAACTGAGTAATGTTCTTAAGTAAATGACAATTTCCATTTTTGTTTACAATTTTTTTTTTATTTACACTATATTTTATTATATTCCTTTCCTACTGTCTACTAAGTCACTATTTTGGTTATTGCATAGCCTGTACATTATGAGGAGAAGAACTGGTGTGAGGAACAATATTCTGGAGGCTGCTACACCGCCTACTTCCCACCAGGAGTCATGACGCAATATGGAAGGTAAGGTACAGCAAAACAAGAGAGAGAATTTTACCATTGTGAATGTAAGTGTGATGAGGAAATAAAAATAAAATAGAATGCAGAGTATTGGGACTGACTCAAGGCGCTGCTGTGTATAGACCACCTCCACCATGCTGGCGTCTGAGTCGGAGTGGAACTCTCTGCCCTTTACTGATCCAACCTCTGTCCCATCAAGAGTCACTCTCATTTCATCAGTCCATTAAACCTTTGAAAAATCAGTCTTAAGATATTTCTTGGCCCAGTCTTGACGTTTTATCTTATGTTTCTTGTTCAAAGGTGGTCGTTTTTCAGCCTTCTTTACCTTGGCCATGTCCCGTCCCTGAGTATGGCACACCTTGTGCTTTTTGATACTCCAGTAATGTTGCAGCTCTGAAATATGGCCAAACTGGTGGCAAATGGCATCTTGGCAGCTTCACGCTAGATTTTCCTCAATTCATGGGCAGTTATTTTGCGCCTTTTTTGCCCAACACGCTTCTTGCGACCCTGTTGGCTATTTGCCATGAAACGATTGATTGTTCGGTGATCATGCTTCAAAAGTTTGGCAATTCAAGTCTGCTGCATCCCTCTGCAAGACATCTCACAATTTTGGACTTTTCAGAGCCCCTCAAATCTCTCTTCTGACCCATTTTGCCAAAGAAAAGGAAGTTGCCTAATAATTAAGCACACCTTATATAGGGTGTTGATGTCATTACACCACACCCCTCCTCATTACAGAGATGCACATCACCTGATTTACTTAATTGGTAGTTGGCTCTCAAGCCAATACAACGTGGAGTAGGACAACATGTATAAAAATTATCATGTGATTAAAATACTCATTTGCCTAATAATTCTGCACACAGTGTATATACATAATTGGCAGTTGCGGATGTAACCATATCCCATAATGCACTGCAGCACTGTCAGTTGTGCAGCCGAAGTTCGCGTCCACATCATAGCCATGATAACCAGGGACAACAGTACAGGCGGAACCCAAATTGCGGCAAGCGACGAGACATGGCTGGCGGCACTGACAGAGACATGGGGCAGGCGGCACTGACAGTGACATGGCAGGCGGTACTGAGAGAGACATGGCGGGCGGCACTGAGAGAGACATGGAGGGCGGCAGTAAGTGAGACATGGCGGGCGGCACTGAGAGACACATGGCGAGCGGCATTAAGTGAGACATGGTAGGCGGCAGTGAGAGAGACATGGTGGGCAGCACTGAGAGAAACATGGCGGGCGGCACTGAGACAGGGCGGGCGGCACTGAGAGAGACAGGGCGGGCGGCAGTGAGAGAAATGACGCAACACATACAATACACAAATGTGGAGGGATGACATACAACAGATACGTTAGAAAATGCAAACAGTGACACATGTCCACTGCTCCGGTCAGCACCACTAAGCATAGACAGATGTTCATTTCACTGCACTCTTGATGCGATAGCATCGGGCCTATTTCTAGTATAGTAATAATTGCCTGCAATCATTTTTCCCACACATTATTTCAAGGTATACACAAAGTAGCCAATGGCTATAAGAAGTGTTCCTTCTATCACAACTGTTCTGAAAATATGGAACAGCCTAACATGGAGCTGAGATGAAAAGTCAGGCCAGTCGTATCGTCAATTTGTGGACGTGACTTTCCGTGTGTGAAGCTCATTTTGCTTGTCCGCATTTTGGACAGGTGCAGGATCTGCCTTATATTTCATGCCTTATTCTGTAACAGAGACCACGATAGTTTACTCTGCAATTTATGTGCACATTGGCTCGAATTGATCTAAATGCAGTCCATCAAAGACAAGGATACAAATCTCTACCGCACAAAGCCAAAATATTCTATATGCATGATACATTGCTGAAAGAATACTTTTGTACTACACTACATCTGAAAGCAACATTAAAATATATACACAAATATGTATGCATAGTAATATACACAGGCATGTATACATATTCATATATAACTGCTGTATAACTACATATAAATATATGTGTAAATATACACTTACCCTCATTCTTTGTGTAGCTGTAAGGCTGGGATGGCAAGAGAGGGAGGAGATGAACATACAGTACATTGGATGTAAACACCCCTGTTAAAATGCCAGGTTTTTATTATGTAAAAAACTTATGCCAAGAAGAATCAGTTCAGAACTTTTTCCACCTTTGATGTCACACATAATATGTACAAATCCATTGAGAAAAAAAAAGAATATTATTTTGAGGGTAAAAATAACAAAACTAAGAACATGGTTGCAAAAGCGTGAACATCTTTTAATTGGGGATGCGGTTGTGTTCAGAATTAGCCAATCACATTTAAACTCATGTTAAATAATAGTCAGTACACTGCGGGTATGATTTACAGTTATTCTAATTAACCCCATATAAAGTTTAGCTGTTCTAGCAGGCATCATGGCTTCACTCCGGGGTTTGAACCAGTGATCTCTGGTCTTTGGTCCCTCTTGGTTGGACCACAACCTGTTTTGTGTTGCTCCTACTCCTAAATGATCTGTTGTCGTTCTTATGCTTTGCCTTCCTGTTTCACTTCTATTCAGGTGCGTGCACGTTGTCATTTAGTTTGCCCAATCACATTTTGGGAGGGTTTATTTATACTCATTATTCACATGCCTCAGTTTTGGCTACATCTCTGGATGGATGGTTTTCTTACTAAGAAATTTCTATTGCTATTCCCTGCAGTTTGTTTGAGTGAATATCTCTGCTGTCAGGCAGGGACAAATCCGGGTCATGTCTAGGCCAAGTACTAGCCTATTTGGCACCTGTGGATGTCTGGTTGTAAGATACGTCATACTGCTCATGCTCCACTTTTCTATCCCTTGCTTTATAAACAAACACTCATCCTTGGGACGCTCCATGCAGTACTATAGAGACACTTAACAGCTTATATTTTCAGCAATCAGATAGGGAAAGGGTTCATTGCCCAGACTTCCTGTCATCCTACATAACATATCCCCTTTTTCAACACACGCACTTGGCGCAGCACTGGCATGAATTCTGTGTAGTTTATAGTGCAACTCTAGTTTTCTTAGAAAAATTGCGCCCCCATGTAGGAGGCACAGTAGGCGGTTACCTACCCCTAGGCAGTAGTTGCCTCTTGCCCTGGCTCTGACCACAGCAGTACAGGCAGTCAAACAATAGGACATTAGAGCATTGGTTATCTTCGGCAGCATCTACTGCCCCCCCCCCTGATTTTTGCTCAAATATTACTGTAATAGTGGCAGGAGCAGTAGGTCAAGTATGGTACTGACACCTCAAATGGATACGCATGGGAATATGCACTCTGATATCAACTTTCTTAGACAGTGTTTCTAAATTGATGTAATTGAGGCCATTAATGGTGCAAATATTTAAGGAGCAAGTACAGTATACATTTGTTTTATGTAATTGCACCCACACTGCTTGTTGTGCGGTGCTCCCCTGGGTGGGTGCCTACCCATTGTCTGGGCCTTTCTGTCCATTCTTTGTGAACCTATTCACTTGACTTAAAATAAACCTGTCAGGTGCAATATGCACCGAGAACCACGAGCAGTTCTTGGGCCATATTTCTAATTCCTGATTAACTGTTCCAGGCTATAGTAGCATACATGAACAGATAGTTAGAAAAACTATTTCTAAAGCGCCTTTATGATATGCTAATGAGCGCAGGGACTAGTCGCAAGAGCGTGGTAACATACTATTCAATGCTCATTGCCCAGCATCATCCATTGTCACTGCTTCAAAACGCCAGGTTTTGGGTCAGTGCGCATGATCAGAAGTGCCTGCCTGCCCTGGGCATATTTTTCCTTTATTTCAGTGCCTGTCCTTCATTGCCATCATTGGTCATTTGGGGTATTTATCCTTAAACCAGGTGCTTTTGTAGTTCCTTGTCAGCATTAACCCCTTGGTACTTACATGGGTTATACACATTGCACTTTATGATGCAGGTTCAGGGATTGTATTCAGGTTATTTATTTTGTTATTCCTATTCTGAGACCTCCTACTCAGATTCATTTCTTGCGTATTTGTGATTTATGCTTTGTATTATTGTATTTCATTATTTGCGCAAATTGTGTACCTGTGACCCTCCCTCCGTACTATTATATTTACTATCCCCTTCTTGGAACATTGCATATATCTGGCTGATTTATGTTACTTCTATTACTCCTGGTTGTCCAGACCTAACATTGTTGGGCATTCAGCATTATATATTGGCACTTTTTCTTTACAGCATTTTTGATTAATCTACTCATGTATGTAATTATTACCGTTATGTGATGCTGTTGTGATTTTTTTGCCCAGGGCACTCCTGCCTCCACCTCTGGCTGTTTGCATGTTTTGCACCTTTTTAAATGTTTTTGAAATTGGTATACAATAAAGGCTATTTTATCTTATACTTTTGGTGTGCATCTGATCCATGTGCGGTTGATTTTTCTCTCTTGTTGCGTTCACCCACTCTACCGCACCGGATAGCACCCCTTTGTTATCATCCCTTAATCTCTCTAGAATCTAGAATATTAGTGCGCTCCTATCAACTTCTATGCTAGCACTTCCTGTCGTGTGCACTATGAAGTCGGGTGTACACATCTCGACTTCAGAGAGATGTAGTGCGCATGACCGGAAGTGTGGTGACTTCTGATCATACGCACTGACCCTGAATCCAGCATTCTGAAGCAGTGATAATAACACAGGTTCGTGGGTCACCTCTGATGACGATGGACAATGCTTATTGAATATCATGGTAGCACGCCCCTGTGGGTGTGCTAACATGCTAAGAGGGCGGACTAGTAGGGGGAGCTAACACCCTTGTGACTAGTCCCCGTGCTCATTAGCATATCATAAAGGATCTTTAGAAATAATTTTTCTAAATATCTCTATCTATGCTGCTAGATACTGGGACAGTTAGGCAAGGATTAGCAATATAAACCCAGAACTGCTTGTGATTCAGGGTGCATATTGCACCTGACAGGTTCACTGTAATATAACTTTGGATTAATTCTCCTTAGGCCTGCAACACACATCCGTCAAACACGTGCGAGTTTGGTCCGTTCCCGTATATTCCGGAGACACGGACAAACGTGCACCAATGTTATTTAATGTTTGAGGACACATGTGCGTTTTTCATTAAGGTCCGTGTGTCCATGTGCATGCTAAATTTGTGTCTCTGTTTTGCACGGAAGCATGTCCGTTTTCATCACGGAACACGCACACACGGACCCAATGAAAGTCAATGGGTCTGTGCGCACGCCTAAGTGACACGGACGCATGTCTGTATGCTCCGTGTACGTTTTGTGCTTTTTTCATGTGATGTCGGTCTTTTTTTCTTTTTCTGTTTCGTTCTCTCCCTCAGTCCGTCGGTCAGTCGGTCTCTCTCTATGTCTGTCGGTCGGTCTCTCTGTCTTATCTGTCCCTCTCGCTGTCTGTCGGTCAGTTCCCCCCCTCTCTTATACTTACCGTTCCCCGATCTCCAGCACGGCGCTGCACTGCTGTTATAAAAGCTCCGGCGGCTTTTACTATTTTGAAAAAGCCGGCCGCTCATTAAACAATCTCGTATTCCCTGCTTTCCCCGCCCACCGGCAAATATGATTGGTTGCAGTGAGACACGCCCACACGCCGGTGGGCGTGTCACTATGGAGCAGAGAAATAAATAAATAAATAATTTAAAAAACCGGCGTGCAGTCCCCCCCCAATTTTAATACCAGCCAGATAAAGCCATCTGTAAGTTACAGTAAATAAACACACACACCTGAAAAAATCCTTTATTTGCAAAAAAAACACTAACAAATACCCTCATTCACCACTTTATTCAGCCCGAAAAAGCCAGCGTAATCCACGGAGTTCCAGCGTCGCTTCCTGCTACATGGAGGTGACAGGTGCTGCAGAAGACAACGCCGCTCCAGACAGCTCCATGCACATACCATAAAAACGGACCTTAAAAAACGGAAAACGGACCCGAAAAATGACTCATATTACACGCACGTGGTTTTCAAGGACGTGTGTTTCAGGCCTTATAAGTATTCAAAATCTCAAATAATTAAACAAACCTCCTGATTTTGCCAGTCCATCAACAAAATTCTAGCTGCCATTAAACAGCTTGTGTCAGCTAAAAATGATGTGTTATATCTCTCTCACTTGTAACTGTTATGTTGGGAAATGAAGTTATTTGTATAGGATCTGCATCTTCTCCCATACAGCCCTGATAACATTGGGCAGTGCTCTGCTAATTCCCAGGGAGGGATAAACTTTCTGTATGTTCCCAGGAATGTTTCTGCTCTGTATCTGCTGGGTTTTGTCTTCTTTGCATTCCTTAGTGACAACACGAATTGGTGTATGACTGTTGATTGCATCTGTATGTATACTTTATCTTCTTATTATATTAACTCCTTATAATAGTTTTTGTTTTTGTTGCTGTATTAGGTTCTATTTGTGTATGAGGTTTTATACATTTTATTTTTAAAGTGGATGTCCACTACTAAAATATTGATGTTGATGACCTAGATAGCTCCGCTAAATCGGTAATCAATATCACATTGGTGTGAATTCCACACCCGGCACCCTCAGCGATCATCTGTTACTAGCTATGGAGTACACAGCGGAATACGCTGGTTTAGACAAATAAGAACTGATCTGCAGTACCTGGGATCAACCAATAAACAATGTGATGAAATGTGTAGTTGGAAACAGCTGAACGGTGGAGGAGCAATGTGTGAAGCTCACCCGTGGAGGGGCAGTGTGTGAAGCTGATCGGTGGAGGGACGGTGTGTGAATCTGTCCGGTGGAGGAGTGATGTGTTGAGCTGACCAGTGGAGGGGCGGTGTGTGGAGCTGACCGATGGATGTGCAGTGTGTGGAACTGACCGGTAGAGGGACGGTGTGGTGTGTGGAGCTGACTGGTGGAGGGGCGGTGTGTGGAGCTGACTAGTGGAGAGGCAGTGTGTGGTGCTGACCGATGGAGGGGCGGTGTGTGGAAGTGACCAGTGGAGAGGCAGTGTGTGGAGCTGACCGGTGGAAGGGCGTTGTTTGGAGCTGACCGGGAGAGGCACAGTGTGTGGAACTGACTGGTGAAGGGGCGGTGTGTGAAGCTGACTGGTAGCGGGGCATTGTGTGTAGCTGACCGGTGAAGGGGCGGTATGTGAAGCTGACTGATAGAGGGTCAGTGTGTGAAGCTGAACAGTGGAGGGGCGGTGTGTGGTGCTAACTGGTGGAGATGCGGCCACTAAGCATATTGACATAGCAGTGAAGTAGACAACACTTACTCTGTTTACCTATGGCCTCTGCTGGAGCTGATAGAAGTTGATTGGCTATTGGCTGTTTGACCCTTACCGATCACATAGTGGTTACCAATCTTAAAGTTATATCATCAAATTCTTAGTAGTTGAAAACTGCTTTAAGGACAAAATCTTGGTCCTCATAACATTTATTGTTTAGAATTCTTTTTGGAGGAGAAGGGTTGTAAGGGTTTGAAAAACTACAGCTTTTCTTCAATCTTTTATGAGCTATGCCTTTACTATTGTGTAGGCTTTAATGCACTATATTTTGAATGTATAGCATGGAATTTTATAGGTTCCTTTAAAGCATCTCTTCTTTCCTAAAGTGTCATTCGGCAGCCCGTTGGAAAGCTTTACTTTGCCGGAACAGAAACTGCTACTCAGTGGAGTGGGTACATGGAAGGAGCAGTACAAGCTGGAGAGAGAGCCGCCAGAGAGGTACAATTTCTCTAAAATAATTATACAAGTAATTGATAATAAAAAAGCAGCAATGTTCCTAAAGGTGAGTGGTACAATCTGCTTGTTTCACTAATTATCCTTAAAAAACATGAAACAATACCAGGAAAATTCATCCACAGAAGCTCTGTCTGCTCTTCTGACCCCAGTGTGATCAAAAGAAGGCCTTGTTGAACATTGAGGTTGTTGATTAAATATAAATGAACACATATCCACAGACATTGTTTCTCATTATCAAAATTAAATGTTTTAATGAGGATCTGGTCCCATTTTGATGGTGTATTTTTCAGTTAAACTTCTCATCTGAATTCCTCTTATCAGTTTTCATGGCCTTTTAATGCTTTAGAGCCCTCTAGTGGAGTTGCTGCCAATTACACATCACTTTTGCCTTTGATCTCTAACTTGTACCTCATTCATACATGCACCATACATATATCTGTATTCTTTCTTATAAACTGTTCCTAGATAACAGCATATATTGTTTTATGGAACTGTTCACACATCTATAAAGCCATATTTCTCTACATTAAGTATTTTTATATATGTGTAGCGACATAATGTGTCATGCGGTGTTCTGCTCTTAACTCACCAGGTGTCTTGGCGTCTTCAGACTCTGTTCACACTGCAGAGTCTGACACGTCTCCTGGGGCATTTAAGTTGCTCAATCAGAGCGGGTCGTCACCTGGTTTTGCTCTCTATGGTGTCCAGTCTAACGGGAGTTAATTCCTGCTGGTCTGTGAATTGCTGCTGTGAGCACAGGTTATCGATGACCTATCACAGCCACCTCCACCCTTTACAAGATGGTGGAACCTGGGGTCCTATGTTGATGACAGCTTTAGCTGGATCCAGCGACACCTGTCTTGTGGTTTTGATCCATTGGTGTGTGGTGGAAATATCCTTGTTGTTTGTTTATTTCCTCCTTGTTCTTTGTTTCTCCCTGAGCACGTATTGTCTTTTCCTCTGTGTGTGCTTGCAGTGTGTTTGCAGTGTGTTTGAGCTTTGGTTTCACCTGTTTGTTGCTATTTGTGGGATATATTTCTCCTGTCCTAGCCCTCCTCTGGGTCAGGGTGTGGGGGTGTTAGACCAGGGCTTTTTAGGAGTTGGCTTCGCGCTTGCGGACCAGACCATGCCACCATCAAGTGTACCTCTGGAATAAGGGATAGCTTAGGGTCTACTAGTCTGAGGGCCGGTCTAGGTGCCCCTCCCTTCCGTTACCATATTACACCCCATGACATGTATATAGAAGTCACGGTAGCCCCCAAAAAATTTAAATCCATAATATGGGTCATTAAGGGTATAAATGAGAGGCAGTATATTTTTTCCATGTCTGTTGACTTCTATTGAGAGAGAGTGTGTAATAACACATATCACTACCATTTTTTAGAAACGTCTTTGATGGAAAGTTCACCAGCTGTATGAAAAGCAATGATTTTCTATTGAAAACAAGGGCGACAGTCTGTCGCTGGCTTTCACTTCATATCAGTGCAGAAGACACACCGCAATCCATATGAAATGTTATCTATGTAAATGTACATTAAGCTCCTATGTACAAAATATTATTAACTCTTCCTGTGCCATGATGTTCCTTTTAAGACATTGGCGTAAAACAGTTAGGCCGCCCATACACTTTATATAGTTATCAGCCAAATAATGTCTCTGCCAGCAGCTATCTCGCCCGACTCTCTCATACAATGGAACACTCGCTCTGCTGAGCGCTCCTATGTATTCTATGGGACAGCTGTTATACATGGCTCATATATTAGAAAATATAAAGGTATCGCCAGTCCAAACCCAGACATACTGAATCCTTATCTCCCTCAATAATCATCTGTAATGGGCCTCGATACAGATTAAACTGTCAGCTAAAGCCATTGATATAAGCTGATTCAACTGACTTTAGTTTAATGCATATGGAGGCCTGATTCCAAAAAAGTATCACTTAGTTTTTTGGGTGAAACAGTTGTGACACAATCAGAGTTCCTAGATGTAGCATGTAGCAGAGCTCAGAAAGCTAAGCACACCCACACCACAGCTTTCTGTCTATACTTCCTATTGACAGTGCGCTGCTTATCAGAGAAGGAGATGTGGTTGGACTAGGGCTCGCAAGCTCTTTAGTCCTGGTAATGATTATCTCCTGGTGATAAATTATTAACAGTGTGGAAGCAACAGCCTAATAAGTGACACATCCTTTAATTCAGTGTTTCAACCCATACATCATGATATCCTCAGATTGCGTAGTAAAGACTTGCTGAAAGATTCCCTTTAATTAAAATTTCTGTATATTTACAGCATTGAGATGGAGTGGGGCTCTGAAGCTGATAGCAATCATTGATTGGAGTGCCAGTGGGTTGTTACTGCAGTCTTCTCAATGACCTTCCGCCCTTCCATGTACAAAAGCCTATTAGACCCAGCCAACTGCTGGCTATCAGTGTAATATGGACAGGTATAATAAACTGCAATGCAATACTTGTTTATTGCAGTGTATACACATTCCCCCTTGGTTAAATGTAGCTTGTCTCCGAGCTACAGGATAACAATAAAAAACTAAAAAATAAATATTTAAAAAATTAATAAATTGACAAAATAGTTTATCCTCTTTTGTGATCGTTGATGGCATGATTTTACTAGGCTACAATCACATTGCAGGTATCATGCACCCACGCCTGAACTAATGTCTTGTGACACTGTTCCGATTGATGCGCTGGTATAAATTATATCTACTGGTGTGAATGATATGTACTGGTATAAATTATATGTACTGGTAAAACTGATGTACACCTGATATATTCTTGTAAATGTACATTCCGCAGTGCTGGGCATCTTTTTCAGGACTAACATCATATTAAAGAGGTGGTCCACTACAAAGGAAAGTGGCCACATTGATGTAAAGTTAAGACAGGAGGCTTTTTCTAAATATCTACTGTTGTCAGTTTTGTCTGTGAGCGGCGCTATCGCTGTCCGCTCATCTTCATGACGTGACCTTGTCACATCAACTTCCGAAATTTGAAGTTGACCTGGAATCACCAACTCAGGACCCAGTCTCCTTGAGCGACTGGGCTGTGGGTGGAGTTTCATTGCACGTCACAGCCCATCATCTTGCATGTTCTCTCCTTCATCACAGAGCACTAAAGCTCCGTGCACAGCCTAGTTACTTGCGGAGACTGTGTCCCGCCTCGTTGGTGCCGGGACAACTTCCAATTCCGGAAGTTGACTTGACATCACCGGACATCAGAGGTCACTGCAGCCAGGGGTCACGTAATGGGGATGAGCGGACAGCAATAGCGCTGCTCACAGGCAGAATTGACAACAGAAGGTATTTAGAAAAAGCCTTCATTCTCAGCTTTACATGAATGTGGCCACTTTGCTTTGTAGTGGATCACCCCTTTAAGCAATGGGGTACATGTAATTTCCTAATACATGTTTGTAGAAATGCTATAAAGGTAAAACTTTATTTTAATTTAATTAGGAAGGGTGTGTTGTTTTATTTGCTAAGTTTGACAATCTTTTTTTAAATATTCTCATAAAAGTCATTTTTTATTCTTCAAATCCATAATTTAACTGTTCAACCCTGATCAACATTTAGTGGAAACTGTTCTATTCCAATGATTATACGCTTCCACACTGTGAAATTATAAAGCTATAAGATGCATTACTTGTTCTTACAGATAATGTGCAAAATGGGACTCATTGAGGAAAATGAAATATGGTTGCCTGAACCAGAATCTGTGGTAAGTTCTACATCAACTTCAATTCCTATAATTAAAGGTTGTGCTTAACTCAAGACGAGACAAAAACCTTTTCTCCATAACACCCTTTCTTGCGGTTCATTATCTACCGATCCCCTCTAGCTGAACAATATAAGCTGCGCTCTGCAGAGACAGATGATGGGAATTGAAGCTGGTGGGAGGCAGCTGTAGGGAAACTGTGCTAATGATTATCATTTGTAAATAAGATATGACTTCAGTTCTTCCATATTACCAACACTTAGCAGCTGATCTCCTATTAGTTTTTATATATTCTGACTTTTCTTTGAATACACATTTCTATGTCCTGTGCATTGTGTGACTGAGGATTAGTGCCGATGAATCCCATTACCAATTATATTGGTTTGGTGGGGTCACTGGATGGTTCCCACAGCAAATTTGGATCACACCCACACTCCAGCGTGTGGCTCAGATCCATTGGCTCCAGTGGCATTGCCAGAGCTTATAATGACATATGCGTTCACCCTGCATAAATAAAAAAAAAAAAATACAGATAAAATATAAATCTCATAAAATATGCTGCTATAAGATCATTTTCCAAATTATAATTCTAAATAATAGAAATACAGTTACCAAATAACAAATATTGTCATCTCAGTTCTGTTACTGATCAAAGTTTACTAATCTAAGACCAATATCGCTACACATGGGCAAAATAATGCTGCCACACCATGGCCATATATTACCACCACATAGTGTCTGTATATAACCACATCTTGTAACTAAATGAAACCTACTCTGCTAAAACCAATATACCAATAATACCATATACAAGGTAGTATTAATATTGCCACATAACACCATGGCCATATATTGTCAGCATATACATTGGTGACCAAATAATACCACCATACTGATCATTAAGAAAAACTACAATACTGAAATTACTATGACCACAAGTGACAGGTATACAAAAAAGCTTTTATATATGGTCTGTTGTGTATAGCAGGAGTCTCAAACACACGTGGGCCGCATGCAGTCCCTGAGGCTGCTTCATGTGGCTCGCTTGCACTTCAGATCTCTTCTCAATCATGACCCGTCTCATAGCCGCCGACCACAGCGCTTCTTTTCAACTGAATGTATGTCCTTGGATGCACATTCAATTGAAATGTTTTGCAGTCGAGAGACCAGCTCTCTGCACCATAATGCCAATGCCAGCTGATGGCCAATTGGAAACCAGCAGCTGACGTTTGCATGCCAACGTGCAGCTGTGAAGATAAGAGGATGCCAAAGGAATAGAGCAAAGTTGGGAAGGATCTTTTTTTGTGTATGTGATGAGCGGCACAGTAGGGGATATTGCTACAAGATAGGGACCAGGATGTGGCACATTTCTACAAGAAGGGACCAGGATGGGGATATTTCTACAAGATGTGGACCACAATGGGGGACATTGCTAGAAGATGGAGACATTACTACAAGAAGGGAAAAAGCATGGGGACATTACTACAAGATAGGGACCAGAATGTAGACTTTACTACAAGATGAGGACCAGAATGGCGGAGATTACTAGAAGATAAACACATTACTTCAAGAAGGGGAACAGGATGGGGACATTATCCAGAATGGGGACATTTCTACAGGATGGGGACCAAATTGGGGACATTATTGCAAGATGGAGACAAGGAGGGGGACATTACTAGAAAATGAGGACCAGGAAAGGGGACATTACTACAAAATGATGACCAGAATGTGGGACATATCTTTAAAATAGGCACTAGAATGGGAACATTACTGCAATATGTTGGGCAGAATTATTATATGGTACTACTTGTAAGACAATATTACTGTATGCGGCCAATTAGGGGGACAAATTGTAAGTATGTAAAAAAAAAATCAAAATAAAGCATGAAAAAAACATTTTGTCACTAAAAGTACAGGTTTGTGATCACCATATCCGAATTGACCCAAGCTATAAGACTATTCCATAACCCATTTAATGAATGCCAGTTTAAAAAAAAAAAAAAAAACACGCCACAAATGTTAAAAAATAATGATTAAAAGGTATTTATAAAAAAATATGGTATCACTAAATGTCACTTCGACATGGAAAGAATATGGCCCCCAATTCAAATTTTTTCCTGTGCATGGCCCATATACCCAGCAGAGTTTGAGACCCATGGTGTATAGTGTATGTGTATAGTGTATGTGTACAGGTAATATATTGATCACCAGTGACATGATACACATTAGCTTTGTAGATAGTATTTAATGTATACAGTTCAGGATTATCCAGGAATATCCAGTGACGTCTCCAGTTGAAGTAATTCAGGTTCTTCTTCATCCAGTGCTATTACTATGAGCACCCGCAACACTTTTTGACACCCTTCTACTCTACGATGTACGAAGAAGAAAAGCAACATGGGGCCACCCTGGTGCCCTACAGTAAAATACCAACAAAAAGAAAAAAACTAAAAAAAATAACTTTTATTGAATCCCAGGAACAAGGAGCAGATGGTTCTGTAAACATCATAATTGGCTTAATAAAGTGCTTGTGAGGATCCAAAATTCACAATAAAATTGGACTTTTTTTTATAAATTTTGATTCCTCACAAGCATTTTATTGAGTTATAGGGTTATTCTTATCTCCAAGATCCTATTCCAATATGTAGTAGGTGTAATAATATTAGCAAATACCTCCAAATAGAAATTTAGTATAGTTCTCCTGATATAGTAATTAGGGATGATCGAATATCTCAAATATTCGGCTTCGCAAATATTCAACGAATAACTCGCCGCTATGCGAATATTCGATGCGCAATGTATGTCTATGGGAAGCCCGAATAGTTACGAATAGTTGTTATTCGGGTTTCCCATAGACTTACATTGCACATCGAATATTTGCGAATAGCGGTTGACCTATTCGGAAAATATTCGCGAAGCCGAATATTTGAGGTATTCGATCATTCCTAATAGTCATGTCTCTTACCTCATGTGCAGGGCATTGCAGCTTAGGTAGCCATAGTTACGTCTACTCATATAGTCAGTTAGTTAGTTAGTTAGTTTCTTGTGGTTGTAACCATGGATACTTACTCTGCAATGCCCTGCACTTGAGGTAAGAGACATCGCTATATCAAATAAACTAAACTACATTTCTAATTAGAAGTATTTGCTAATATTATTTCTTCACAATTCTCCCAGACCCATAATTATTCCACGCTTGCTATGTTTTTTTTAGGCGTTTGCCCCCTTATTTGATTTGTTTGGGTGTCTAAAATGGTCCGCTGGTCTTGCCAATATCAGTGAGTTCAGGTTGTGCACAGATATTTTACATTTCTAACTAATACCTTTGTTTCCCAAGTCTTACAAGTATGCTGGTTTTGGCCTTGGATGCATTTGTTTTATTTTTAATGGTAAAGTGCAAAAATGATTTTGGAAGATTGTCTCCTGTGTTGCTTGTGTGAAAGACACCGGCAAGGGACGAGATGAAGCAGTGAGTGACACCAGCCTGCCCCCTGCTAATGATTTGCTTGACGGTGGTGCTAGAAGCTGTGAGGTGGGGTCACTCATTGATTTTATCCCCGTCCCCTGCCGACGTCTTTCAAAGAAGCAACAGCAGCGGCAGAGAGGAGGAGAGTGTCAACACTGCACAAAGCTCACCCCAGCATCCTTTACATAGGATCCAGGACGTCTTCAAAAGGGGCAGCAATGCAAGAAACTGAGAAGTAACTGCAGTGCTGCCCCCTACTGACCTGTTCCAGGAGGGGCAATGGATGCTGTGGGGAGTGACTGCAGCTCCAGCCTCCTGTGATGTTACATTTTAGACTCCCCTCAAACGAAACGTCACAGGAAGAGCAGTAAAAAATACACCTTTAGATATTAGATAGGAGAGAAGTGTAGGGAATTGTATAATAAAGATAATTACAAAAGTGGCTAGCAGTAAAGATAGTTAGAAAATACATTTTAGGTGCCGGACCACCCCTTTAAGCATAGATCCTATATTTATGCTACCTACCATATTTTTTGGACTTTAAGACGCACTGGACCATAAGACGCACCCTGATTTTAGAGGAGGAAAATAAAATTTTTAAGCAAAAAATGTGGTCATGACCCACTGTTTTGGGGCGAGGATCTGCTGCTGACACTGTATGGGGGTAATTTAAAAATTAAAAACAATTTTGATAACCAGCCAAGATAAAGTCTCACAGCTGGGGGCTGGTGGCTGGTGGCTGGTATTCTCAGGCTAGGGAGACTCATGTTATTGGGAGCTCCCCAAGCCTAAAAATATCAACCAGCAGCCGCTCAGATTTGCCGCATCCATTAGATGCAACAGTCCTGGGACTTTTCCCAGCTCATCCCGATTGCCCTGATGCGGTGGCAATCAGGGTAATAAGGAGTTAATGGCAGCGGCCCATAGCTGCCACTAAGTCCTAGCTTAGTGATGGCAGACGTCTATGAGACACGCCCTCATCACTAAACTGTAAGTGAAAGTAAATAAACAAAAACACATAAAAATCCTTTATTTGAAAAAAAGACAAAAAAACCACCCTCTTTCACCACTTTATTAACCCCTAAAAACCCAGGTCCGATGTAATCCACACGACGTCCCACGACGCATCCAGCTCTGCTACATGTGACAATCACAGAGAGTGGCCATAGAACACGACCGCTCTCTGTGAGGGTCAGGCCGCAAGTGAACTGAGCCGCCGGAATCAGTGATGACTCCAGCTGTCACCCCACATCACCTGACTGAAGTCACCGCGGATCTCGCGGTCACTTCAGCCGCGGCCGGATTTACAGTAACAGGTGGAGGACTCCCGCTGTATACTCACCTCTCCTCACTCCACGCAGCATCGCTCGCTTCATGTCTGTGCAAGCTGACCTGTGTGGAGCCGTGTGTACAGCGATAACATCATCGCTGTGCTCACCACTCTGCACACACATCAGCAGGCCGGCAGACAAGAGGACATTGTGATGCTGCAGGGGAACAGTGAGTATACCGTACTTATTCACTGCCCCCCGCGCTGATGATGGTGCACGGGGGGCAGTGAATACAGCCGCACATGATCACTCCAGGCTGTTGTGTTTGGGGTGAACACGCGGGCCGGCTCTTTAGTATGCGTGCATCCCTCGCCCATCATCCCGCCCACCTGTCAGCGCCGGAATTCAGGGCTGAGAGATGATGGGCGGGATGATGGGCGTGTATATCAAATGAGCGGACCCACATGGTCAGGGTAGCGCTTCTACAGCCTGCTCCTGCCTCTGATGACCCGCTCCACCACCACCGCACCCACCTTCACCCACTCCACCACTACCATCAGACTATAAGATGCACCCCCCACTTTCCCCCAAAATTTTGGGGGGAAAAAGTGCGTCTTATAGTCCGAAAAATATGGTAATATGTAATTGCACTATAATAAGGAGTCACTGACTGCTAAATAGTTAAGATCACCATTTTAAAACAAAGACACTAGTAAGTACAGTATAAATTTGGAAAACAAAAAAAATTCTAACTTTTTCTTGTCAGTTTTAATAGTTCTGGAATTATTTACTAATACGTACCATAAAAAGCCATTAAAATAGTACAGTATATTCCTATGTTTTACTGTGTTCCCAATAATGGATAGCCTCCAAACATTTAATGTATTTCACAGACTAAGAATTCTGGAGTTTGTCTAAAATATAACTTTTATTGAAACCGTTAAAAATTATCCACCTATAGTGCCCTATGTTGGACACCATAATAAAACCTTGCCGTGCGTGCCGTATTGTGACCTAAACTGCACGTGTTTAACAGCTGCTGTCAATCTTGTTTTTGATTGATATTATTATACCAAGCACATAACTGCAGACACTTATATAAATTGCCCTGAATGCAAGGGGTGTCTGTGTGCTTTATGTATGGTATTGGTTTAACAATCTAATATATAAAGCTCAGTGTATGTATGTGTGTATGTCCGCCAAAGGAATTTGCATCGTCGCATTTACAATCCCGAAATTTTACACAGACACCCAATGTGACTCAGGGAACGTCATAGACTATGTTTGGACTGGAAAATTTAACCCCGCGCTTTACAGTTACTTTCCAAAATCCTGCCTCCATTAAACTGAATGGAGGTGGGAGCTACAGGCTATTAATAGCAAATGGCAGTGGTTGCAATAGGAACAAAATAAACTGTTAGTATAAGAAGCTTATGTGTGATGTAATAAGATGTCAGTGAGGAGACGGACAGACAGAGACAGAAAGAGATAGACAGACAGACAGAGGCACAGAGACAGACAGGCACAGAGACAGATGGGCACAGAGACAGACGGGCCAAGAGACAGCCCTGCAAAGGGACAGCCCTGCAAAGGGACAGGCGGGCAAAGGGACAGGCGGGCAAAGGGACAGGCGGGCAAAGGGACAGATGGGCAAAGGGACAGACGGGCAAAGCGACAGACGGGCAAAGCGACAGACGGGCAAAGAGACAGCCCTGGAAAGAGACAGCCCTGGAAAGAGACAGCCCTGGAAAGAGAAAGACCTGGAAAGAGACAGCCCTGGAAAGAGACAGCCCTGGAAAGAGACAGCCCTGGAAAGAGACAGCCGGGCAAAGAGATAGATGGAGAAAGAGACCGCCCTGGAAAGGGACCGCCCTGGAAAGAGACCGCCCTGGAAAGAGACAGCCCTGGAAAGAGACAGCCCTGGAAAGAGACAGCCCTGGAAAGAGACAGCCCTGGAAAGAGACAGCCCTGGAAAGAGACAGACGGGGAAAGAAACAGCCGGGCAAAGAGATAGATGGAGAAAGAGACCGCCCTGGAAAGAGACCGCCCTGGAAAGAGACAGCCCTGTAAAGAGACAGCCGGGCAAAGAGACAGCCGGGCAAAGAGACAGCCGGGCAAAGAGACAGCCGGGTAAAGAGACAGACCTGGAAAGAGACAGCCCTGGAAAGAGACAGCCCTGGAAAGAGACAGCCCTGGAAAGAGACAGACGGGGAAAGAAACAGCCGGGCAAAGAGATAGATGGAGAAAGAGACCGCCCTGGAAAGAGACAGCCCTGTAAAGAGACAGCCGGGCAAAGAGACAGCCGGGCAAAGAGACAGCCGGGTAAAGAGACAGACCTGGAAAGAGACAGACCTGGAAAGAGACAAACGGGGAAAGAGACAGACGGGGAAAGAGACAGACGGGGAAAGAGACAGACGGGGAAAGAGAGAGACAGACAGACACACACATAGAGACAGACAAATAATTAGAGAGAGAGACACAGAGATGGAGACAGACTAATACAAATATAGACAGAGAGATAGAAACAGACAGACAAAGACATAGACACAGACAGACAAAGGAAGACACAGACAGAGAAACAGACAGACAGCGAGACACAGACCGAGACTGGGAGAGAGACAGAGAGACAGTTACTATCCCGGGCAACGCTCGGGTACTACAGCTAGTCTAATATACAAAGCTGAGTGTATGTATGTGTGTGTATTTGTCCACTAAAGGAATTTGCACCGTCGCATTTACAATCACAAAATTTTGCACAGACGCACCATGTGACTCAGGAAACGTCATAGACTATGTGTTGTTGGGAAATTTTAACCCCGCAATTTACAGTTATTCGCCAAAAAACGTGCCTCCGTTAAAGTCAATGGAGCTGGGAGCCACAATGCAGCCAGAACTTCAGAAGAATGCCCAGCCATGCAAGGGAAAGAGACAGATAGATGCAGACAGACATGGAAAGAGAAAGACAGACAGGGAAAGAGAAATACAGACAGGGAAAGAGATAGAGAGACAGAAAGGAAAAGAGACAGGAAAATAGACAGACAAAGAAACAGACACAGATAGACACAGGGAAAGAGACAGACACAGGGAAAAAGACAAACAGTGAAAAAGACAGACAGACAGGAAAAGGGACAGACAGGGAAAGATAGAGAAACAGACAGAGACTGGGAGAGAAACAGACAGACAGTTACTATCCCGGGCAATGCAGCTACAGCTAGTAGTAACTAAACCTCTGATTGCCAATCACGCAGCATTATTGTATGTATAGGACACAACTATGGAAATTTTAATAAACATCCCTAGACTGTAGGGTGTATGTATGCTTGATCCATAATACGGGTTTGACTATGGTGATTGAACAATGCTGAGCAGCACCTTTAAAACTATATATGTGCTGTGCTACCTAAAGTGCCATTTTAATGTACTATGGTGATTTCTTTCCTAGAAAAAATGAGTGTGGTTTGTGAATGAAACATATTTGTATTTTTTTATAATTACATTTTTTTGTGTCTTCCAACCCAATTATCTATACTATTTAGTCGGATTCTGTTTTTCCTATCTTTTTCAGTAGTAGTTGATTGTAACAGGATAGGGAACTTTTATTCACATTTTATTTATTTCTTATGCCGAAAAGAGTAACATAAATGTAAAAATTGTTGTGAATCTAGCCTAATGTGAAGATCAATAATTTTTTATGAAGATCTATTGTTTCCTTGTCATCTGACATTGTGGTCTTTTCCTTTTAGGATGTTCCTGCTCTACCGTTTGATAGATCATTCCTGGAAAGAAATCTGCCATCACCTCAAGGATTACTTAGGTTCATTGGCTCCTCTGTGTTCATTGCTTCAGCAGCTGCTCTTGGGCTCTTTGCATACAAGAAAGGGTTCATCACTCGTGGTTAATCAGTTCACAACACCGATTTTATTTTCCTGAATGATGACAATCTCCTCATACTGTTGTGTCATTTTTTTTCTCATTATCCAAATTGTCTTTATGTTAACTCACCAAAAGCCACACGCCACTTAAACCTTATCTCTTAGATAGCTGATTAATATTGATTGTGACATTGATTTCATAGGAAAACATAATAGGTAATATTCATAATATTTTTTATTCTTAACACATTCTGTAATCATGATACTTTCACACTTTACCTCATATACTAATATCATTAATGCTACACACTATGCAGATTCATAAATAAGCTCAGGATTAACAAGGGAATTGTATTTTGTACATAAAATATTCAGTTCCTGACCCCTCAAATACAACCTAGTCATAATGATAAAAAGGAGTCTTTGTACTAGAATTGTTTGGGCACAGTCAATATCATAGTCTTTCAGTGAAGCGTGGTTTATTATTAACCTGAGGACTGTGATGAGCAAGAATTTTATTAAGCAATATCTTCCTGGAGAAATGGTATAATATATATATATATATATATATATACATAAATAAATATATATATATATATATATATATATATATATATATATATGTATATTTATATATATATATATATAAATATAAGTTAGTGGTGGTATTACATTCTGAATCTTTGAGGTTCCTTGAAGTCATTAATGCTACCAACAGGGGGTGCAGGTACACAGGAGAGATGTAGAGCTCCTAGGTGTAATGATGCATCTGCCCTGTAGATGTCACCAGTATCTAGATGGGGAGGTAGCAGAATGGTCGTACAAGCCAAGAGTCAGAGGCGGGAGGTCACGTCAGTGCAAAGGTGAAGAGGAGCCAAAGTCACATGGAAGCCTAAAGTTGGTGGCCAGGAGGTAATGTTAGGTACAGATGGGGAGCAAGCCGAAGTCAGAAGCCAAAGGGCAACATAAGTACAAAAAGGGGGGAAGTGGGACTGAGGAAATCAAACAAATGGAGGGTCAGGGAGCACAGACAAGATGGAAGGAGTGGAGGACAGGGGGATAAGTTGGGGTAGCGGGACGAGGATCAGAACAAACTCATGGGAACCAGAAGCACACTCTACAGAGCAGGAACTATCACTGGTGAAGTTCCAGAGGAAACAGCCCACAGACAAAGCAAAGTGATTACCGTAACAAGGCACCAAACAAGCCCCACCCACCGGAAAGGACCCAGGGAATGCAAACAAGTGAGCAATAGACAAAACCTAATGGCTCTTTAAGGAGCAGAGCCAAAAGTGAATCGTGACAAATTCTTTGTCTTTCACTACTTGCTCAGGTTTTTTTTAAAGAAAAATATTAGTTGCTGTTACTATGTGCCTCCATTATTGGATAGATGCATCTACACTTATAATATACTAGTCACTTATAGACGATCTATGGAGCATAGCCTGTATAGTTTCAGCTTTGTTTTATCTTGTTTTTTTGGGATTTTTTTTTGGGAAAGTGCAGAACAATATAATAATAAAAACAAAAGACTTCATTGACATGTATACAGATTGCAATGCCTGACTGACCACAAGTCTTTCTACCCAAACTTATAGCCTCATAGACCCATATTAGGCTTTAAGTTTCCGTCAGAAGACTCACTGCCATACTAAGCATGGCGATCTGTATACGGACTGTGAAATATGCTTGTGTAAACCCGGCCTTACTAAAGACAACTTTTACAAGAGTCACGTATACTTTTCACAAGAGCTAAGCCCTGTGCTTTTAATGTATTATGTCTTAAACTACAGTATTAATTTATAGTTCTGACAAAATCATGCACCTTGCATTATAAATTTAATACAATTTTATAATAATGGTATTCGCTAATATCTATTTTTGCTATTACATACTTGTCCAGTATATGATCCAGTCTTGTGCACCCCCGACATGAAACAAAGGAAATTAAATGAACAAATGCAAGCAAAATGTTCAAATCATCTCAATTTATTCAATATTAATTATGAGTGACACACACAGAAATACATACACTTACACACCTTGGTTGCTATCAATTAGGGTAAAAATAGTTGTCTGAAGAATGTTTTTCCACTCTGCCTGCACGTGGGCACGCATATCATTAAGTTCCACCTCTGGCAGTTCCTTTTGCATTTGCTGTCCAACACTGTCCCAGATGTGCTCAATGGGAAATAAGCCCGGAGAAACTACAGGACATGGTAGAACATTTAGGCCACACAGGCTGCTCCCAGTATCCCAAGCATCATGCATCCTGGCATGGTCATATTGAAAACAACTATTTGGATTTGGATTCTTTGGAGGAATTGCCATACTACTGGTTCAATGACCAAGCAAATTTAACGCCAAGCTGTTAGTGTACTTAGAATGAAGAATAGAGGCATTAAAGGTTTATACATTATGCTACTCCACACAATATCCCCAGGAGTAAGACCTGTATGACGTTTCCTCATGAATACTTCTTAATTACATACTCCACAGCTCTCTAAGGCTAACATGGAGCAGAGCATGACAGCTGTGGAGGCTGCCATGAAGGTCTATCCTCTTTAACAATGATTCCTACTTTTGTCTTGTACACAATGAAGTCAGAGATTGACCTACACACCACGTGGACAACGTCATGATAGTCCTCATAAGAGAATGTCACCGTAATACAGGTTCTAATCTCAGGATTATAATGTGGGATTGCATGTCCAGTAGCCTGATCCCTCTGATCATCAGTCTAGGTACACTAACAGCTCAGCGTTACATTGATTTACGTTGAACGAAAGGTTCGGCCATTTCTCCAAAGTGTTCTGGGAGCTGTTTTTCAACACGACAATGCTAGGAAGCATGTTGCTGGTGCTACTGTGAGCACCCTGTTTGGTATTAATGTGCTACCATTGCTTGCAATGTACGTCTATGGACTTATTTCTCATTGAGTTCATCTTGGACATCATTGGTCAGCAATTGCAAAAACAACTGCCAACAGTGGATCATGATAATCGGTGCACTCAAGTGCAATTAGAGGTGGAGAACATTCCTCAGTCATTAACAATCTCATAGCTAGCATTCCAAGATGTGTAAGTGTGTGTATTTCTGTGCATGGTGCTCATACTTGTGATGCGCATACTGAATAAATTGAGATGTTTGGAAATATTGTTTCCAATTTTTATTATTTTCATATCATTACCATGTCTATAGATTCTCTGATTTTTCTGACTCCACAACTTTTCCATCTTGGTATTGAAATTTCAATTTTGAGGAGTGTATACCCAAAATTTAACTAACAGCAGTTTTGGTACATATTAAATTAACTCCATCCAGGTGTTTAAAAAATAATGCATCATTTACATTTCTCTGACTATTAACAAGTGCACCAAGATAAAAAAAAGCATACAGACACTATCTTGTAATTTTACCACTTATGATAAATGTACTTAATACAGCGATATAGGCATATTCAGTATTCCATAAGAAATTGGTGTTAAAACCCCTTTTAAATGTGATTACTAGCTTATCAATAATTTATATATTAATAGATTGTCTGAACCATGTGTTTTTTATGAGCTTGGAACACGTTGATGTTGCTATTTTATTTAGATTATATCGAACAAATTTGAAGTTTAGTTGAAACTATCCATATATTACATATAACAGAGAGAGAATCTTTTTTATATATTAAATATATTGTGTTATAGTCACACATTGACAATCAATATAAACTTCACAGTATTATGATTTTCCGCTAAAGAACAAATTTATTTCAATTAAAAAATGTTGTTATAAAGGTAACTCATGAAGTCATGCCTCTTTTCTTTTCACACTAGTGTTTGTCTTCTTTGGTCATTAAAAGGTTAGGTTCAAACATTGGATCGCATTTTAGATTATTGGCATATCCTCTGTATTTTTTCTAATGTTCTTCAATTGGTGCTGTATAGTGGTTCTTCATTTTTTATATATGTTCAACCCACTTACACCGTCATGGCCAAAAGTTTTGAGACTGACCCAAATTTTGTTTTTCACACCGTTTGTTCTTAGACAAATTTATGAGTGACAAAGCAACAAGATGCGTAACAGCGATAATCCAATATGATTTTCATCACTCAGAGGTTAAAGCAGCACTTGCATTAAGTTTTTTATTCATGAAATATGTGTATTATGTATGTAATGTAGTGTAAGGCCACGTTCACACGTTCGGTATTTGCACAGTATTTTACATCAGTATTTGTAAGCCAAAATTACGTGTGGAACAATCAGAGGAAAAGTATAATAGAAACACGGGCATCATTTCTGTATTTGTCACCCACTCCTGGTTTTGTCTTACAAATACTGGTGTAAAATATTGAACTTGTGATCACGGCCTAAGTGTGTTATATACTCCCCTATCGTGCCTCTCTCTGGTGTCCAGTGCTGTACTTCCCCTCTTCTGAGTGACGTCACCACAATCGAGCAGTGAGTGACCAGCCTGCTCAATCAATGCTCTATGCATGAGCTGCAAGTCTTTTACAATAAAAGTCTATGAAGCCTCATTCTGATGCTACCTAGGCTTATACTGTAAAAGTCACTGGTCACACAGAGCGCAGAGTGACCCGGACAGTCTTTACAGAGCTGTGACTTCCAGGCTCAGACTGGCCCACTGGGAAATCGGTGAATGTTCCGATGGGCCCCACTGCAGGGCTGACACTGACAAGAGATGGAAGGATTCTCCCCCTCCGATCCTAGCACAGCTATTCACAGCTGAGCTAATCTGATTGCATAGCAGCACTCTCCCTCCTTCTCCTGCTGTGCTGTCATCAGGTATTGGAGAGTTCCAATATGGATGCAGATTATCAAAGCAGTGAAAAGCGGTATTAAACAAAACCTCCCCTGCAGAGGTGCCAATCTGAACATCTTCCATCGTCCTTCGTCAACACCCCCCGATGCGATGAGACTGTGGGTAGGGGGTCAGTGAGGTTACCATGGCATCCACATGCCATGCAGTCTGCATACTCTCACTCCTCTCTGACTCCTCAGAGTAAGGGCTTGATGAGGCTGTAATTGGTGCTAGGTGATTGCAACAGCTGCCCGACCTCTCACCTCTCTTCTGTTGCTGTTATCATCAATGAGACTCCTTCCTAGAGCTCAGAAGGCTGGTAGGAGAATCAGTTTTCATTGTTAAAGTGGTTTTCCCATCTCCAAGATCTGATTCCAATATGTAGTAGGTGTAATAAAAATATTAGCAAATACCTCCAAATAGAAATGTAGTATAGTTCTCCTGATTCCCTATGTCGCTTACCTCATGTGCAGGGCATTGCAGGATCTTAGATATCCATGGTTGTAACCACTAGCAACTAACTAACTAACTCTGACTATATGCGTGGATTTTATTTGAAACTGATATGTGTAATTGAAAAGTGCATCCATATGCATCAATTTTTGGAGAGTGGAGACCTGTCTATATATGCTATATGTGGGGTAGTGGGTATTTGGCTATGTATGCTATATGTGGGGGAGGGAAGACTAGGCTATATATGTTATATTTAGGAAATGGGAGGACTAGGTTATATATGCTATATGTAACACACTCAAACTGCATTATACGTATATGTACACACATTAAATGAATAGAAAGCTTATTGGGAGTTTCTTTAAAAGAAAAAAGAGTCCGGTGAGCCTTCATGGCCAATGCTGTTTCACCTGCACTCTTACTTTCTCAAGATCCCATGTGAATAATTACATTCCTCCCCTTTATATACAAAATCGTATTTTAATGAGATATGAAATATGCATTTTTATAAACACACTAGAAGGTGGCCTGATTCTAACGCATCGGGTATTCTAGAATTTATTGTGTAGTTAATGTATGTTTTTTGTTATATATATCGATGTTGTTGTGTGTAGTTGCCAGTGTTTGTGTAGGGCACTGTAAATGTTCTGGGTGTTGTCTGGGTGGGGGTGTGTGAGAGCGGTGTTGTATGTGTGTTGCGTTGTGTGTGTTGCGTTGTGTTGTTTGTGGAGCGCTGTGTGTCTGCAGTGTTGTCTGTGTGTGGTGCTGTGTGTGTTGGGCGGTTTGTGTGGGTGTGGAGTGCGTGTGTGCTTTGGGGGAGGTATGTTTTGTGCAGTGTGTGTGTTGCGCGGTATGTGCGTATATTTGTGTATGCCGCGGTGTTTGTGTGTTGGGTGTTTTGTGTGTGTGCGGCGTTATCTGTGTGTGGGTGTCTGTGTAGGGCGGTGTTTCTGGTTCCCAGTTTGTGTGTGGTGTGTTGTGCAGTGCGCGTGTGGTGCTGTGTGTGTGTTTTGGGGGGAGGTGTGCACCCCCATCGTGCTCCATCCCCCATGCTGCGCACTCCCATCGTGCTCCATCCCCCATGCTGCGCACCCCCCATCGTGCTCCATCCCCCATGCTGCGCACCCCCCATCGTGCTCCATCCCCCATGCTGCGCACCCCCCATCATGCTCCATCCCCCATGCTGTGCACCCCCCATCGTGCTCCATCCCCCATGCTGCGCACCTCCATCGTGCTCCATCCCCCATGCTGCGCACTCCCCATCGTGCTCCATCCCCCATGCTGCGCACCCCCCATCGTGCTCCATCCCCCATGCTGCGCACCCCCCATCGTGCTCCATCCCCCATGCTGCGCACCCCCCATCGTGCTCCATCCCCCATGCTGCGCACCCCCCATCATGCTCCATCCCCCATGCTGTGCACCCCCCATCGTGCTCCATCCCCCATGCTGCGCACCCCCATCGTGCTCCATCCCCCATGCTGCGCACTCCCCATTGTGCTCCATCCCCCATGCTGCGCACCCCCCATCGTGCTCCATCCCCCATGCTGCGCACCCCCCATCGTGCTCCATCCCCCATGCTGCGCACCCCCCATCGTGCTCCATCACCCATGCTGCGCACCCCCCATCGTGCTCCATCCCCCATGCTGCGCACCCCCCATCGTGCTCCATCACCCATGCTGCTCACCCACCATCGTGCTCCATCCCCCATGCTGCGCACCCACCATCGTGCTCCATCCCCCATGCTGCGCACCCACCATCGTGCTCCATCCCCCATGCTGCGCACTCCCATCGTGCTCCATCCCCCATGCTGCGCACTCCCCATCGTGCTCCATCCCCCATGCTGCGCACTCCCCATCGTGCTCCATCCCCCAAGCTGCGCACCCCCCATCATGCTCCATCCCCCATGCTGCGCACCCCCCATCGTGCTCCATCCCCCATGCTGCGCACTCCCCATCGTGCTCCACAGTCACATCAGACAGTATACACGCACAAATCTGATCGCATACACTCACACCCCACTTCTCCCTGTGCCCGCCGGTGGGCGGTCCCAGCAGCTGTGCTGCACGCCGTGCTCCTCTGCCTTCTGCCGACACGCACACATCCGATCGCATACACGCACACATCCGATCGCATACACGCACACATCCGATCGCATACACGCACACATCCGATCGCATACACGCGCACAAATCCGATCGCATACACACGCACACATCCGATCGCATACACGCGCACACATCCGATCGCATACACGCGCACACATACGATCGCATACACGCGCACATACGATCGCATACACGCGCACATCCGATCGCATACACGCGCGCACACACACACTGACGATATCGCACATACGCGCTCACACACTTACAACATCCGGAGATACCACATGCTTCCGGCTATGTGATCCTCCGGCAGGTCCTGGAAGGTCACTGCACGCACAGTATCGCCGCCGAGAAGTAAGCGATATCACTGGATGTTGTGAGTGTGTGGATGCGATCTGATGTGTGTGTGAGAGTGAGTGAGTGTGATCTGATGTGTGTGTGTCTGTTCTTATGTGTGTGCATGTGTGTGTGTTCCGCCGCTGCAGGACCTTGATGCGCTCACCTGCTCCCGGTCGGCGTCTGGTGAGTATGACTGCGGGGTCTTCTTTCGTCTGTCTTCTCTCTTCTGGGGGTGCCCGCTGCCTATAATGAAGTGTCTTGCAGTGTCTTTAACTCTTTCACCACTGCATGACACTTCATTATTGACCGCAGCGTATGCCGGCTCCCTGCACATGTGTACCGGGAGTCGGTGTTCGCTGGTAACCATGATACACATCGGGTAACTAAGGGAAGCGCTTCCTATAGTTACGCGATGTGTATCATGGTTACCAGCGTACACCGGCTCCGTCACGATCCCAGCATCGCAAGGTTATGTCCGCCGGGGGCGGGGCCGAGTGTGCCAACGTGTGGTGGGGGCGAGCGGGCGAGGCGTCAGCGTATGCCGGCTTTCTGCACATGTGTACCGGGAGCCGGTGTACGCTGGAGGGGGCGATGCGTGCGGAGGGCCGGGGCGAGCGGCTAATCCATGCGGGGGGGCGGGGCCAGGCCAAGGCGAGTG
Source organism: Anomaloglossus baeobatrachus (assembly GCF_048569485.1). Taxonomy (NCBI): domain Eukaryota; kingdom Metazoa; phylum Chordata; class Amphibia; order Anura; family Aromobatidae; genus Anomaloglossus; species Anomaloglossus baeobatrachus. Next base: position 184,974,238 of record NC_134354.1, read on the forward strand.
GCCAATCCGTGGGGGGGGGGGGCGGGGCCAGGCCAGCCCAGCGGCCAATCCGACAGTTGTCACGCCAACGACACTGTCACGGTGACACAATTTTGGAGCAAGACAGACAGACAGACAGACAGAATAAGGCAATTATATATATATAGATTAAAAGCAACATAACTCCATAAATTCAGATTATAGTTTACTTAATAAAAAACAGTGGATATAGTATAACTGAATATTAGTTTATCATTATATAGTATTCATTTTTTCTGTATAAATAATATTTCTTACAATGTATCTGACAAAAATGAGCAATCAGTCTTCTCATTAAAAAGAAGGCGGGCTTTACACGCTGCGACATCGCTAGCACTTACCCCCGTCACACATTCGATATGTGGTGCTTGCTGCCGTAGCGAACATTATCGCTACGGCAGCTTCACACGCACATACCTGCTCTGCGACGTCGCTGTGACCGGCGAACCGCCTCCTTTCTAATGGGGCGGTTCGTTCAGCGTCACAGCGACGTCACAGCAGCGTCACTGAACCGTCGCCCAATAGAAAAGGAGGGGAGGAGATGAGCTGCCGAAACATGCCGCCCACCTCCTTCCTTCCTTCTTTTCTGGTGGACGCAGGTAAGGAGATGTTTGTCGTTCCAGCGGCGACACACATAGCAATGTGTGCTGCCGCAGGAACGACAAACAACATCGTACCTGCAGCAGCACCGATATTATGGAAATGAACGACGTGTCAACGAGCAACGATTTTTCACGTTTTTGTGCTCGTTGATCGTTGCTCATTTGTATTACACGCTGCGATGCCTCTACCTGCGCCGGATGGGCGGCACTACCGAAGTGACCCCGACGATATATCGGCAGCGATGTTGCAGCGTGTAAAGTATCCCAAAGTCTGTTGGCAGCCCTGATTGCCTGTTCCCGCTGAGCCTTTCGCACTTCAGGCTTCTCGTTTCTCTTGGACATAATTTCAGCCAAAGAGGCACCAGTAATGGCTCTCTGGAACTTTACAGCGCGACAAGTATGTTTCTTCTGGACTTCTTCCGACTGCCCCTTGTGCTTCCACAGGACCTTCCAGGTAATCTGATGTGGGTTCCTCTTGGACAGGAACGCGGACTCGCATTTTGCATTAAGGAACTGGAACACCTTCCTGTCACTCCTGGTGTACCGCCACCCGTGCCCCGGGTAGATCTTGTAGCCGCTGAAGATGCAGAGCTCGACATTCATGGCGCCGGCTAAAATAAGTCTGTTGGCAGATTTTTGCTATGTAATCTGGTAGTATGAGATAAGACCTGAGACATACATTTCAGCAAAGTGTCATGTCTTAGCGATCTCGCTATGTGAGAAGTACCCCTAGCGACATCGCTGCTGAGTCACAGGTTTTGTGATGTATCAGTGACCTCATCAGCGATCTCGCTGTGTGTGACACTAAGCAGCGACCTGGCCCCTGCTGTGAGATCGCTGATCGTTACACATTGCTCTGGTTCATTTTTTGCTCGTTGCTCTCCCGCTGTGAAGCACACGTTGCTATGTTTTACAGCGAGAGAGCAACGATCTAAATATGCAGGGAGCCGGCTTCTGCGGACGCTGATAACCAAGGTACACATCGGGTAACTAAGCAAAGCGCTTTGCTTGGTTACCTGATATTTACCTTGGTTATTAGCGTACTGTAATGTCCTGGAGGTGGATCCACGGGACCGAGCACCGGACTCCCCCAGAGAGGCAACCAGGAGCGAACCTCTATACAGGGACTGTCCGATCACCCCTCCAGAGGGCCTAGATTCACGGTAGCCGGAACACTAGGGGTACGGAGTATGGGTCCTTCAGAAGTCTGTACGGGAGATGACTAATAGTCCAACGGGAACCGTAAGCAGGACGGATGACTAGAACTGGGTACAGGTGCCGAGTAGTAACAGCAGGCGGGGTCCGGATCCTGCGGGACGTGCAGGCTGAAGTATCCAGGTGGAATCCAGGATCGGTGACGGGTTCAAGCTGACGGAAGATGGCGGGATCCACAGCAGACAGTGTTGTGAATGTTAGTTATGTTTTGGCTGCTGGGAGGCTCCCTCTGGTGGCCAGGAATGGTTTGGACTTGGACCAGGTGTGTTGTGCAGTGGGTGTTTCCTTTGCCAACTCTCTGCTTATTTAAGTCCTGGTCTGATTGCAGGCTGTTGCCGGATGTCAGTTGTTCTTTGTATCTCCAGCCTGCTTAATCCTGCTTTACACCACATCTACTCCAGATCAGTGCTTGCTCTTTATTTATTGTCTGGTTCTTTTGCTTATCTGGGTTTGTCATTTGCTGTGGTTGGTTTCAGGTTATTTGCTTGCAGGGATTTTCCCCCTCATTGGATTGTTGCAACCGACTTCTCGAAAATCCCTGCAGCGGTTTTTGGGGTTTGCTAATTTTTACCGTAAATTTATAGCCAATTTTTCTGCCATTGTCAAACCTCTGACGGATTTGACAAAGAAGGGAGCTGATGCGGAGCATTGGACCCCTGAGGCCATTGTGGCCTTCCAGGAGCTTAAAAGGTGATTCACTTCTGCCCCAGTTCTGCAGCAACCTGATGTGTCTCGCCCATTTCAAGTTGAGATCGATGCCTCAGAGATCGGAGCAGGTGCTGTTCTGTCTCAGCGAGACGCTACTTCGGGTAAACTTAAGCCCTGTGCCTTTTTCTCTCGGAAGTTTGCTCCTTCTGAACGGAATTATGATGTGGGGAACCGGGAATTATTGGCTATGAAGTGGGCATTTGAAGAGTGGAGGCATTGGTTGGAGGGGGCTAGGCATCAAGTTGTGGTGCTTACGGACCACAAGAATCTCATCTATCTGGAATCGGCCAAGAGGTTGCATCCTTGGCAGGCCAGGTGGGCTTTGGTTTTTACCCGGTTTAATTTTGTGGTCTCTTTTTTGCCGGGCACCAAGAATGTTAAGGCCGAAGCCCTTTCCAGGAGTTTCTGCGCTGACTCTTTGGAGGTTGTCGAGCCGTCTACTATCCTGAATGATGGTGTAGTTTTCTCGGCTATTTCGCCTGATCTGCGGTTGGCACTGGCGGAATTTCAGGGGGATAAACCTGAGAGATGTCCTACAGGGAAACTGTTTGTCCCGGACCAATGGAGAGACCGAGTTGTCTCTGAGGTTCATTGCTCTGTTTTGGCGGGTCATCCTGGCATTTTTGGTACTCGGGATCTTGTGAGACGCTCTTTTTGGTGGCCTTCCCTATCCCGAGATGTCCGTCGTTTTGTGCAGTCGTGTGGAGTTTGTTCTAGGTCCAAGCCCTGTTGTTCACGTTCTAGTGGGCTATTATTGCCTTTGCCTGTACCTAAGAAACCTTGGACGCACATCTCTATGGATTTTATTTCAGAGCTTCCCGTCTCAGAAAATGACTGTGATTTGGGTGATCTGTGACAGATTCTCTAAGATGGTCCACTTGGTTCCCCTATCTAAGTTACCGTCTTCATCAGAGTTGGTGCCTTTGTTTTTCCAACATGTTGTTCGTTTGCATGGTATTCCCGAAAACATTGTTTCTGACAGAGGAGTGCAGTTTGTATCCAGGTTTTGGAGGATTTTTTGCTCCAAATTGGGTGTTCAGCTGTCTTTCTCCTCGGCGTTTCATCCTCAGACCAACGGTCAGACTGAAAGGGCTAACCAGACCCTAGAGACCTATTTACGGTGTTTTGTTTCTGCGGATCAGGATGACTGGGTTTTGTTTTTGCCTTTGGCTGAATTTGCCCATAACAATAGAGCTAGCTCTACCACATTGGTGTCCCCCTTTTTCTGCAATTTTGGGTATCACCCTAGGTTCCTCTCAGGGCAGCTTGAGGCGTCTGACTGTCCGGGGGTGGATTCGGTGGTCAATAGAATGCAGCAGATTTGGGGGCAGGTAGTGAATAAATTGTTTCAGTCCTAAGAAACTGCCCAAACGTTTGCCAACCGGTGTCGGACTGTTGGTCCCCGGTTTAAAGTAGGGGACATGGTGTGGTTGTCCTCTAAAAATATTCCTATGAGAGTTCCATCTCGTAAATTTAAGCCCAGATTTATTGGACCTTATAAGATTTCGGAGATTATTAACCCTGTATCTTTCCGTTTGACTCTGCCTGCGTCATTTAAGATTCACAATGTCTTCCATAAGTCCTTGTTGAAGAAACATGTGGAGCCAGCAGTTCCTGCAGCAGCGCCTCCTGACCCTGTTTTGGTACAAGGGGATCTGGAGTATGAGGTTGAAAAAATTCTGGATTCCCGTCGCAGTAGGCGTCAGCTTCAGTACCTTGTGAAATGGAAGGGTTATGGGCAGGAGGATAACTCTTGGGTTGTGGCTTCTGACATTCATGCGGACAGGTTGGTTCGCGCCTTCCATCATGCTCATCCCGAGCGACCCGGTTGCGTGGGTGAGGGTTCGGTGACCCCTCCTCAAGGGGGGGTACTGTTGTGAATGTTAGTTATGTTTTGGCTGCTGGGAGGCTCCCTCTGGTGGCCAGGAATGGTTTGGACTTGGACCAGGTGTGTTGTGCAGTGGGTGTTTCCTTTGCTAACTCTCTGCTTATTTAAGTCCTTGTCTGATTGCAGGCTGTTGCCGGATGTCAGTTGTTCTTTGTATCTCCAGCCTGCTTAATCCTGCTTTACACCACATCTACTCCAGATAAGTGCTTGCTCTTTATTTATTGTCTGGTTCTTTTGCTTATCTGGGTTTGTCATTTGCTGTGGTTGGTTTCAGGTTATTTGCTTGCAGAGATTTTCCCCCTCATTGTATTGTTGAGGAACTCCCTGCAGTTCTGTGTGGAGTATAGCTCCTTTTGGGTCCATGTGTTTGTGGCTTGTTGAATTTGTTATAATTCTTGTTTTCTGTTCATTGGTATGACAAGGGCACCTGGTATAGGACGGAGTTCAGATCGTGCGATCTGAGGGCCTTTTTGTACTATCAGGAAGTTGGTATTTTGCAGGGTTTTTCTCTGGTCACCATCAGTCTCCTTTCCTGTCCTTTCCTATTTTAGTCAGCGGGGGCCTCACCTTTTGCTAATCCTGTCATCTACCTGTGTATTGTGTTTTTCCTATATCACCGCAGTCTTTGAATGTGGGGGGGCTTGCTATTCTTGTCTATTTTCTGAGGCAGATAGTTATTCATCTTTCCTACCTTTAGGATAGTTAGTTCTCCGGCTGGGTTCGCGGTGCACAGGATGTTAGTTCACCCCTCGGCTACTTCTAGTTGTGATGGTTAGTAAGGGGATGGCGGCCAGATTAGTTGCCAATGCTCTTGTCACCTTTTGCCAATGATTTGTGGTGGTCTTCCATGGTTCCGGATCATAACAAGACAGTCACTGGGACACCTCCTGGGAAACCGGCAAGCTGGACACAGTCGGAACGGCAGACAGGTACTGCGGAAGAGACAGGGTTAATCTGGGTACAAGGCACAGAGGGACCTGAACAACTAGCTACAGGAACACGTTGAACAGGCACCGCCCACGTGGAAAAGGAAGTCTTAAATACCCTGTACCTGAAATCAGCCATATCCTGTTCCAGGGACGCTGGCCCTTTAAGAAGAGGTGAGTGAGCGCGCCCGCACCCTAATGCGCATGCGCGAGGCCCGGGTGCTGGAGACCAGTGCAGAAAGCAGAGAGGAAGGTGGAGGGGAGACAGGCACAGAGTCCTGGGTCGCAGCGGGACGCCGGGACCAGCGGACGGGAGGCATGGAGGACGCACAGGAGGGGGAGTGAGAGGGGCAGCCGCGGGCAGGAGGACCGGGGACCGGAGAGGTGAGTGACAGGCGGCGGTGCTGGCTCCCTGCTCCCTGCACACGTAGCCAGAGTACACATTGGGTAAATAAGCAAAGCGGTTTGCTTAGTAACCCAATTTTTACCCTGGCTATGAGTGCAGGGAGCCAGCACTAAGCGTGTGCGCTGGTAAACAAGGTAAATATCGGGTAACCAAGCAAAGCATTTTGCTTAGTTACCCGATATTTATCTTAGTTACCAAGCGCAGCATCGCTTCCATGCGTCACTGGTGGCTGGTCACTGGTGAGATCTGCCTGATTGACAGCTCACCAGCGACCATGTAGCGACGCACCAGCGATCCTGACCAGGTCATATCGTGGTCGGAATCGCTGGTACGTCGTTTAGTGAGACGGTACCCTTAGGCTGTGTGCAATTGTTTCAATACAATGAACGTTTATCAGCAAGAGATTATCACTGCTGAACCAGCTACCCACGTGCATTCTTGTCCAACCTCTCCCTCAGCACTCAGCTTATTTTCAATACAAAATATATATAGAAAGCTGTGAGGTGAGTGGGGGCAGCTTTCTGAGCTCGGCTACATGCTGCATCTAACAACTCTGATTATATCACAACTGCTACACCCAGTAAACTAAGTGACACATCGCTGGAATCAGGGTCAATTTCCCTACATTTATGCTGCTCTCATATGAAGCAAAAACATGGTGAGAGATTATCTTTAAGACCTAAGGGACCTTATGTATTGCATTTAATTATATATTTAGCTTCTTTCTAATTATTTTTTCATATTTTATCCATTTAATGCTAGCAGATCTTAATTCCTTAGTCTGAGAAATATGTACATCTCATATATGTCTACTAATGCTGCTTTTCCTGTAGTTAAATATCAACTCGGAACCACACAAACATAGTTCTGATAGTTTTACTAATGTAAAAAAATAAAAATGGCCATGTAATAGCACGGACCACAAAAGGGGAACTCTAGGTGAAAAATTAATTTGTATATTTATACTACCTAAAAGTAACATAGGATTCCTTTCTAGATGTAAGTAAAAAGAACAGCTTCCACATTTATGATTACCAGCCAGTAGCAAAAGATCTAATCAATTAGTATTTTCCTTCACAAAACCCCCCTAACAATCTCATCTCGTATGTTACTTCATTTTCTAAATTAGATTATGGGGGTGCACAAGTACGCTCAGTTAAATTTGGAGTTTCCTCTACCACATTCTTTCTTATAGAGCTTGTATTCTTCTATTACTGTTTTATGTATCAAGCAATTTTTACTATAAAATTTCCTGATTTTCCAAAAGCTTTGGATAGTATATCCTCTGGCTGCCCTCTTTTCTGTAAATGAAGCATAAGATCTTGAGTCTATCATAAAAATAATAACTATATTCACTATTTATACATTTTAAGTGAAAAATAATGGCTGTAGGGAAGTGATTTTGTTTTAGAATGTAATGGATTATTGCTTTTAAAATGTAAGAGTGAGTTTGTGACTGGTGTGTAACCTGTCCTCGAAATAAGTAATAACATCGAGGAAGTTAACCCCTTTTCCACCATCGTCTGTATAAGAGCATACTTACTTAGCATACAGAATTTTCATTTACCTGTTCAACAAATTGAAAAAAATCCTGATTCCCTGCCTATATTATGTGTTCATCATTTGTATATCTGCTCCTGTATTTAATATACAGTTAGGTCTAGAAATATTTGGACAGTGACACAAGTTTTGTTATTTTAGCTGCTTACAAAAACATGTTCAGAAATACAATTATATATATATAATATGGGCTGAAAGTGCACACTCCCAGCTGCAATATGAGAGTTTTCACATCCAAATCGGAGAAAGGGTTTAGGAATCATAGCTCTGTAATGCATAGCCTCCTCTTTTTCAAGGGACCAAAAGTAATTGGACAAGGGACTCTAAGGGCTGCAATTAACTCTGAAGGTGTCTCCCTCGTTAACCTGTAATCAATGAAGTAGTTAAAAGGTCTGGGGTTGATTACAGGTGTGTGGTTTTGCATTTGGAAGCTGTTGCTGTGACCAGACAACATGCGGTCTAAGGAACTCTCAATTGAGGTGAAGCAGAACATCCTGAGTTTGAAAAAAAAGAAAAAATCCATCAGAGAGATAGCAGACATGCTTGGAGTAGCAAAATCAACAGTCGGGTACATTCTGAGAAAAAAGGAATTGACTGGTGAGCTTGGGAACTCAAAAAGGCCTGGGCGTCCACGGATGACAACAGTGGTGGATGATCGCCGCATACTTTCTTTGGTGAAGAAGAACCCGTTCACAACATCAACTGAAGTCCAGAACACTCTCAGTGAAGTAGGTGTATCTGTCTCTAAGTCAACCGTAAAGAGAAGACTCCATGAAAGTAAATACAAAGGGTTCACATCTAGATGCAAACCATTCATCAATTCCAAAAATAGACAGGCCAGAGTTAAATTTGCTGAAAAACACCTCATGAAGCCAGCTCAGTTCTGGAAAAGTATTCTATGGACAGATGAGACAAAGATCAACCTGTACCAGAATGATGGGAAGAAAAAAGTTTGGAGAAGAAAGGGAACGGCACATGATCCAAGGCACACCACATCCTCTGTAAAACATGGTGGAGGCAACGTGATGGCATGGGCATGCATGGCTTTCAATGGCACTGGGTCACTTGTGTTTATTGATGACATAACAGCAGACAAGAGTAGCCGGATGAATTCTGAAGTGTACCGCGATATACTTTCAGCCCAGATTCAGCCAAATGCCGCAAAGTTGATCGGACGGCGCTTCATAGTACAGATGGACAATGACCCCAAGCATACAGCCAAAGCTACCCAGGAGTTCATGAGTGCAAAAAAGTGGAACATTCTGCAATGGCCAAGTCAATCACTAGATCTTAACCCAATTGAGCATGCATTTCACTTGCTCAAATCCAGACTTAAGACAGAAAGACCCACAAACAAGCAAGACCTGAAGGCTGTGGCTGTAAAGGCCTGGCAAAGCATTAAGAAGGAGGAAACCCAGCATTTGGTGATGTCCATGGGTTCCAGACTTAAGGCAGTGATTGCCTCCAAAGGATTCGCAAAAAAATATTGAAAATAAAAATATTTTGTTTGGGTTTGGTTTATTTGTCCAATTACTTTTGACCTCCTAAAATGTGGAGTGTTTGTAAAGAAATGTGTACAATTCCTACAATTTCTATCAGATATTTTTGTTCAAACCTTCAAATTAAACGTTACAATCTGCACTTGAATTCTGTTGTAGAGGTTTCATTTCAAATCAAATGTGGTAGCATGCAGAGCCCAACTCGCGAAAATTGTGTCACTGTCCAAATATTTCTGGACCTAACTGTATCTAATAAATGAAATACAATCTTGTATAGATAACATCTTCCCACAGTGGGAGACCCCAAAAGAGCACCCATCCCTGTTCCCATTTTTGAGAAATTATATTGCAAAACAACTTTCAATGATTCACATCAAATCAATGAAACATATTTTTTCATTGAGTAACACCATTGCTGGAAGCAGTGGCGTCCTGCCTCCCAGCAACCCCCAGGGTACGACGTGCTCAGTCAGAGCAGGCACTTGTGCAAGCTCCACCCCCTGAATGTGACACTCCACCCCTCGTGACCAGTGACGGGCGACCCGTCGAGGAGCCGGAGCACGCGTAGGAGTGCAATGGTCCCGCTCAGGTGCAGAACCATCAGACCTGACAAAGGGACTTTGAGTTTGATGTTGTCTTTGGATAGCCAAACCTTGTACCCCATCTTAAAAACTGATACAGCCTCGTGCCTCTTATTAGTGAAAGAGGTTTGAGCACCTGTGCTCTTTTCTGGTTTCCACTAACCTCAAACCAGATACATTTCATCTTATCCACAAATTTGCTAGCCTCTGGAGAATCTAGCTCGGAGTACGAGAAAGAACCAAAACAAGGGTGATACCTGAGGTTACATAAGAATGGCAAAGTCTGAATAGAATCATGAAACTGATTAATGATAGCAAATTCAACTTACAGCAGATATTCCAGCAAGTCAGACTGATGATCAGAGGCAAAACACTGGAGATACTGTTGGATGTGTTTGGTCGGTATGTTGGTATGTTTGGGATTCCTGTAGGACTTGTGGACGAAACTGAGAAGAAACAAACAACCTTTGAATAGGAATATTATCTGGGGTTAACTCTTTAGATCTATGGTTTCCTCCACTCTTCCACTAAGTCCACAGAGACAGAAGACACAACTATTCCCTCATCTAATATAAGAACAGGTTCAGAGTTTTCAGTCATGGATGGACAGAAACTACAGGATAAAGCACTAGCTTTAACATTACTCGTACCCGGTTTAAATGTGAAAACAAAATCAAACATTGGATAGAATAAGGCCCATCTGGCTTGTCTGGTTTTTAGTCGAAATACATAAGGTTTATATGGCCTGTGATAACCATCACTTTATGTTTGGCTCCTTCGAGGAAGTTTTGTTATTCCTTGAACTCCATTTTAATTGCCAACAATTCACGATTGCTGATATTCTTTTCAACAGAGGAAAATTTTCATGAAAAGAAAGCACATGAATAGAGAAGAGTAAGAGATGTTTACCTTAACAACACTGCTCCTACTCCAATTTCAAAGGCATCTACCTCAACCACAAAAAGGATGCTCCAGGACAGGCTGGGCTAGAACTGGATCAGATGCAAACAGTTCTTTTATCTCCAATAAGGCTTCAGGTTTCCAGATAACTACATCCAAACCTTTGTTAATCAGAGCAGTTAGCCACCTTGTAAAAGTGTTTAATACATTTCCAATAATTATTAGCAAACTCAAAAAAGCATTGTAAGTCCCTCAGAGAGTTGGGTTGGACCATAGAGGGGTCCATACTGAAACCTTCTGCAGACAAGATATTTCCCAAGAAATTAACCTACTGGGTAAGTAAAACAAGTTTAGCAAGTCTTTCAAGTGCAGAACAAACAGTATATGATGGTTATGGGATTCGTAATCGGAGGGAAAAAAACAAGATATCATCTAAATAAACAACCACAATCACTTATATCCATGAAAATGTCATTAACAAATCTTTAAAAAACCGCTGGAGTGTTACTTAGACCAAAAGGCATAACAAGATACTCATAGTGACCGTCAAGTATGTTGAATGGCGTCTTCCACTCAACCCCTTCTCTTATATGGATAAGGTTATATGCATCCCTGAGATCAAGTTTAGTGAACCAACGGGCTCCCAGCAACTGGGTATAGAGATCAGGGATGAGTGACAGAGGATACTGTTTTTTTTACAGCAATTTTGTTACATTCATGATAGTCAAAACAAGGTCTTAGACCACCATCTTTTTTATCCATAAAAAAGAAAACTGCCCCTACTGATGATGAGGATGGTCAAATAAACCCTTTGTGCAGACTGTCTGTTATATAATCTTTCATGGCCTGACATTCTGAAACAGAAGTATAATATATTTTACCATTGAGGAGATTGAAGTTAGGTATACGCTCAATAGGACAATCATAATCTGTGTGTGGGGGTAATTTTTCGGATTCAGACTAGGAAAAACATCAGACAATTTTTCAAACACGTAGTGTAAACCACTGGGTATCGTATTAGACAGATTCACTAATAATGACAACCATTTCTTTTTGACACTCAGGACTCCAACTTACAAAGTCTCCTAAGTGCCAGTCAAATGACCTTACGTAACCAAGACATGCCCAAGACCTCAGCAGCGGATAGATTTTCAAGAACAAAAAAATCATATGGAATCCCTATACAGGGTACTGATGAGGAGGGATACCTCCTTGGTGACAAACTGTACTACCCTCTAAGAAAAGAGGTGTGTTATCAATGGCAATGACCTTCCTAGTAACAGATGATTTTAGTAAGGGAAGATCCAGGTTTTTTTTTGCTATTTTGGCATCAATAAAGGTTTCAAGGCACATGGCTTTATCAAGATAAGACAAGAAAACAGGGAGCAATATTTTAGCATAATCAGAGGGAAATACCTGTTTACCTAGGTGGCTATCCCTGAAACCATCTAGGCGCCAGAGTTTTTCAGAGGCGGTCGCCTTTGGCAGATACAAATTTGATGTCCAGCTTCCCCACAATAAAAAATGTAGGCCTAACTCTCGCTGCTTAATCCTTTCTGGTTGTTTGTAAAACTAGCAACAAATCCAGCTCACCATCTCCGCATCCACTCTCCACTCAGAGCCCGGACAAAGGCCCCGCCTTGGCCCGACAACGGAACAAGTAATACAGGAAAGTCCAGCTCAAATGAACAGTTTCTTCTTTATTTCATGAGCATTTCAAGTACACGGGACATCAAAATTTTCACAAGGAAGCCACTATAATGGCATATGCATCAACGTGTTTCTGGTGTGTTTCCACCCTTAATCGTGATGCTACTACAAACTTGTGAAAATTGTGATTTCCATGTACTTGAAGTGCTCAATAAATAAAGAAGAAACTTTTCATTTGAGCTGAACTTTACTGTGTTACTTTCTAGTTGTTGCAACCGTGTCAACGCATCTGAATTGGTACTTCAAGGGTGTAGCAGAGGCCAGTATTTTAGGAAGTGTAACTGGGTTGATTTGGTAAACTCACACTCCCCTAGGCACCAATCCAGATGGATTGCCAGGGACATAGCTGAATGAAGAAAGCTCGGTGCTGGAAAATGAAACAATAAATCTTTAATCAGATAGTCTAATATGGAATTGATGGCATAAGGCTTGGTCATTCCATTTTGAGTCTGTAGCTCAATACCAAAACTCCACAGTATTCCACTGCAGCATGTCTCTGGTATGGGGCCTTAAGCTTGTTTTCAGCGAAAGCTACTAGACCAAGGACCCCAAAACAACATCAAAAGAGTAGAGTTGGGAAGCATCAGGAGGATGAGAAAAGGCCCAAGCCTGGCCCCCCATCAAGGAAATCATGAGTCCTACACATGGGTTCTCTGAGCCTGATAAGTGTGAGCGGAAACAAAAATACAGTTTACAGCTCTTCTTAAATATAAAAAATGTATTGCGGTCACTAGAAAAACGGTCAGGTAAGTTTGTGTTAGGTTCTGGGTTAGTCAAAGGCTGTGGTCACTTGGGCCTAAGCATTTTCATGTGGTTGGAGACGTACAGCCAAGTCCTCAAAAAGCTGGGAGAGAAATTGCATTTGATCTACGACTGCTTGGAGTTGCTCTATGAGAATTCTTCTCTTGGGGCAGATATAATGTTTCAGGGCCATATTGCCAGGTAGCAGTCTTGCAGGACTAGCAGTCCAAAGGAAGTCAGGAAAGCCACATCAAACTAGGAGTTACAGAAGTAGGCAAAATCACCAAACAGACTGAACAAAGCAACCAACCTCAAGGCAAAATGTAAGCTATATAGGGCAGCCATGAAAAGTTAGCTGAGAGTTTTAATAGCAGGAACCTTACCCATGGCTCCACTCAAAAACTGATACTTAACCTCTGAAGTACCAACAGAAATGAAAGGCACAAGTCTGACTGGAATAGGTTTTAACTGAGCAACGTTTATGCTGCCCAGCTGCAACTGTGGCTAAAAAAACCAAGCCGGCTTGTGAACCTGGCCGGTGTGATAGGAGCATGTTCACACATGGATGTTACAACTGCAAGTATGCAATATGCATTCTCCTGGCCAAATAATAATGTGTGTGGCCTTGCTCAATACAAGAATTTTAACATGGATATATGACTACCCTTATTACTGAATCTTTTGCACAATAGACCTTTGCTGACTGCATGTATGACCAAGTGACCACTAAAAAAAATTGTACAGAGAGTCCTCAGTGGTTGATACCTTTTAATGGCTAACTGAAAAGATGGTAATAATTGCAAGCTTTCGAGACTACTCAGGTCTCTTCATCAGGCATGGTATAACACAAAATCTGAAGAGTCACGTATTTATACACAACAGGACTTAGAATAGTGCAGAAAAAAAAAAAAAAAAAAAAAAAGTGACCACTATGCACTTCTTGAAGGGTCAACACTTCCCAGAATGTTTAGTTCCTGTGCAGGGCAGAGCAGAAAAGGAAAAATTATCAGTAAGGACCATATTGTTTACAATTTTCAAGACCAAATTCTTTTAGTACTTTAAGTGCAATATATTTTCTCAAACTTAACAATTTGACAAAACGATGCAGCAGCAACAAATACAATATATTGTATATCACATGATGAACCAAATGGTTTATCTGCCCATTCTAGGTCACATTCTGGTTTAAATGTCCCCATTGTGGTAAAAATGTGCCCCACCCTGGAATATATGTTGCCATCCTGGTATATGTATATACAGTATGTCCCCATACTGGTAAATGTCCCACTTCTTGTAAATATGTCGTGATCCTGGGCCCCTCCTGGTGTATATGTCACCTCCTTGTATACATATCCCCCTCTTGGTTTATTTTCCCCCCTCCTGGTAAACATGATCCCCTCCAGGTAGGTATGTCCCCATCCTTGGCCCCTCCTGTTATATGTGCCCCCTCCTGATATATATGTCCTTTTGGTATACATGTCCGCATCCTGGGCCCCTCCTGGTATATCTGTCCCCTCCTGATATATATACCTCTTCGTATACATATCCCCCTCTTGATTTATTTATCCCCCACCTGGGTCCCTCCTGGTATATATGTCCCCCTCATTGGCCCCTCTTGGTATACTGTATGTCCACATGCTGATAAATATGCATCCTTTTGTTTCTTATGGCAAAAATAAAAAAAACAAAAACATTGTACTCACCCTCCCTGACTCCCACGTCACTTGGCGTCCTTCTGTGTAGCCAGCCCACAGTCCCTGCTATAGCGATGCATGTTGTCACTGTCATGTGCCGCCCTCAGTCACATTGCTACGGCTACGACATTATCGTGTGTGGCAAGCAATTCTTGCATGTTGATTGGCTGTCTAACAGCCTAGAAACATGCGGGGCAGGGAATGGATTTATATGGCCCCATTCTAGGCCACATCCTAGTAAAAATGTTCACCCCCCTGGAATATATGTTGCCATCCTGGTATATACAGTATGTCTCCATTCTGGTAAATGTCCCACTCCTTGTAAATATGTCCTCATGCTGGGCACCTCCTGGTATATATGTCTCCTCTTGGTATACATATCCCCCTCCTGGTTTATTTGCCCCCCTCCTGGTAAACATGTTCCCCTCCAGGTATGTATATCCCTATTCTGTGTCGCTCCTGGTATATATGTCTCCTCCTGATATATATGTCTGCTCCTGGTATACATATCCCCCACCTGATTTATTTATCCTCCTCCTGGGTCCCTCCTGGTATATATATATCCCCATGTTAGTAAAAAGGTATCCTTCTGTTTGTTATTGCAAAAATAAAAAAACCCATTGTACTCATCCTCCCTGGCTCCCACATTGATCAGCGGCCTCCTGAGTAGCCAGCCCACAGTGGCCGGCAGCTGACATCGGCGTCCCTGCTATAGTGATCCATGACATCTCTATCATGCGCCAGCCTCAGTCACATGGCTACGACATTATCGTGTATGGCAAGAAATTCCCGCATGTTGATTGGCTGTCTAAAAGCCTAGAAACAATCGGGGCAGGGAATTGAACTTTCACTCAAGCAGTCAAGATACTCTGTTGAGTAACGAGTGTGCCTGAGCACCCTGATGTTTTATCGAGTATCGAGCAATGTTGAGCACGGACACTCATCCCTATTCAACTTCACAATGGTTTTACCATGGTGTTCAGTGTACGGTAAAACTGATCTGGCTGTTTGATTCTCTAGGTCAGTAGCAAATAGCAAACATGTATTTTTATTTTTGCTGATTAAGTAGTGAAAAAAATTCTGAAATTTGTAAAAAAAAAATGATTTTTTTTGCATGTTACCATTTTCTGAGTCCTGCAATGTTTTCAGTTTTTAGGATAAAGGGCTATGTAAGTCGGAACTTTCTGGATTTCTTTTAACTTAATAAATTGGTGAATAAGGTCACGTGGGGGAGTGTTTATTCCCCAATTGAATTAAGTAGGAACGTCAAAGATTTTTTAAATTCAATAAATTGGTGAACAAGGGCAAATGGGGAAGTGTTTTCTCAAATAAAGGTTTTTTCCTGTGGGATTTTTTTTAATCTATACTTACCAAGTTAGTAACGGTGGTGTCTTGTAGATGCCTATTCATTACTAACCTCTGAGCTTGATGCCAGCTGTGAATTCACAGCTGACATCAACTCCAAAAGTAATTCCCTGATAGTCACTGCACCAGGGCAATCAGGAAAAGCGGGGTAAAGAGCCCACATTGATGCATCTAATAGATGATACACTTCTGTGGCAGCTGAGGGCTGCTATTTTTAGGCTCGAAAGGGCCAAATAACTATGGACCTTCCCAGCCTGATAATACCAGCCCTAGCTGTCTGCTGTGCCTTGGATGGTTATCTAAAATAGGGTAGATGCCAAGGCGTTTTTTAAATTTTTTAAATAATTTTAAATAACGGCTTGGGATCCCCTAGATTTTAGATAATCAGCCAAAGTAAAACCGACAGCTGATGGTTACAGCCTGCAGTTGTCTGCTTTACCTGCGTTGGTTATCAAAAATAGATAGGAGCCCACATAATTTTTTTTTTTTTTATTTATTCACTATCCACATTTGTTTGCAGAGCAATTGACTACATTTTGCTTCCTTCTGTAGCCCGTTAACCCTTACTACGACCATTTTACAGGACCAAAGTTCAGGTCTCCATTGATTTATATGGGGTTTGGGGTCCAGGGTCAAGTTTGAGTCAAGTCTGGGTCCTGAACACATCTTTTAACTAAAGTCCGGCAGAGCCCAGTGAACTGGAACAGCCTCAGGTCCGCTCATCTCCAATTGTGACCACACATTACATCACACAGCTAGAGGCATATTCAGTGCTTATCCAATATATGTGATTTATCTTCATCAGGATCAGAGTATAGAGTTAAGAAGAATAATCAAATCTGCTCTTCTGTGCAAGAAGTACAACAATGACAATAAACAGCAGTGACGCCGCAAGGCTTTTACATAACTGAACCACTAACCATGAGAAGACTAAGCTCATTGTTTATTTCTGATAACTATAGCTGTATGCTTTCCGTTCAGAAAGTGTATGGCACACATCTCTAGAATTTTTTAGCATGATATACTGTATATTTGTAGCCCTTCTTAAACGAATGAAGGCTGTTATACCAGCATAAATGAGAGGTTGTCTCAAAAGAAAAAAGTTATACTTGACTTATATACATTACATGAAAGTCAGCTGAATGCGGCAATTTTGGCATGATCAGACAGCCATCTAATGTATGTAGGGGTTACTGACTTTCCCCCAACAGCAGATGAGGAAAGAAGGGTTGTGAAGGATGAATTTTAACATTCCAATGTATTTTCATTGTATTGTAGCAGGTGAGCTGACTGCAGTGTGGTCTAAAGGGGGCTTTACACGCAGCGATATCGCTAGCGATATCGCTGGTAAAAGCACCCGCCCCTGTCGTTTGTGCGTCACGGGCATATCGCTGCCCGTGGCGCACATAATCGTTAGGAGCCGTCACACGGGGCTTACCTGCGTAGCGACGTCGCTGTGGCCGCACAAGCGGGGTCACTAAGCGGCCGCACAATAGAAGTGGAGGGGTGGAGATGAACGGCCGTAACATCCCGCCCACCCCCTTCCTTCCTCATTGCCGGCGGCCGCAGGTAAACTGTAGTTCGTCGTTCCCAAGGTGTCACACGTAGCGATGTGTGCTGCCTTGGAAACGAAGAACAACCTCCGTCCTGCAACAATCAACGATTTTTTGAAAATGAACGACGTGTCAACGATCAACGATAAGGTGAGTATTTTTGATCGTTAACGGCCGTTCGTTGGTGTCACACGCAACGACGTTGCTAACGATGCCGGATGTACATTACGGAATCCGTGACCCCGGCGATATATCGTTAGATACGTCGTTGCATGTAACGGGGCCTTAAGGCTTATATTCCCACCACATTTTAGGCTATGTTCAAATAATGTTTTAAGCATGATTATTATATTCCTAGAGAAAACCCAACCAAATACGTAGAGCACGTACAAATTCCTTGCATGCATTTAATGTATTACCTCAAACATATACAGTACAGTCTTCAAAAGTGTTGACCACTTCTGGAAAATCCCTTTATTGAGGGTCCAGTTTGCTGTATAAAATAAAAAATATCTATACATACCTCTTTGAGCTGGCATCTCTCTTCCACTCTTACCCCTGTGTCCCTTGACAGTGTTCTCACTGGTGCAGACAATCAGTGTACAGTGATTGGCTGCAGACTTCACATTTCTTTCCTAGTGGTAGAAACACTGTGCAGGTCTGTGGGCTAAGCAATAGCATACATATATATTTTTTTATTTCTATAGCACCCAGGAGTTATTAATAACAGCTGACATATTGAACAGATATACTAGTCGATACACATCAGCCCCATGCATTGCTAATTTTAAAAAGTCCTGTACAACCTCTTGAAGGTGCATATATACGTTAGATAGTTGTTCACAAAGCCAGCTGTTATTCCTGCCCTCTCTATACATACACATACTTAGTTCAGCCAAATATACTTATGTATTTGGAGCACCCCTCGGGGTCTGGGGGGATACTCGTCGCCGGGCCGGTGAAGGGTCAGGGGGATGTCACGGGTGGTCTGCCAGTTTCGTGACAACGAGGTGTCCACGGATGGGATGGAGGATGGGATGGAGAGGATTAGGGTAGTAGTGGATGAGGGTGAGAATGATTGTCTCATGACGCCACCTGCGGTATGCGGCCGGGGATTAGGCGCCGCTGCTGTCGCTGTCCTCCAAGGTGGATGGTTGTAGCAGCAAGGATGGTTTTGCTCCCCACAGGTGGAGCGGGGTCCCGGGATGATGATGGGAGTAGTGGCCGTTGGCACCAAAGCGCAGGGCAACGGCACTGGCAATCAAAAGGCTAAGTCAGCTGCTGTGGTTTCAGATCTTTTACTCACTGTCTTTAGAAGGCCTGGGAGGTACCGGTCACCGCTGTGGTGGGCTCCAGCCAATCCCGGTTAATTTAGAGGTAGCCACCGGTATTTGAAAGTGTCTTTTCCAAGGGATGCCCCTCCAGGAGTGAGTAACCTAGGCTGAGTTTTCCACTCCAAACCTCAGGCCCTGTGAAAAAAGAGAAGAAAGTGGTGTCGTGTCGCCAGAGCTGTAGTCCCAACTTGACTGTCGAGAGTGTGTGGTTGCAACTACTTCTACCCCAAGTGGTGCCTGCCCCCCCAGGTGGTTGTCCTAGTGACCAGGAAAGTCCCATGCCTCGTGATGGCCACGCCTCAGCCTAACCTAGTCCAGTTCTCCAGTGAGAAGGCACCTAAGCTGTATGTGAAGTGAAATGTGGAAACACCGGTGATTAATCCCCTCCTTACCCGAGATGAATACTGCACTTTAAGTGAGGTGCAGTACCCTGTGGTGACTGAAGCCTCAGGGGTGCCACATATTTAATGAGAAAAGAGGAATGGGCCACTGCCAGATTCCTGATAGCACCATTTTATCACTTGAGGACACTGAGGACTCCATGCTTAACCTCTTTTCCACTAATATCTGTTGTTAAATCAACCTCTTGCAATAAATAAATTAGTTTGTTAATCCCTGTTTGGCCAGATTACATCTAATGTGCACAAGTCAGCTGAAAATCTGAGCCCCATAGAGTTCAATAATCAGGGTCCCCAAAGACCATTCCAACATCACCTTCCAAAAGGTAACAGACAGTACAGTACAAAAATATATTAGCAAATAAGTGTAAAATAGCTCCCCCCTAGTATATCCAATATCAAAATGCACCACGAAAACACCTAAGTACTAACAAAGAAATAGCACCCAAAAAAATATACCCTTTGTGTTAACAAATTCCGCAAGGCCTCATAAAATACTCCCCCTTTAGGCACACAAAACCCAACAAGGTTAGATACCCCATCAGTGTCAAGGAAGAAAGTATTATGATTGATTAGCAGTACAACATAGTTCACAACCGTATTGGATTCAGCAGGACTGTCTCGATTTGATGGGCAGTCCCGCTGTCCCAGCCGATCTGGGCTTTGTCCCATCTTCCACTCATTCTCTCCGTGTGATGTTTTCTCTTGGCATCTTTATTGCTCTGTAGCTTCTGTTTTGTACAGTAACATTAAAACAAATCTATTTCCAGGTTTCTGCTGCCTCCTCAGCATAATGTAGGAAAATAGACCCTGATTCCAATGATGCACCTCTTGGTTTTCTGGAAGCAGCAGTTAGGTCATAGAGTTTTTAGATGTAGCATGTAGCAAAGCTCAGAAAGCTAACTCCACCTATATCACTGATTAGCAGCTTTCTGAGTATTTTGTATATTCACCTTAAGATACTGATCAGTGCTGGAGGCATGGTTGGACAAGAACCAAGAAGGCAGCTAGGCAGATGCCGTCAATCTACTGTGCTGACAGAACACCCATTGTATCAAAACAATAGCAGAAAGACATATAAGTGACACATTGCTGAAAGCAGTGTCTAAGCTCATATCTTAACTGCCCTCAGAATACATAGCAAAAAGCTCCTGACAGGTACATTATTCTCTACTGTTCTTGATATTTGAACTCATGTGGAGTCAAACCCACAAATAACATTATTGAAAGCAGCAGCCAAAGTTAAGGGGCACCGCCAGCAGTGATAAGTGATTAGAATGTTCTAATATCATATTATACTGATACTATACTGATACATAGAGCTACATTATATGTAGCAGTGTAATTTTTTTTGTTGCTATATTTTAGAGGGAAAATAAAGTACATTTTTTTCTTCTTCCTATAACATTAAAAAATAATAATGAAATTACAAAGAGCTCTTTGGAAAGCTCATCCAATCCGTTCCCTACTTAGGGTCCAGCACTGGGATACCTAGGGTCAAATATCCGGCTCTGCGCATAGGTGCGGAACCTATCTAGGGTGGTGAGTGACTCCAGGGACAAGTTGTAAGTTTGGTCTGGGGTCACCATCTCCCCCTTACCTAGATGCAGGGGTCCGCTTTCCTTACTTTTTGCTGCCCGTTTGGAACTTCCCCTGAACCCAGCATGACAATTTCTCATCAGATATCAGTAACAAGCCGTTCAATCCACACAGGCAAAGAAATAAAACCATAGATGTCCATTGCAAAATGCTATTGTAGCCATTCTGGGTAAGTATGCCTAGAATTTGAAATTTATCACCAACAGTGTTGCCAGCATACCTCTTCCTCTGTTCTTCATGAGGGACATCATACATGTAGAAACAATCCACGTTTTCTGATTCTCACAAAGACATCCTAATTTGTATCAACAAACTAAAATTTTGACTCATTAGACTACCACAATTTTAATGTCTAGCTCTGTTACTTGGCACAAACGAGTCTTTTCTTGCTTGCAGTACGCAGTAGTGACTCCTTTTCACAATTCAATGTAAAAACAGAGTGCATCCAGGATGGTCGTTTCCCTTTATTCAGCTGGAAAGGGGGCACTATCGGGCCGCCTGATGCTACGTACCAAGGTGTCTCTCCCGAGGTTGCATTTTGCTACACTTTGGAAAGGGCAGTTCTGACAAACTGACAGCTGGCTAAGAGAAGGGGCAGCATACCGGCTCCCAGTGATCAATTGAAGCCCTGGCTGCCAGCACTTCCAGATCAGTTCGACATCAGCAGCACAATCAGATCATTTGATCACACTGTTGACTTCACTCAGAGCCACAAACAATGTTGTGGTAAGTGTTCCAGTGGAGCTGAATGCACCGAATATTTACTGCAATGGGGGCAGGGGGAATTGAGCACACAGTTTTTTGAGGGGTTTGGGGAGGGGAAGAATGTGAACACAGAATGGACAGCAAGAATGGGTGGAGGGTAAAAATTTGAGGGCACAGAACTGGGAGTAAGGGGGGAATTTGAGGACACAAAATGGTGAGTGAGGGGAGAATGGAGATTATGAGAACATTGTGGGAAGAGTTGACAATATGGGGAGAGAGAGTTTGGGGATGGGTGCGGACACAGTACTGGAAGAGGGGGGATGGGTGCAGACAGTATGGGGAGTGAGGGGGATGTCTGATGGAACAGTATTGGGAGTGAGGAAAGATGGGTGCAAACACATTATGTAGAGTGAGGTGGAAATGTATGAGGAAACAGTATGAGGAGCGAGGGGCAGATGTATAGGTACACAGCATGGGGAGCAAGAGGGATAGGATGGTTATAGACACAGTGTGGTATATGAAAGGGTGTGGGAAATTTGAGGACATTATCAGTAATAGAAGAGAAGGGGAAATGTATGAGGAAACTTTATGAGAGGGGGGATGGGTGTGGACACAGTAATAGGACAGGGGTATGGAAGCAGACAATATGGGAATCAAGGGAGAGGATGTATGAGGAAACAGTATGGGTACTGAGATAGGGGATGGGAAGAAAAGGGGGATGGGTGTGGACACAGTAGGGGGTGCGAGGGGGGATGTACGAGGAATCATTATAGGTAGCGAGGTAGGGGATGGGTGCAAACATTATGGTGAACAAGAGGGGATGTACTAGGAAACAGTTTAATGAGCAAAGGGGGAATCTATGTGTACACAGTATGGGGAGCAGGGGACGTGTGAAGAGAACTTATGGAGTTCAAAGTGGTAAATATGTGAGGAGACAGTATGGTTAACAGGGGGGATTTGAGAGGAGACAGTATGAGTGAGGGGGGAAATTTTGTGAGGAGACTGTGGATGCGAAAATTTATCATGGCATCTCAACAAGATGAAGAAAATAATGCAAAAAACCTGGATGCCCATGGAAGAAAACAGTGGTGGATGATTGGAGAATAAATACCATGGTGAAGTGAAACCCCTTCACAATATCCAACCAAGTGAACAACACTCTCCAAGATGTAGGCATATCAATATCCAAATCTAATAAAAATAACCTTTCCTAAAACCATATCTTTAATGTATTATATTGAAATTCAAAAACGTCAACACAATAAACAGTTCTTATGATCAAATTTCAAAATCGGAGAGAGACAAACTCAAACTAGTGCACATTATGCCCTGGAATAAATCCTCCCTCCTGTACACTACCTAGCAGCGGAGGACGGCACTCTAAAGGGTTGAAATGGCGCCCTCACTCCTCGACGACTCTCCCTAGCTACCCCTGACTCACCCTGCTTTTTTTGTTTTACATCATTAGCTGCTTATAGCAGAGCTTAAAGGTAAGCTGTCGCGGTTTTTTATTTTTGTATTAAAAATAGTGATTATGAAATCAAGTATTTTTAATACAAGGTTAAAATCACTGCTTATTTAGTTTTTATTTAATTCTAATTTTACTGAAGGCACTGGGGACTGCCATATTGGATTTGCTGTATGTAACGACAGTTACTCACTCCTTTATGGTAGCCCCTGTGCATAGAGAACAGTGGTCGGGATCTGACCCCATTTAGTAACGTTAGAGTAGGCGTCTGATATGACGTGTATGCGCCCCCTGGGCTATACAGATCACAGCAGAGGGAGGAGATTGGCACCATCATTGTGTAGCTCACAGCGTATGCTGTTTGCTCCACTTTACCGCTGTCAACCGCCGTGATGTGTACGTGTGAGTACGTGAGCATGTGAGCACGGGCCACCTACCCTCTCCTCCCCGCACCGTTACCGTCTCCAATGACACCCCCTCCCTCCGCTCTACCCAGCCCCCGCTACTGCTGCCACCGCCGCCCCTCCCACCACCACCGCCGCTGCTACCGTCTCCAAAAACACCCCCTGCTCAACCCCCCCTCCCCCTTCTGCCTGCCACCTCTCACCTGTCGGCCTGTGTGTGTACTGTGTGATACTGTCTGCACAGCTGTGTATCTAATTCTCTCCTGTGTGATACTGTCTGCTGAGCAGTATCTAATCCTGTCCTGTGTGATACTGTCTGCTGAGCCTTATGTATAAGAAAAAATTCCAGCAACAAGTCCATGGAAAAATCTTCATTAAAAATTCATGTTTATTTATCAAACTTGTAAAAACAGTCCATGTTAACAATTGTTAACATGGACTGTTTTTACAAGTTTGATAAATAAACATGAATTTTTAATGAAGATTTTTCCATGGACTTGTTGCTGGAATTTTTTCTTATACATGAAATGAGTTCTGCTACCTTCCATTCCGTGCACGGTCCTGGATAAGCGGTCTCCGGCAAATAGCAGGTGAGCTGGACAAAGCAAAATTGTTTGTGTTTGGTGTCTGCTGAGCCTTGTATCCAATCCTCTCCTGTGTGAAACTGTCTGCAGAGCTGTGTATCTAATCCTATCCTGTGATACTGTTTGCTGAGTTGTGTATCTAATCATCTCCTGTGTGATACTGTCTGCAGAGCTGTGTATCTAATCCTAACCTGTGTGATACTGTCTGTAGAGCTGTGTATCTAATCCTATCTGTGTGATACTTTCTGCTGAGCTGTGTATCTAATCCTATCCTGAGTGATAATGTCTGCTGAACTGTGTATCTAATCCTATCCTGTGTGATACTGTCTGCAGAGCTGTGTATCTAATCCTATTCTGTGTGATACTGTATGCTGAGCTGTGTATCTAATCCTATCCTGTGTGATACTGTCTGCTAAGCCATGTATGTAATCCTATCCTGTGTGATACTGTCTGCTGAGCCGTGTATCTAATCCTATCCTGTGTGATACTGTCTGCAGAACTGTGTATCTAATCCTATCCTGAGTGATACTGTCTGCTGAGCTGTATATCTAATCTTATCCTGTGTGATACTGTCTGCTGAGCTGTGTATCTAATCCTATCCTGTGTGATACTGTCTGCAGAGCTGTGTATCTAATCCTATCCTGTGATACTGTCTGCAGAGCTGTGTATCTAATCCTGTCCTGTGATACTGTCTGCTGAGCTGTGTACCTAATCCTATCCTGTGTGATACTGTCTGCTGAGCAGTGAATCTAATCCTCTCCTGTGATACTGTCTGCTGAGCTGTGTATCTAATTCTATCCTGTGTGATACTGTCTACTAAGCCGTGTATGTAATCCTATCCTGTGTGATACTGTCTGCTGAGCCGTGTATCTAATCCTATCCTGTGTGATACTGTCTGCAGAGCTGTGTATCTAATCCTATCCTGTGTGATACTGTCTGCTGAGCTGTGTATCTAATCCTATCCTGTGTGATATTGTCTGCAGAGCTGTGTATCTAATCCTATCCTGTGATACTGTCTGCAGAGCTGTGTATCTAATCCTGTCCTGTGATACTGTCTGCTGAGCCGTGTATCTAATCCTATCCTATGTGATACTGTCTGCAGAGCTGTGTATCTAATCCTATCCTGTGTGATACTGTCTGCTGAGCTGTGTATCTAATCCTATCCTGTGTGATACTGTCTGCAGAGCTGTGTATCTAATCCTATCCTGTGATACTGTCTGCAGAGCTGTGTATCTAATCCTGTCCTGTGATACTGTCTGCTGAGCTGTGTATCTAATCCTATCCTGTGTGATACTGTCTGCTGAGCAGTGAATCTAATCCTCTCCTGTGATACTGTCTGCTGAGCTGTGTATCTAATCCTATCCTGTGTGATACTGTCTGCTGAACCATGTATTTAATCCTATCCTGTGTGATACTGTCTGCTGAGCCGTGTATCTAATCCTATCCTATGTGATACTGTCTGCAGAGCTGTGTATCTAATCCTATCCTGTGTGATACTGTCTGCTGAGCTGTGTATCTAATCCTATCCTGTGTGATACTGTCTGCTGAACCATGTATTTAATCCTATCCTGTGTGATACTGTCTGCTGAGCCGTGTATCTAATCCTATCCTTTGTGATATTCCAGCTGTCCTTGGTGACACTTTAAACATTTCTGGTCACCAACAAAATGGCTCAGCACTATGTCCCTACATTTCATTCTCTTCTATCCTTTGGAAACACCCAGGGTGGGAGGGGGAGCAGTGACATCACACACAGGAGAGCAGATTCTGCCCACTTTACTGCAGCTGTAATCCAGGCTATTTCTACAGTAGGATTTCTGTAGGATTTCAGAAGTTGCTCCCCCTAGTGTTTAACAGTGGAAAATATCAAACTTTTTAATTTTTTTTATATTTTGCTCAATTAAAAACAAATAATAATATTTAAACAAAACATTAAAACATTAATACTTTACATTTTTTCAGTTATTGAATTTTTTTTTTTTGGACAACACCTTCCCTTTAACTGTACTGCTAGTTTGCAGACAAAACAGTTAAGTTACAGTGGGAATACCGCTCTTTTGATGCATATAGCAGAAGATAATCCTCTGTTATTTGCATCAATTGAGTAACAATTTTCCTTTTCACATCACTGATCTGTCAGCAGTCAACAGAGCTCAACTAAGTTTAGCCCCTTTATACAGAGTCCCATAATGCAGTATATCTCTCTTTTCAGATCCCTAGATACAGCCCATCCTGTGTTGCATCTCTTTATGTCCTCTCTATTTACAGCCTCATCCTGCACTACATCGCTCATCATGCCCTTGTGTACAGCTCATCCTTCAATATATTTCTCCTTTCTGTTCCCTGTATACACAGCCCATTCTGCAGACCTTTAAAGAGAACGTGTCAGGTGCAATATGTGTGGCGCCCCAGGACCTGGTTGCCACAACAGCATTGCCCCTCCAAAGGGTTAATGCTGAGCCTGGAGGTAATTGGGAGGTCTATTGGCCAGTAAGTTCAACATCCAACGCAGTTTCTCCCTCAGGCCAGCAGGGGGAGCTCTGAACCTGGAGTTCCAGGGAGCATTCCTTAAGTCTGACCTGAGGGAGGAGTTAGGGTCAGTCTGTAGAGCAGACCTGGGCAAGGGGCGGCCCGCGGGCCACATCCGGCCCGCCTGCTCTCTGTGACCGGCCCGCCCGTCTTCAGCCGGTGCAGTGGAGCCGGGCTGCAGCGTGCCGAGCAGGGAGAGATCCTGTGCAGGTCCGCACAGTCAGCAGGAGAAGAAGCAGCACAGCAGAGCAGACGGAATAATTCATCTTCCAGGACCTGCGATGATGTCACTCCCATGTGACTGTGTGGGAGGAGACACAGGAGGCCGGGCAGAAAGCAAAGATACTGAATCCTGAAGGAGATGTGGACGCATGATGACTGGTAATAAGAAAAGAGGGGACATGAGGGGGAGGGGGGCTGCAGGGTGAGTGCATATGAGGGCTGCAGACTGACAGAAGGATGTGAAGGGGTGCAGAGTGTTTGAGAGGGGTAAGTTGGGGTACAGGCAGGGTGAGATATGTGGGCAGGGTGTGTGACATATGGGGGTGTAGTGTGTGTGATATGGGGGTGCAGGCTGTATGGGGTGTAGTGTGTGTGATATGGGGGTGCAGGTGTAGTATATTACAGGTGTGCTATATGGAGGTGTATATAGTGGTGTAGTATATGGGGTGTAGTGATGTAGTATATTACAGGTGTGCTATATGGAGGTGTAGTATATTACAGGTGTGCTATATGGAGGTGTAGTATATTACAGGTGTACTATATGGAGGTGTAGTATATTACAGGTGTGCTATATGGAGGTGTAGTATATTACAGGTGTGCTATATGGAGACGTAGTATATTACAGGTGTGCTATATGGAGGTGTATATTACAGGTGTGCTCTATGGAGGTGTATATTACAGGTGTGCTCTATGGAGGTGTAGTATATTACAGGTGTGCTATATGGAGGTGTAGTATATTACAGGTGTGCTATATGGAGGTGTAGTATATTACAGGTGTACTATATGGAGGTGTAGTATATTACAGGTGTGCTATATGGAGGTGTAGTATATTACAGGTGTGCTATATGGAGACGTAGTATATTACAGGTGTGCTATATGGAGGTGTATATTACAGGTGTGCTCTATGGAGGTGTATATTACAGGTGTGCTCTATGGAGGTGTAGTATATTACAGGTGTGCTCTATGGAGGTGTAGTATATTACAGGTGTGCTCTATGGAGGTGTAGTATATTACAGGTGTGCTATATGGAGGTGTAGTATATTACAGGTGTGCTATATAGGGGTGTAGTGATGTAGTATATTACAGGTTTGCTATATGGAGGTGTAGTATATTACAGGTGTGCTATATAGGGGTGTAGTGATGTAGTATATTACAGGTGTGCTATATGGAGGTGTAGTATATTACAGGTGTGCTATATTGAGGTGTAGTATATTACAGGTGTATATAGGGGTGTAGTGATGTAGTATATTACAGGTGTATATAGGGGTGTAGTGATGTAGTATATTACAGGTGTATATAGGGGTGTAGTGATGTAGTATATTACAGGTGTATATAGGGGTGTAGTGATGTAGTATATTACAGGTGTATATAGGGGTGTAGTGATGTAGTATATTACAGGTGTACTATATGGAGTTGTAGTATATTACAGGTGTTCTATATGGAGGTGTAGTATATTACAGGTGTAGTATATGGGGTGTAATGATGTAGTATATCGGAGGTGTATTATATAGTGGTGTAGTATAATACAGGTGTATATGGGGGTGTAGTATATTACAGGTATATGGAGGGAGTGTAGTATAATACAGGTATAGTATATAGGGGTGTAGTGGTGTAGTTTATTACAGGTGTAGTATATGGAGGGGGTGTAGTGATGTAGTATATTGGGTAGAACTGAGGTAATTATATTAGTCCGGCCCTCTAAACCAATCCCAATTTCTCATGCGGCCCCATGGGAAAATTAATTGCCCACCCCTGCTGTAGAGAGAAAGCAGAGAAAGCAGACGCCAGGGTGTAAAATCCTTCCCTGGTAGCCGAATCTGGAGGGCAGGAGAGCTGCAAGCCCCCTGGCCCAGAAGCAATCTGAAGGTACAGCTGCATCCCAAGGGCCCGGTGTGGACTCCAGCAGAGAAGCACCAGAGAGGGCCTGCGCAGCCTACCACACAGAAAAAGGGATGAACCACAGGTCCCAGCAGCAAGAGGGCCATTGCCAATCCAGAGAGCAGGGTCCTATAACAGAAAGGAAAGAACAGGAGTAGGCCTCATACTCATCTGGCCAAAAAGATACCTCAGTTACTTCCAGGCCGACCGGAGCCCTCTACCACCTGTAACGGTCTCCCAGGACTAACCGTTTGCCAAGTAAAAGAGGAGAAGGTAAATAGACTACTGTTTGTGCCTGTTTCTTTCACTGCCTGTCGGCCCTGCACCGTATTATTCACACAACATCACACCATAGACTCTCACGAGCACCAACTGTTGCCCCGGGGTACCGCTCCACCTGTGGGGAGCAGGACCATCCAAGCTGCCATAGCATCAGTCCTGGAGACCCCATACAGCAGCGGCGGCTTAATAGCCGCAAACCACAGGTGGCGTCACGACCACCATAAACTTTATTCACCAGCCATATTTAATTGACACCCACCAGGGCCACGGAGTCGGGCCCCGCCACCACTGACGACCCCCGGACTAGTCCGGCCCGGCACCGGGTGTCCCATAGCCCTGGGGTGGGCGAGTCATATGCACCCAAAACCATGAACAGTTCTGGGTGTATATTGCTAATCCCTACCTAACTGTCTCTGTATCTAGTAGCATAGATAAAGGGATCGTTAGAAAAAATATTTCTAAAGATCTGTTATCTTATGCTAATGAGTGCGGGGACTAGTCTCAAAGGCATTATATCCCCTGACTAGCCACCCTCTTAGCATGTTAGCATGCCCACAGGGGTGTAGTAACATGCTATTCAATGTAGTAGCACCAGCGGTGCCGCGCGTACCTTTGTTCGCTGTGACCACGCTTCTGAATGCCGGGCACTTCCGGTCATGCGCAGTATGAAGCCGGGTGTACGTGACCCGGCTTCAGAGAGATCTACTGCGCATGATTGGAAGTGCCGGGCACACGTACACGCGGCACCACTAGTGACACTGCATTAAATAGCATGTTAGTACGCCCCTGTGGGCATACTAACATGTTAAGAGGGTAGCTAGTCAGGGGATATAACGTCTTTGGGACTAGCCCCGCGCTCATTAGCATAAGATAAAAGATCTTTAGAAATACTTTTTCTAACAATCCCTTTATCTATGCTACTAGATACAGGGGCGGTTAGGTAGTGATTAGCAATATGCACCCAGAACTGCTCATGGTTCTGGGTACATATTGGACCTGACAGGTTCCCTTTAATCCTCTTAGGCTGCTTTCACACATCAGTTTTTTGGCATCAGGCACGATCCGGCGAAAAAAACTAATGTGACGGATCCGGCGAAAAAACGGATCAGTTGCATCAGTTTTTTCCATCAGTTCCTTCAGTTTTTTGACAGATCCGGTGTGATTCTGAGCATGCCCAGTTCAAAAAAAAGGATCCAGCGTCAGGATCCGTTTTTTGACGCATTACGCCGGCGTCCATAGGCTTCCATTATAAACCACGCCATACGGCGCCAGATCCGGTGCGATCCGTTTTTTTTGCTGGACACAAAAACATTCACTTCAAAGTTTCATCCGGCTGCCGGACAAGTAAATTGATCCGGCAAAAAACGGATGAAACGCAAGGCCATCCGACACCATCCGGTGCTAATGAAAGTCTATGAGGGGAAAAAAACGGATCCGGCGGCAACAGACGCTGGATCCTTTTTTTCATGTTTTTGCCGGATTGTGCCTGATGGCAAAAGACTGATGTGTGAAAGCAGCCTTATCAGCACATATGACAGTGCTACTTCCTTGAATGAGCTCTGCTCTGCACTGTAAGGTAGGAGGCTCTGCTCCTTTCCTTTATGTCACCTCTCATAGTAAAAGCACTGTTTTAGGCCTCTGCCACACTCACGTGCCTCCGGTACGTGTGTGCCTTTTTTTTCACATCCCGGAGACACAGGCCCATGTGGTCCTATGTATTGTTATTGTTTTGGACACACGTAAGTATTCAGGAATGGAACATGTGTCCGTTCCGTACTTACGTGTGTCCGTTTTTTAAAAACGCTGACATGTCCGTGTTGCTCCGGCAGCACGGGTGTCACACGGCCCGCACCCGTACCACACGGATGTAGTGTGGATGCGGGCCCGTGTGACATGCGCCGGAGAAAACACGTGTCAGTGTTAAAATAATAAAAACACATACTCACCTCCACCATACCTGCAGTCTCTGCCGCGGCTGTCCCCTGCATCCGTCCCCCAGTGAATTTGAACAACGCTTCTCCTTCACTGGAGACCGGACGCAGCATCAGCAGGGCGTGGCTTTGGCCAGACGATGTCATTCAGCACCACAGACAGCGCCGGATGATGCAGGTAAGGCGGGGCTTTCCGTTCTCCGTGTGTTATTACGTATAACACACGGAGAACACGCCATAAACACGGCACACAGGGAGCAAACCACCCCTTTAACACGTACGTGACAAAAACGTTCCGTTTTGTCACATAAGTGTGGAAGAGGCCTTAGACACAGGACATTTATGCTGGCATGGAGCCAACTGATAGGGGGACAGCACTGTGCAGAGTAGCCAGGGCCCCTGAAGCTAAAGGATCCCATGGCAATTGAAGGGTAAATAGAGTCTGGAGTGACATCTTTAGGGGGTTGATATATGCAAAACAGGGAAGATTTAATAATGGGTTATTTTAGTACAAATGAGTAAATATATGTGTATATTATTATAAGAACATAGTGTTATGTGGGGAATATCGCTTATGTATCTAACATGGATTTAAATGCTAAGAGTTAATAGTGGGCCCCAGGAAAGAGGCCCGATGTACATTCCGTGCGAGCTTTCCTGAAGACCAAAGCAATGATTGAATAGGTTTATACAATTGCTCTTTTAACATACACACTGTATGTTTTCCCGTTCCCTACAGCCTTCCTGGCTCAGTGCCTTGTTTTACAAAATGGAAAGCATTAGTGTGGTTTAATTATGGTTTAATAAGTGTGCGGAACCACACAACATGAACAGTTTCTATCCGGTGCAATGTTTTGGTTCCATGGCATCTTAAATGACATTTGACATGTTTAATATATTCACCAGTATCAAAGCAGAATACATACAACCGTGTGAATGTGTGTTACCATGGCAACAGCTTTATAGAAGAATAGGCTGGTGGATAGGTGTTACACAATTTCTCTGCCTTTTAATGTAAACCATTGATATATATGAAGCCTATATTGTGTACAACATTATACTTATGTGTTTTAAAGCATCGTTTATTGCTGGACTCTAGATACCTTTTTGATTACACTCTTATTTAGCATCTATAATGCTAAAGATATTTTGATTAGAGAATCAGTTTGTATACTGATGTAGTACACTCCATTAATATATGCAACCAAGCCTATGATCAGTCATTCATTCACTAAATATAATATATTTTGAAAAAAATATGTACACTATATAGTATATGTAGGGTTTCCATTGTTCAAAAAGTTGATTTCTTACAGATTGTCACCTAGAGGGCAAATCACTAAGAGAGTTGAGTCCTCTAAATTAGGATTTAAAGTAGACAATAACTTAATTTGAGAGTTTTATTTTTCTTTAATGAGGTTGAGTTGATAAAGATTTATATGAAAGTGATTGCATTAGTGGGAGAGCCTTGCTCTGACAACTACCAACGTAACCGGATGTTAAATTTGCATACATTTTGTATATTGACACACATTTCTACATGTCCTATTTGCTCCCTCTGCAATTTTGTAAATCAAAAAACGTCCATGGAGGCTCTGTTAGGGGTTTCGACACAGAAAATAGCCAGATATCCCTCCGGGAAGGACCTAGCCAAGGAGTGGCTCTTTTTAAGGAGACCACCATAACCACCATACTAAGTGGCCCTTTTAGTCAATATCCAACTCTTTGACGAGTTTAAAGATATGACAAGGGAAATACCAAGGCCAGGTATCCATCCACAGACAGCTGTTTCGGGGTATTGCCCCTCATCAGTGTGGAGTAGGATTCTGGCTAGTTTTGTAAACGTTCCACCATACAAATGCCATAAGTTATTTTTATGAAACACAGTCATATTTGCTTCTTTTAACCTCATAACGATGGCCGTATGACTTAAAGCGGCGGCAAACCAGGGTGCTTATTCTGTTCCGCCGCTTTAAAGCGTCGGGCCGAAAAAAGCCTGTAGCGCCCCCCAGCGACCGAAAATCTCGGGGGTTTCAGCTACCAGGGGTAGCTGAGACCCCCCAGATTATGAATCGGGGTGTTTTTTTTGGACCCCGATAATGTGATCGCCAGTATACACCGTATACTGACGATCACATAAAAAAAAAAGAAATGGCCGGTAAAACTGATTTCTTTTTTATCTGACGTGATCAAACATGTCAGATGAGAAAGAAATATAAACCCCTAGTGCCCCCAAAACCCCCGGTACCGGAGAGTCTCCCCCCACCCCTACCCCCCCTCCAGAACAGTCAAAATGGCGCCGAAGCACACAGAAAACTGCCGCCACCGCCGGCTCTGCATTCATTTCCCTCCGATCTGAAATAATCAAACATTTCAGATCGGAGGGAAATGTCCTCCCCCTGACCCCTCCTCCGGTACACCGGAGCCCTCTGGTCCCCCAGAGCCCCCTCTGGTTCTCCAGAGCACTCCCCCTTCCCCCCTCCGGAGCATGCAAGATGGCGGCGTGCAGTGCACAGTAGCGCGCGGCTGCATTCATCTTGCTCTTTCTGCTGCATGTGACACATCACATGCGACAGAAAAGTTGTCCCCAGGTCCCGCCAGGTCTTCCACCGTCACCCCCGTCAGCCCCCGTCAGCCCCCGTCAGCCCCCGGTCTTCCCCGTTACCTGGCTGCTGCTCCATCCCCGCGATCACTCCGCCTCCTTCTGGAAAGCTGGCGGCGCATGTGCAGACAGCGGCTGTCAGCTGGATCCTTGCAAGCAGGGATGCTGACCTCGCTACTGCACATGCTGCTGCACTGTGGATCAGGGGAGAGTGAGTGTAGTAATCTGCAGCCACACTCCTCACATGGAGAGCCTGCTGTTCTAGAAAATGGGGGGTACGTTCTGTGAGCATGCCCCTCATATTCTGGAATGAGGTTACTGCAGGTCACTCTGCCCTAGGTTGGACAGGGGCAGTGTGAGTGCAGTATTCTCAGATTACGGCACCCACACTGCTCATGTAGAGCTTGCTCTTCCAGAAAATGGGGGATACATTCCCTGAACGTGCCCCCCATATACTAGAAGGTCCAGAGTCGTCGAGGGACCTCCAAAATAGATTACAGCGACCGGAATTTGTTTATTTTCAATACATTGGTGAAAGAGGGAATGTTTCGGGGAGTTTTTTTTCAAATAAATTTTTTTTTTGTCTTTATTTTTTTCTATTACTGACTGGGTTAGTGATGTCGGGTATCTGTTTAGATGCCATGACATCACTAACCCCAGGGCTTGATGCCAGGTGACATTACAGCTGGTATCAACCCTCTATATTAGCCCGTTTGCCACCGCACCAGGGTGCGGGATGGGCTGGGGCGAAGCGCCAGGATTGGCGCATCTAATGGATGCGCCACTTCTGGGGTGGCTGCAGCCTGCTATTCTTAGGCTGGGAAGAGTCCAATAACCATGGCTCTTCCCACCTTGAGAATACCAGACCCCAGCTGTTCGCTTCACCTTGGCTGGTGATCTAATTTAGGGGGGACCCCACGTTTGTTTGGGTTTTTTTTTTAAAAAAAAAAAGCCTGGGGAGCCCTCCAAATTGATCACCAGCCAAGGTGAAGCTGTCAGCTGTGGTTTGCAGGCTACAGCTGTCTGCTTTACCCTAGCTGGCTATCAAAAATAGGGGGGACCCCACGTCATTTATTTTAATTATTAGTTTTTTGGGGGGCTAAATACAAGGCTAGGCGCCAGCTTAGAATATGCAGGGGGTGGGACGTTATTTTTGTCTGACATCTATCCATTCATCCATTGTAGCATTTTAGGCTGTGTGCCCACGATCAGGGTTTGAAGAGTTTTGGGCGCAGAGTGTTTTCCCTGCGTCCATAACGCTGCGTTGTGCAGTAGAAGCACAGTGGAAGGATTTTTAGAAATCCCGTGCCCACTGTGCTTCTCTTCTCCGCAGCATACACTGACCTGTGGTGCAGCTTCCCGAGCCTCAGCATGTCAATTTATGCTGCGGAGACAAGAGTGTTCTCTGCAGGTAGCATAGAGCTCCACAGCAGCCTGAACCCAAATCGTGGGCATGGGCAGCTGCGTTCTCCCGTGGACAACACTCACATCTCTGCAGGAAGGCTGACACTGTGTACTAGACGCCGTGCCACTGGATCATGGCCACATAGCCTAAAAGTGAGAAATTTGTTGCTACAGCAACATTTTTGTGAAGTACCTGTAGATTCAAAATGCTTACTATACTCCTGAATAAAATCCAGTTTCCAAAATGGGGTCACTTGTGGGAGGTTTCTGCTGTATAGGTACCCAAGGGGCCCTGCAAATGTGACATGGTGCCCGCAATTTATTTAAACTTTTCCAGAATTCAAATGGTGCTCCTTCCATTCCAAGCCCTCCCATTTATCCAAACAGAGGTTTTTGGCCACATGTGGTGTATCCCTGTGCTCATAAGACATTGGATAACAACCTGTTGGGTCCACGGTTTGTTGTTGCTTCTTGAAAAAGTAAGAAATATGATGCTAAAGCAACATTTTTGTGAAAAAAATGAAAATTTTCAATATGGCAACCTAAGCTTATCAAATTCTGTGAAGTACTCTTGGATTCAAACTGCTCACTATACACCTAGATAAAAGCCTTGAGGTGTCTTGTTTCCAGAATGGGGTCACTTGTGGGGGACCTCCACTGTTTAGGCACCTTAGGGGCTTTCCAAATGCAACATAGCATCCGCTAATGATTCCAGCCAATTGTGCAGTCAAATGGCGCTCCTTCCCTTCCGAGCCCTGCTGTGCACCCAAACAGTTAATTTTCATCTCACATAAGGTATCTGCATACTCAGGAGAAATTGCACAATAAATCTTATGCTGAATTTTTTTCCTTTTACACTAGTAAAAAAAAAGCTACCTGGTTGAAGTAACAATTTTGTGGTAAAAAATTTTTTTTTTTATTTTCACAGCTCAACATTATAAACTTTTGTGAAGCACCTGAGGGTTCAGGGTGCTCACCAAACATCTATATAAATTTCTTCAGGGGTCTATTTTCCAAAATGGGACCACATGTTGGGGAGCTTCACTGTATAGGCACCTCAGGGACTCTCCAAATGCAACATAGCGTCCGCTATTGATTCCAGCCAATTTTGCAGTCAAATGGCACTCCTTCCCTTCCGAGCCCTGTCATGCGCCCAAACAGTTGATTTCCACCACATATAAGGTATCGCCAAACTCAGGAGAAATTGCACAATAAATTTTATGCTGAATTTTTTCCTTTTACTCTTGTAAAAAAAAAAAGCTATCTGGTTGAAATAACAATTTTGTGGTAAAAATGTATTTTTTTATTTTCACAGCTCAACATTTTAAACTTCTGTGAAGCACCTGGGGGTTCTGGGCACTCACCAAACATCTAGATAAATTCCTTGTGGGGTCTATATTCCAAAATGTGGCCACATGTTGAGGAGCTTCACTGTATAGGCACCTCAGGGGCTCTCCAAATGCAACATGGCGTCCGCTATTGATTCCAGACAATTTTGCAGTCAAATGGCACTCCTTCCCTTCCGAGCCCCGCCGTGTACCCAAACAGTTGATTTCCACCACATATAAGGTATCGCCAAACTCAGGAGAAATTGCACAATAAACTTCATGGTGATTTTTTTCCTGTTACCCTTGTGAAAAAAAAGCTACCTGGTTGAAATAACAATTTTGTGGTAAAATTTTATTTTTTTATTTTCATGGCTCAACGTTATAAAATTCTGTGAAGCACCTGGGGGTTCAAGGTACTCACCAAACATCTAGATAAATTCCTTGAGGGGCCCAGTTTCCAAAATGGGGTCACTTGTGCGGGGTTTCTGCTGTTTAGATACCTTAGGGGACCTCCAAATGCGACATGGTGCCCGCAATCTTTTTCAGCCAAATTTCCAAAAAAATTCAAATATTGTTCCTTCCGTGCCAAGCCCTCCCATTTGTCCAAACAAAGGTTTCAGACCACATGTGAGGTATCACCGCACTCATAACAAAAGTGGGTAACAAACCTTGAGGTCAAATTTTTGGAATTACCTCTTGAAAAAGTGAGAAAATTGATGCTAAAGCAACATTTTTGAGAAAATTATTAAAATTTTCAATATGACAACGTAACGTTAACAAAATCTGTGAAGTACCTGTGGATCCAAAATGCTCACTATACCCCTAGATAGAAGCCTTGAGGGGTCTAGTTTCCAAAATGGCGTCACTTGTGAGGGGTTTCTTCTGTTTAGGTACCTTAGCGGACCTGTAAATGCAACATGGTGCCCGCAATCTATTTCAGCCAAATTTGCTTTCCACAATTCAAATATTGCTCCTTCTGTTCCAAGCCCTCCCATTTGTCCAAACAGAGGTTTCTGACCACATGTAGGGTATCAGCGCGCTCATAAGAAAGTGGGGAACAAGTTTTGGGGTCCATTTTGTTGTGTTATTTCTTCTAAAAGTGAATAAATTTGGGTTAGAGCAACATTTTTAGGTAAAATTTAATTTTTGCTTTTTTTCATTCCACATTGCTTTTGTTCATGTGAAGCACCTCAAGGGTTAGAAACTTCTTGAATGTGGTTTTGAGTACTTTGGGGGGTGCAGTTTTTAGAATGGTGTCACTTTTGGGTATTTTCTGTCATCTAGGCCTATCGAAGTCACTTCAAATGTGATGTGGTCCCTAAAAAAATGGTTTTGTAAATTTTGATGTAAAAATGAGAAATCACTGATAAACTTTGAACTCTTCTAATTTCCTAACAAAAAAAAATGTTTCCAAAATTGTGCTGATGTAAAGTAGACATGTGGGAAATGTTATTTATTAACTATTTTGTGTCACAGAAATCTCTGGTTTAACGGTATAAAAATTCAAAAGTTGAAAATTGCTAAATTTTCAAAAGTTTTGCCAAAATTCAATTTTTTTCATAAATAAACGCAAAAAATATTGTCCTAAATTTGGTACTAACATGAAGTCCAATATGTGACGAAAAAACAATCTCAGAATCACCGGGATCCGTTGAAGCATTCCAGAGTTATAACCTCATGAAGTGACCCTGGTCAGAATTGCAAAATTTGGTCTGGTCATTAAGGTGAAAATTAGCTCCGTCACTAAGAGGTTAAAAGGGAATTTGTCACCTACAAATACACTACTTTCTTGTAGATATAGGAGTATTGTGCAGGCAAATAGCGTTTAAATCTTGTTGGGCTGGTTTACTGGAAGCATGGCTAAAGGGAGAAAAAACTTTATTTTCTCCCTGCAGCCACTCCAGTCTCCGGGTCAGTTCTACAGGAGCTTGAACAGTCACTACTCACTACACAGTGAGAGTGTTGTAATCACTCCCCACGTCTTTGACTGGTAGCCTGCTCGGTGCATAAAACAAAACCAAAGAAATGAGCCAGAGCATAAGTTGCCATATATACAATATATAAGAGCTTGTTTACACTCTGGCTATTTAACAGATGATACCTATAGAAACCAAATGAACGTATTTCCTTCCCTTCAGTAATTAAGGAAGTTAGTAAATACTGTTTTTGATCAAAAAAGCATAAAAGTCAACTCAACGCGACAAGGACGGTCCAATCATCTAGTATTAAATGAGGTGCCTAGCTGAGAATGGGAAGCCATGCTCCTGTTTGTCCTAAGTATAAGAAACCAAAGTAAAATCAAAGAAATGAGCCAGAGCCTAAGTTGGTACACATGCAACGTTTAGGAGCATGTTCATACTGGGACCATTAACAGACAAAACCTAGGATAGAAACATATAGAGCATATACTCTGCAGTAAGTAAGTAAGTAAGGAAATTGTAATAGTAAATATAAATAACATAGGGAACTTAGTAAATACTGTTTTTGATCAAAAAAGCGTGAAAGACCTCTTACGGCAACGACAGTTGGTGTATCCCAATCAGGACGATTCTATCCACTAGTATTAAATGAAATGTCTAGCTCAAAATAGGGAATTTTGCGGCAGTTTATATATACCCTGTAAATAAGTAAATTGTAATAGTACATGTAACTATCACAAGTTACTTAGTAAAAACTGTTTTGATTTAAAAAAAAATAGTTTTGAAGGCATCCTACCTCAAGTAGGTGTATCCCAATTGGGACGGTCCTATCCTCTAGTGTTAAATGAATTGCCTAGCTGAAAATGGGGAGTTTTGCTGTAGTTTCTTGTACTTAGGAGAAACAGAAACCTGGCTTCCCCCTTTTTGAGCTAGGCATTTCATTTATATAGATTCCCATTTGCAGGTGTCATTAACAATTGGGTGCTGGTCCTGCTCTACCCCCATCTACATTAAGTTGGGTTAGCACGTGAGGTTTCAATACTAGAAGTTAGAACAGTCCTGATTATGGTACACCTTGTTTTGATCAAAAAACGTGTTTACTAATGGGCCTATGTTATCCATATATGAACTTTTACTATTTACTTACTTACTGCAGGAAATATGCTAATTTTGTTTCTATTAGTGATGAGTGAGCTTGCTCATCACTGCTCTATACTCTATCAAGCATTGGTTTGCTGGGGTGCACTGGTTACTCAATTGAGCATCATGGGTGCTCCAGCACCATGCTCAAGTCCCCACACCGCATCTGTTGCGGCTTTTAGACTGCCAATCAATATGCAGGGATTGCCTGCCATACATGGTAATACTGTAGCCATGTTGGCTACTAGCAATACTGTGATTGGCCAGCCGCATCACATTATCGGGTGTCCTTTACGACCTGGTGACTTGATGCTCAGACCCCTCTCCTGTGGAATCAGTTCAGGGAGAGTTGATGTAGGAGGGAGAGTTGGCTCAGGCAGGCACATACAGTGCCTACAAGTAGTATTCAACCCCCTGCAGATTTAGCAGGTTTACACATTCGGAATTAACTTGGCATTCTGACATTTGGACTGTAGATCAGCCTGGAAGTGTGAAATGCACTGCAGCAAAAAAGAATGTTATTTCTTTTTTCATTTTTTTTTTAAATTGTGAAAAGTTTATTCAGAGGGT
The DNA here is from genome assembly GCF_048569485.1 of Anomaloglossus baeobatrachus. NCBI lineage: Eukaryota > Metazoa > Chordata > Amphibia > Anura > Aromobatidae > Anomaloglossus > Anomaloglossus baeobatrachus. The sequence continues at coordinate 185,013,901 of NC_134354.1, forward strand.
CATTTATTATTCAACCCCTCAAACCACAAGAATTATGTTTGGTTCCCCTAAAGTATTAAGAAGTATTTCAGGCACAAAGAACAATGAGCTTCACATGTTTGGAATAAATATCTTTTTCCAGCCTTTTCTGACTAATTAAGACCCTCCCCAAACTTGTGAACAGAACTCATACATGGTCAACATGGGAAAGACAAAGGAGCATTCCAAGGCCATCAGAGACAAGATCGTGGAGGGTCACAAGGCTGGCAAGGAATACAAAACCCTTTCCAAGGAGTTGGGCCTACCTGTCTCCACTGTTGGGAGCATCATCCGGAAGTGGAAGGCTTATGGAACTACTGTTAGCCTTCCACGGCCTGGACAGCCTTTGAAAGTTTCCTCCCGTGCCGAGGCCAGGCTTATCCGAAGAGTCAAGGCTAACCCAAGGACAACAAGGAAGGAGCTCCGGGAAGATCTCATGGCAGTGGGGACATTGGTTTCAGTCAATACCATAAGTAATGTACTCCACCGCAATGGTCTCCGTTCCAGAGGAGCCCGTAAGGTACCTTTACTTTCAAAGCGTCATGTCAAGGCTCGTCTACAGTTTGCTCATGATCACTTGTAGGACTCTGAGACAGACTGGTTCAAGGTTCTCTGGTCTGATGAGACCAAGATCGAGATCTTTGGTGCCAACCACACACGTGACGTTTGGAGACTGGATGGCACTGCATACGACCCCAAGAATACCATCCCTACAGTCAAGCATGGTGGTGGCAGCATCATGCTGTGGGGCTGTTTCTCAGCCAAGGGGCCTGGCCATCTGGTCCGCATCCATGGGAAGATGGATAGCACGGCCTACCTGGAGATTTTGGCCAAGAACCTCCGCTCCTCCATCAAGGATCTTAAGATGGGTCGTCATTTCATCTTCCAACAAGACAACGACCCAAAGCACACAGCCAAGAAAACCAAGGCCTGGTTCAAGAGGGAAAAAATCAAGGTGTTGCAGTGGCCTAGTCAGTCTCCTGACCTTAACCCAATTGAAAACTTGTGGAAGGAGGTCAAGATTAAAGTCCACATGAGACACCCAAAGAACCTAGATAACTTGGAGAAGATCTGCATGGAGGAGTGGGCCAAGATAACTCCAGAGACCTGTGCCGGCCTGATCAGGTCTTATAAAAGACGATTATTAGCTGTAATTGCAAACAAGGGTTATTCCACAAAATATTAAACCTAGGGGTTGAATAATAATTGACCCACACTTTTATGTTGAAAATTTATTAAAATTTAACTGAGCAACATAACTTGTTGGTTTGTAAAATGTATGCATCTGTTAATAAATCCTGCTCTTGTTTGAAGTTTGCAGGCTCTAACTTATTTGCATCTTATCAAACCTGCTAAATCTGCAGGGGGTTGAATACTACTTGTAGGCACTGTAGGCAGGGTTTAATTAGTATTGAAGTAATTGCATACTGCTGCTGCGCCATTAAAACAAAAGTATTTTTCAGGGCTACAGACTGTCTTTTCTCTAGTAAAACCACAGTTACCTACATTCAGTGTAGGGATAGCTGGTGGAGGAGGGATACATTTGGATTAGAAGCCTACATGCGTGTTTTATTTCCTTATTGTCCTTCCATGCTTATACTGCTGCTGCAACCTAAAAACAAAAGCCCTTTTCAGGGCTACATATTTTGTTTTCCCTATTAAAACCAAAAAGTTTCCAGGCATTTATAATATCTACCAAATTTAAAATGTGCAAGGCGTGCGGTAAATGACGGGGATGTGAGCATCTTGCTGATAGTGCACTCAGGAACCAAGGCTGTGGGCCAGGTATAACTGTGCCTTCTGCGGTAGCACAACCAACAAGCTCATCCACAAAACCTAGCTTCCTGTCCCACTTTGCAGAGGGGCATGAGACACCACTCTTGAAGCCAGAACATTGCAAGTAGGTAGTCAGTTGGATGGCAGATAATGCTTCCAGTATGTTTACTAGCACCACCATGTCTTCCACATGGTCTGGTCTCACTAGCCAAGAGTCTGGACCACATAATCACCCTAATTATCCTACCTCCCACCATGGTGAGTTCCAGGAAACAAAGGAGACAAATGATACCACTCTTGGATACTCTGAGGCTCTCATTACATTTTCATTTATTGATTTTGGCCTCTCACCCTGCACATTTCAAGAGGGACATGAGAAGGTCATGTGTGGTGAAGCCCAAATATTTGAGAAGGCAAGATCAGAAGAAGGTGACGGGTGGAGAATGGCAATCAGTGTCTTAAGAGGGAGATGATGATGAGATGCAGCTGCCAACAAGTGATGTTGTTAAGTCAACAAGTCAGAAGGATCAAAGTGCAGAAGTGGAAGATGAAGTGATGGACGATGAAGTCAGTTTCTCAATCTAGGAAAGTTCCATGCACAGCAAGAACCACAGCACAGAAGAGAAAGAATCCACAGTACCACAACAGGCAGAAAGAGGCAGTGGGGTGACCAGATGCAGAAGGCAGGAAACTGTTCCCCATAGCACTCACGCACGGCAAATTCCCAGGCCAGGGGTTAGGTGTTCCCCAGTCTAGCGCTTTTTTAAAGACAGTGCAGACAAAAATAGAATGGTCATTTACAACCAATACTGTACCAAGTTCAGCAGGGGCCTGACCAAAACTAGCCTGACCACCACCAGCATGCTCTGTCACATGTCATCAAAGCACCGGACTAGGTAGGCTGAATGCCTAGGTCCACAATCAGTGTCTGCAGGTGACACCACTGCCTCTGCTACTGTGCAAAGTGCTTGCAAATCCCTTGTCCAAGTCACAGGCATGGTTGCCTCCCGCCCTGCACTTGTCATTGTATATTTGAAAGCACCATCAACAACCATGTCTGGTTCTTTTGTCCAAGAACAGAGTTCAACTGTCCCTACCCCAGGCCTTGGAACGTAAACATAAATACCCAGACACCCACTCACAGGCCCAAAAACTAAACATTAATTACTATTTTCCGAAGCAACAAATAACCTAACTAAAGACTATACTTAATAAAACGTAACTTTGAATTCACTATTGATTCTAACACACATTTCAAAACACGTACCGTGCAGGGAGTACTACACTAATAAGCCAGTAACATACTGTGGGATAGTATTTGTGGCCGCGGACCACTTTGCTAATCTCAATGTTAATTCCCCCGCACTAAGAATGCTAATAAAATACAGCCTAAAGCCTCCCCAACGTGTTTCACCAAATACATGGCGTCATCAGGGTATAGAGGTGAAAATTAACTCAAAAAAGAGGAGTTGGGGTCTATAAAGCCTTGGTTGTAACATCATATTAGGTTTAATATCTATATAATAGAAGATAGGTTACCTGTTGTATCTTTCTTGATACATGTATCAAGGAAGTTAATCGTATTAACATGGTGATTTAAGGAGAATTTTAGTTCAGGCCACACAGAGTTTATGTAATTATGGAATACCAATAAACTGGTAAGGTCGCCTTGCCAGATACAGAAAATATCATCTATAAAACGGACCCATATAAGGGCCCGTTCATCCAATGATGGGTACTAATAAATGAAGCGTCCCTCGAAGTGGTCCATGAATAAATTTGCATAAGCTGGGGCCATATTGACCCCATTGCGGTCCCATGTGTCTGGATATAGTAGTCATCTTGGAATAAGAAGTAATTTTCATTCAGGACCACCTTGAGGAGGCTTAGACAGAACTCAACAGTTTCTCTAGTGAAGTTAGTTTTCTCCAGTGCCAATCTAGTTGCCTGGAGTCCCTTCTCATGTGAAATGGAGATGTAGAGGCTGCTTACATCCCAAGTGCATAAAAGACTGTTGGGGGGAACTTTTTGTAAAACTCTAATTTTATATAAAAAGTTGTTTGTATCTAAAATGAAGGATCTGGTGTTTAAGGTTAAAGGGGTGAGAATTTTTTCAAGGTATATTGATAAAGGTGAAAGAATGGATTCCGTGGAGGCCACTATTGGTCGACCTGGGGGATTATTTAAGGATTTATGTAATTTTGGAATTGTGTAGAATACTGGTGTAATGGGATGTAATTTTGTCAGAAAGGTACAGGTGGTGTTATCTATGGTATCCTTATCTAGGTAGATGGATAGAAGATTTTTGATTCTTTGTTGTATCTTAAATAGTGGATCAAAAGGTATTCTCTGATATGTGTTGGTATCTCATTGTTGACGTCTAATTTCTTTGATGTAGTGGTATGTGTTCTGTATTACAATCCCTGCTCCCTTATCAGCGGACTTAATTGTTATTTCCTTATTATTTCTTAAGGAAGATATCACTGCTCTTTCAGAGGCACTTAGGTTGTTGTGTGTTGGGTAGAAGCCTAGTGCATGTTCATGAATGTTTTCCTTGATGTCTCGATCTACTAGAGGACAAAGAAAGAAAAGTGGAAACGCACGAGGAAGTCGAGGAGCAAGAGGAGACTGGGGAATAACTCTGCGATCCCAGGTAAGGGTCCCAATCTGGTAGTCAATATTTCTAATTATACTCTAGCACTTGTTGAACTTGCTGTATTAAACAAAGGTTTAACATTTTGCCCCACACCTAGATGGGACTCCTTTAATTTAGAAAACGACATGCAAAAGTTCTATAGCTCTAAAAGGCTAAAAACACATTTTGGGCTTAATCAAAACCAGAATGCAGACATACAACCACCCTCTAGAGAAATTGGTATAAAAAACTTAGGCCTACGTAATCCCAGTCACTACATGCCTCCCAAAACATATCACGCAGTGGAAACCTTTATATCTCTAGTAGATCGAGACATCAAGAAAAACATTCATGAACATGCACTAGGCTTCTACCCAACACACAATAACCTAAGTGCCTCTGAAAGAGCAGCGATATCTTCCTTAAGAAATAATAAGGAAATAACAATTAAGCCCGCTGATAAGGGAGGAGGGATTGTAATACAGAACACATACCACTACATCAAATAAATTAGACATCAACTAGGAGATACCAACAGATATCAGAGAATACCTTTTGATCCACTATTTAAGATACAACAAAGAATCAAAAATCTTCTATCCATCTACCTAGATAAGGATACCATAGACAACACCACCTGTACCTTTCTGACAAAATTACATCCCATTACACCAGTGTTCTACACAATTCCAAAATTACATAAATCCTTACATAATCCCCCAGGTCGACCAATAGTGGCCTCCACGGAATCCATTCTTTCACCTTTATCAATATACCTTGAAAAAATTCTCACCCCTTTAACCTTAAACACCAGATCCTTCATTTTAGATACAAACAACTTTTTACATAAAATTAGAGTTTTACAAAAAGTTCCCCTCAACAGTCTTTTATGCACTTGGGATGTAAGCAGCCTCTACACTCCAGGCAACTAGATTGGCACTGGAGAAAACTAACTCCACTAGAGAAACTGATGAGTTCTGTCTATGCCTCCTTGAGGTGGTCTTGAATGAAAATTACTTCTTATTCCAAGACGACTACTATATCCAGACACACGGGACCGCAATGGGATCAAATATGGCCCCAGCTTATGCAAATTTATTCATGGACCACTTCGAGGGACGCTTCATTTATTCATACCCATCATTTGATGAACGGGCCCTTATATGGGTCCGTTTCATAGATGATATTTTCTGTATCTGGCAAGGCGACCGTACCAGTTTATTGGTATTCCATAATTACATCAACTCTGTGTGGCCTGAACTAAAGTTCTCCTTAAATAACCATGATAATAAGATTAACTTCCTTGATACATGTATCAAGAAAGATACAACAGGTAACCTATCTTCTGATTTATACCGCAAACCTACGGATCGCAATTGCATGCTGCTCTACAACAGTTGCCTTCCTAAGTCCACAAAAAACAGTCTACCGAGATCCCAGTTTAAAAGAGTGACTAGAATTGTATCAGATGAAACAATCAGGGAGAAGAGACTGGATGATATGGCTAACAGATTCTTGGAACGCAATTAGCCTAAAGGTCCAGTCACACATAACGAGATCGTGAATGAGATTGCTACTACGTCACACTTCCTGGATCGTTCCTGCATCGTTGTTGAAATTGCATGTTGGGTGTCACACGTAACGACTTTAGGAACGAGCATGCGTCCCGTATAACGATCTTGCAAATCGTCGGGTCCCTGTCACACAGCAACTATGTTAACGATTCCGATCCCATTAGGGGCGTAGTGAAATGCAGTGAGCCACGTAGGCGTGCATTTGCGTCGCCTTTTCCATACCCCCCTCCGCTTTCATTGGTGGCCAATACTGCGTTCTGATTGGGCGGCCGGGCGGGCGTCGCCTTTTCCACACCCTCCGCTCTGATTGGTGGCCAATACTGCGTTCTGATTGGGCAGGCAGGGGGCATATCTAGTGGTTAAATTTTGTATCGCATCACTCTTTGTCACTTCTTTTGAGCTTTGCTTTGAGATAGAACCTGCGACTCCACCCTGATTCCTTCGTCCTTTGTACCCGGTCGCTTTGTTGGTGTGTTTTTCGGATCGAAGCCGCATCTGCACCCAGAGTTATCCCTCCAGCGTTCTCGAGTGTCGGCGAGATCAAATTTGCGATTTGCGATTCCGCCAGGATTCTACATTGATAGACGGATATACACTTCTTTGAAAAGGTAGGTCTTTTTTGGGGGGGCTCATTTTTGTTTAATGTTCTTGCTGTTATATATAACATGTTAGTATTTATTATGTGAGTTAATTAAAGTTGCTGGCTTTTATCTGTGTGTGTATAATGCCTTTTACAGGGGGGGTCTCTCCATAGTGCCGTTTGTTATGTGTCCTATCCTAGCATCGCTGGCTCTTTTGTCTCTCAGCTACAGCCGCCATTTTGTGTTTCTGCCACACATAGAACAGGGGGTGGCCATTTTAGTCTCTGCCACACCATAACCAAAAATTGTGATTGGTTTATTGCAACTTCTTTTATATTTACATATAATTTTTGCATTCTTTATTTCAGATGTCTTATTACAACAAAGAAGAGTTTGTGAGTGAGCTTCTGGATTTGTATAAATCACTGCCCTGCCTGTGGAAAATCAAATCCGCAGAATATTCGGACAGAATAAAAAAACAAGCGGCCTATGCCCAACTGGTGGAGCTTTTTAAAAAACACAGTGGAGGCGAGGCGGTGGATGCCAAACTTGTAAAAAAGAAAATACAAGGATTGCGGACTGTTTACAAGAAGGAAGTTAATAAGTTGGACAAATCCAAAAAGTCTGGGGCCGGCACCGACCAGGTGTATGTTTCACCTTTGTGGTACTTTAATCTCCTTGAATTCACAAGGGACCAGGAGCTACCTCGAAGGATGGAAAGCTCCTACCAACCAAACCAGGATCCGCAAACAGACATCCCGATCGATGACAACACCTCCGCTGTTGTAGATGTAAGTACCTTATTTGCTTCACGGTACATCGCCTTAAAACTTTTTATGTACATGCCATTGTTGAATACAAAATAGTAACTTCTTGTTACCATGATTTATTGTGCAGTTTTGTAAAGTTATCCCTTCCAGTTCAGATAAGTACACTCCAATACAATTTTGGCACACCTAAATTAAATATAATACCTACTAAAATGTATGACTTTTACTTAACATTTATTTTTCTGTTCCCGCAGAACCCTCAGACAGATATCAGTCAGACAGATATGGTTAGGCCCCAATTGAACGAGAACCTCACCACGTCTATCGAGCCTATTGTGGAGGATAATGAAGCACCTGCGCCCTCTGGTGAAATGCGGCAAACAAATTTCCGCAAAAGGAAGGCCACCCCTGTGACCGCCGCCGAATTTTATTCTTTAGCAAACAAACTACTATCCCAGCCAAAAAGCACTCCAGTTGATAGCTTTGCGACATTTGCATCAGACAGACTCAGCAAACTGAATTCCACACAGAGGGAGCAAGCAGAGAGACTAATGTTTGAAGTCCTAAGAAAGGCAGGCCAAGGAGAACTTGATGACACTGACACTATATGTAAGATGAACCAGCCCCATCATTCAACTTCATGGATTCCTCGCCAGCCCCTGCGAAGTACACCAAAGAGGATGCATCGACCAAGCTTGCACCTTGACCTCCCCCCACAGTAATCCCCCCCCCACAGTATCCCATTTATTCAAATGAATCATTTTTATCCCAACTGTCGTCTCCCACCCGGCCAGAATATGCCACCCAATATGAAGAGGGCAACTAAATTTTGTTATTTGTGTGTAATTTTAATTGATTGTTATATTTTCATTGTAATAATAAATTTATGTTGGTTCAATCTTGCTGCCTGCTTTACTTAATTCAGCATATGGTTGTGACGCCCTGGCAAAACATGGTAGTTACAGAGGTTGTACCATACTATACCCTCATTGGCATACCACCACACAACCCCCACACTCATGTACACCAAACAACCAGTAAAGCCTAGTCACCCCCTCATGACAATAAGGACATAGCAGTGGGCGGGAACAGGCAGATGGGAGCGCCCACCTAGGGGTCCTGAGATGTCAGGGGCGGGACCACTGTAGTCAAGTACTGACAGTTGAAGTGGAGTAATCTGAAACATAGCGGAGTCAGGGGTTGGGGTCCATGTATGTAATATAATGTTTGTGAGTGTTAATTAACCCGATGTGTACTCTGGCTAGGAGGGCAGGGAGCCAGCGCTAAGCGGTGTGCGCTGGTGACCAAGGTAAATATTGGGTAACAAGCACTTGGTTACCCGATGTTTACCGTGCTTACTAGTGTCCTCAGCTTCCAGACACCGGCTCCCTTAAAGCGCAGCATCGCTGACAAGTCGCTGCTGGCTGGGGAATGGTTGCTGTTGAGATCTGCCTGATTGATAGCTCACCAGCGACCATGTAGCGACGCACCAGCGATCCTGACAAGTTCAAATCGCTTGTGGGATCTCTGCTGAGTCGCTCAAGTGTGATGGTACCCTTATACCTTTACTATCATTTAAAGCTCACGCGGTTCAATAATGTTCCGTGTTCCGTCTTCAAGTTCCTCTGGCGATGGTATTCGGTCATCGGATTCGTCAGGCAATGGTATTTGGTCTTGGGGTTTCTCCGACGATGGTATTCAGATTTCAGGTTCCACTGGTAATCGTTTGCAGTCTTTGTGTTCGTCTGGGGTTCAGCACACTTCCCGATCATTCCACTGCAGGCAACATGAGCCTGACCTACTGCACACACGTCTTCTTCCTTGGTAACCTTGGCATCAACTCCACCTTCTCGCTACTGGCCCAGCCTTTTATATATTGCCCACTTCACCACAGTTGTCACCTGACTCGACATCCTGCTCCGCCAAAGGTGGAATAATGGGATTGGTGCATCTATACAGATGCATACATGTAATATAATGTTTGTGAGTGGTGATTGATGTTAACTTGCTTTTTGAAATGACACGTACCAAACAGCAGATATCAATTTCAAAGTTTTTATAAAACAACATGTAATGGAGAGGGTTCAAGGCCAGAAAGAAGACATTGAAGACCCCCAGCCAATGCCAAGCGTAACAAATACATTTGGGACATTTGAAAATTACTATGGCAAACAATGAGGGATTCCCAAAACATATAACATATAAATTTGGGACATTTGAAAATTACTATGGCAAACAATGAGGGATTCCCAAAACATATATGCAGTCATATTAAAAAATTTGGCCACCCCTATTAATTTTAGCATTTTAATTTATAAAAAATTGGGTTTTTGCAACAGCTATTTCAGTTTCATATATGTAATAACTGATGGACTCAGTAATATTTCTGGTTTGAAATGAGGTTTATTGTAGTAACTTAAAATGTGCAACCTGCACCGATAGCAAGAAGAGGCTGTTATTTCTGCAAAAGGAGAATCTACAATATATTAAGGTCACTTTTCTGTTGAGGTGCCCATACTTTTGCATCGGTAAAATTTTCTTCCAATGCGGATTGCACATTTTCTGTTAGTACAATAAACCTCATTTCAATCCAGAAATCTTACTCTGTCCATCAGTTACTACATATATGAAGCTGAATTAGCTGTGGCAGAAACCCATATTTTTAAAAAGAATTAAAATTTTAGCATTAATAGGGGGTGCCAAAAATTTTACATATGACTGTTGGTTCCTCCAGTTTAGAAATGGGTTAATTGCTGCTGCCCTCCCCTTGGCCAGCCACATAACGGGCCAGCATCGCCGCATGACGCTCCACTTTGGCCATCAGTCTCCTCTGGGCTGACATGAGTCGTCTCTGTGAAGCCAGGATGTTGGCTTGAGAGGAGACGAGTTCTGCCAAAGTGGGGATGCCTATGGAGGGAATGGTAAAAGTTATAAATCATAATTTTTATTTTTGCTTATTATTACGAAGTAGGAGATTCATGACTTACGGTTTTCCCCCTCGTCCGATATTGATGGACTGATGGAACTGGTTGGACTACCATCTATGAAAACAAAAAACACTTTATAGTACTCAACAGCTTTATGTTTTGCACTTTATATGGAGTTTATGTTATACAGTCAGGGCCAGAAATATTTGGACAGTGACACAAGTTTTGTTATTTTAGCTGTTTACAAAAACATGTTCAGAAATACAATTATATATATAATATGGGCTGAAAGTGCACACTCCCAGCTGCAATATGAGAGTTTTCACATACAAATCGGAGAAAGGGTTTAGGAATCATAGCTCTGTAATGCATAGCCTCCTCTTTTTCAAGGGACCAAAAGTAATTGGACAAGGGACTGTAAGGGCTGCAATTAACTCTGAAGACGTCTCCCTCGTTAACCTGTAATCAATGAAGTAGTTAAAAGGTCTGGGGTTGATTACAGGTGTGTGGTTTTGCATTTGGAAGCTGTTGCTGTGACCAGACAACATGCGGTCTAAGGAACTCTCAATTGAGGTGAAGCAGAACATCCTGAGGCTGAAAAAAAAGAAAAAATCTATCAGAGAGATAGCAGACATGCTTGGAGTAGCAAAATCAACAGTCGGGTACATTCTGAGAAAAAAGGAATTGACTGGTGAGCTTGGGAACTCAAAAAGGCCTGGGCGTCCACGGATGACAACAGTGGTGGATGATCGCCGCATACTTTCTTTGGTGAAGAAGAACCCGTTCACAACATCAACTGAAGTCCAGAACACTCTCAGTGAAGTAGGTGTATCTGTCTCTAAGTCAACAGTAAAGAGAAGACTCCATGAAAGTAAATACAAAGGGTTCACATCTAGATGCAAACCATTCATCAATTCCAAAAATAGACAGGCCAGAGTTAAATTTTCTGAAAAACACCTCATGAAGCCAGCTCAGTTCTGGAAAAGTATTCTATGGACAGATGAGACAAAGATCAACCTGTACCAGAATGATGGGAAGAAAAAAGTTTGGAGAAGAAAGGGAACGGCACATGATCCAAGGCACACCACATCCTCTGTAAAACATGGTGGAGGCAACGTGATGGCATGGGCATGCATGGCTTTCAATGGCACTGGGTCACTTGTGTTTATTGATGACATAACAGCAGACAAGAGTAGCCGGATGAATTCTGAAGTGTACCGGGATATAGTTTCAGCCCAGATTCAGCCAAATGCCGCAAAGTTGATCGGACGGCGCTTCATAGTACAGATGGACAATGACCCCAAGCATACAGCCAAAGCGACCCAGGAGTTCATGAGTGCAAAAAAGTGGAACATTCTGCAATGGCCAAGTCAATCACCAGATCTTAACCCAGTTGAGCATGCATTTCACTTGCTCAAATCCAGACTTAAGACAGAAAGACCCACAAACAAGCAAGACCTGAAGGCTGCGGCTGTAAAGGCCTGGCAAAGCATTAAGAAGGAGGAAACCCAGCGTTTGGTGATGTCCATGGGTTCCAGACTTAAGGCAGTGATTGCCTCCAAAGGATTCGCAACAAAATATTGAAAATAAAAATATTTTGTTTGGGTTTGGTTTATTTGTCCAATTACTTTTGACCTCCTAAAATGTGGAGTGTTTGTAAAGAAATGTGTACAATTCCTACAATTTCTATCAGATATTTTTGTTCAAACCTTCAAATTAAACGTTACAATCTGCACTTGAATTCTGTTGTAGAGATTTCATTTCAAATCCAATGTGGTGGCATGCAGAGCCCAACTCGCGAAAATTGTGTCACTGTCCAAATATTTCTGGACCTAACTGTATGAAACAATTACCGGGGGCCGATCCGGCCGGTGCCTCATGTGGGTGCTCCTCCTCCTCTGGTGGCTGTAGCTCCACCGGGGCCTCTGGATCCTCCTGGGGCACATGCTCCTGTGGGGGCTCTTGACCCTCTGCGGCCCCTTGCTCCTCTGGGGGTTCTTAATAAAATATGAAGTTTAATGTGGTTGCGTTATGATACATATAGGACTGTGGGGGGTACATTATAATATATGGCGGACTAAGTAGCCTACCTTATACATGGACTATGGGGGTGCATTATAACACATTGTGGTGCTGTATAATATATGGAGGACTATGTGGTGCAGTATAATATATGGAGAACTATGGGGTGAATTATAATACATGGAGAACTCTAGGAAATTCATTATAGTTCATGGAGGACTATGGGATGCATTCTAATATATGAAGGTTTATGTGGGACCCTTTATACTATATGGAAGGCTATGAAGGGGCCAATATTGTATTTGGAGAACTAGATACGAGGGGGGACAAAGATACAAGCAGGAGATGGAATTGTTTTATGCTGAGGGAAAAAGGCTCCTACCCACAGCACCCAGCTTTCCCATGCTCTGATATGGGAAAGCTGGGTGCTGAGGGAATGATGTTTTGCCAAGCATGGGGAAGCTGGGTGCCAAGGACAAGATGTATATCAGAACATATGAAAGCTGTGTGCTGATAGAGGGATTTCAGATCATGGGAAATCTTGGTGTTGAGAGTGTCACGCTCCCCGGGTCCTCGGCTCCCCTCCCCGGGTCCTCTGCTCCGCTCCCCGGGTCCTCAGCCCCGCTCCCCGGCTCACCTGCCACGCTCCCCGCTCTCCAGCCTCCGGTGCCCGTCCTTCCAAGGCCCCCTGGTCTCCGATCCCGGCGCCCGACGGCTTCCCAGGCCCTGGCCGGCTCCCCTGCGTCCTCCTCTCAGCTTCCTTCCCTGGCTTCTGGCACCCGGGCTGCGCGCATGCGCATTAGGGCGCGCGCGCGGTCACTGACCCTTTCTTAAAGGGCCAGCGTCCATTAACAGGAAATGAGGCTAAACAGGTACAGGGTATAAAGGGGGTTATTGTCCAAGGGGGCGGGGCCTGATCTTCGTGTTTTCCAAGCTAGGAGTCAGGTCTCCTTGTGTCTTCTTGCCATACTCACGTATCTCTCTTCTAGAGCTGATCCTGCCTCGCCATCCGGTCCTGCTGAATCCCGAACCCCGCACGCTGTCCGTCTGCCATCTGACAGTCCGTACCCTCTCGGATCCCTGCGGTGACCCGTCATCTCGCTCCAAAGGTTCCGGACCCCGCCTGACATCATCTCGGCTTCCGAACCTGAGCTACGTCACCCGGACTACCATCTGTGACTCCGTGGTCCCAGGGACTTCTCCGTTACACTCACTTGCACGGACTGTTCTGCTGCCCATAGTGCTTCAGCTACCGGACTCCTTACCACCATCTTAGAGTTCGGCCCAGTGGATCCACCTCCTGGGTCTGCCCGACCGCCTGGCCCTGACAGTAAGATCAGGCCATGGATCCCGCTGCAGCACTAGCGGCCTTGCAAGAGGAACTCCAACGCCAGCGTGAAGTCCAGACCCGCATGCTGAACTTTATGACTTCCGTGGACGCCCGCCTGAACACGTTACAAGCGGCAGTTACGCCTTCAGCATCCCGGGCCTCCACTAGTCAATCCACGGCTCCCGCACCCGTGGCAGCCTCTTCGGATGCTTCCAGACTCCGTTTGGCTTCACCACCTCGTTATGCCGGAGATCCCAAGACCTGCAGGGGCTTCATAAACCAATGTTCCCTTCATTTCACGCAGCTGCCACATTTGTTTGCCTCCGACCAAGCCAAGGTCGCCTTCATAATGTCTCACCTAGAGGGCGAGGCACTGGCGTGGATGAACCCCTTGTGGGAGAAGGAGGACCCTATGACCAAGGATCTTCAAGAGTTCCTGCAGGCCTTTCGCAGCACCTTTGACGAGCCGGGACGCGCCTCTGCGTCTGCTTCATCCCTTCTCCGCTTACGTCAAGGAACACTGACGGTGGGCCAATACGCCATCCGTTTCCGCACTTTGGCTTCAGAACTCGGGTGGAATAATGAGGCCCTAACAGCCGCCTTCTGGGAAGGACTCTCGAGTCGCATCAAAGATGAGTTGGCGGGTCGTGACATGCCCTCCACCCTAGATGCCCTGATTGCCCTAGCAACTCGAGTGGACATTCGTTTTCAGGAGCGCTCCAAAGAGCTGTCTCGTGAGAGACGTCCGGTACGGCATTCCTCTCCTCCACAGAAGCCCTCCGTACCTCAGTCATCAACAGCTGGGATTCCCGTCCACGAGCCCATGCAGATCGACCGAGTACGGCAGTCTGAACAACGTCGAGCAGAGCGGCTCGCCAAGGGTCTCTGCTTTTACTGCGGAGAGGGCACACACCTCCTACGCTCCTGTCCGGAAAGGCCGGGAAACTCCAAAGCCTAGGGTTGGTAGGAGAGGCCACCCTAGGTGCTGGGACTCTCTCAGACCCGGTTACGTGGACTGTGCAAGTGACAACGGGAGAGACGCGCTTCACGGCTGAGGCATACCTCGACTCTGGAGCAGCAGGCAATTTCATCCAGCAGGCCACGGTGGACAAGTACCAGCTGCCTGTTACTCTACTCGATAAGCCCCTAGTGATTGCCTCTGTGGATGGGAGACCCCTCTCTGATACCATCTCCTGGGTCACCAGGCCGGTCGAACTGCGTATCGGTGCCCTGCACACCGAGAACATCGCTCTCTACGTCCTTCCACACATGTCCCATCAAATCCTGCTGGGACTTCCCTGGTTGCGGACACACGAACCATCAGTCAGCTGGGGTACTGGCGAAATCACCCGATGGGGCTCTGCCTGTCATGAGAAGTGTCTGAAGTCCATACAACCCATCCGACGACCTCCGGTTCCAGAGAACCTACCGGAACTGCCCTCGGCCTATTGGTCCTTCGCAGACGTTTTTGACAAGAAGGAGTCTGAGGTACTTCCGCCACACCGTCCCTACGATTGCGCCATCGACCTGCTCCCAGGAACAACACCACCTCGAGGACGGATATATCCGTTGTCTCCAGCCGAAACCAGGGCCATGTCTACCTACATCACAGAGAGCCTGGCAAAGGGATTCATCCGGAGATCCTCCTCTCCTGCGGGAGCAGGCTTCTTCTTCGTTAAGAAGAAAGAGGGTGACCTACGCCCATGCATTGACTACCGGGGTTTGAATCAGATCACCGTAAAAAACAAGTACCCTCTGCCGCTCATTCCCGAATTGTTCGACCGGCTCAGAGGAGCCCGTGTGTTCACCAAACTGGATCTTCGGGGTGCCTACAACCTAGTTCGTATCCGCTCTGGGGACGAATGGAAGACCGCGTTTAATACTCGCGATGGGCACTATGAATACTGCGTGATGCCCTTCGGCCTGTGTAACGCACCAGCAGTCTTCCAAGAATTGGTGAACGACATTTTCCGGGACCTCCTCTACATCTGTGTAGTAGTTTATCTGGATGACATCCTTGTCTTCTCTCCGGACCTCCAGACCCACAGAGAGAACGTACAGCTGGTTCTACAAAGACTGAGAGAGAATCGTCTCTACGCCAAATATGAGAAGTGTGTCTTTGAGCAGTCTTCTCTTCCTTTCCTGGGATACATCATCTCGGGTACTGGACTGCAGATGGATCCAAAGAAGGTCTCCTCCATTCTCAACTGGCCTCCCCCTTCTGGACTGAAGGCAATCCAACGGTTCCTGGGATTCGCCAACTACTACCGCCAGTTTATCCCTCACTTCTCTGCCCTGACTGCTCCTCTCTCCGCTTTGACCAAAAAGGAGGCTAATCCAAAGGACTGGTCACCTGCGGCCGACGCCGCGTTTTGCTCTCTGAAGCGAGCATTTGCCTCCTCTCCTGTACTCCACCGACCGGAATTAAACCGCCAGTTCACCTTGGAGGTGGATGCCTCCTCCTCGGGAGCCGGAGCAGTGCTCATGCAGAAGTCCTCCTCCGGTAAGATGGTGACTTGCGGTTTCTTCTCCAAGAGCTTCTCAGCGCCTGAACGTAATTACACCATCGGTGACCGAGAACTATTGGCGGTCAAACTGGCTCTGGAGGAGTGGCGCTACCTCCTGGAAGGAGCAGTGTACCCCGTGATTATCTACACGGACCACAAGAACCTGGAATACCTGCGGTCCGCTCAGCGACTGAACCCACGGCAAGCCAGGTGGTCCTTATTCTTTGCCAGGTTTGATTTCCAGCTCCATTTCCGACCCGCGGACAAGAATGTACGCGCTGATGCCTTGTCTAGGTCTTTTATGCCCATGGAGCAGGAGGAAGAGACTACCCAACCTATCATCTCTCCTAGCAAGATTATTCCGGTGGCTCCTGTCACCCTGGCCCAGATACCGCCCGGGAAGACCTATGTCTCTGAGACCGACAGGCAAAAAGTGTTACACTGGGGTCATGCCTCAAAAACAGCCGGTCATGCAGGCCAGAAGAGAACATGGGGTGCGATTGTACGCCATTACTGGTGGCCATCCCTTCGCACGGACGTCGCTGCTTTTGTCTCTGCCTGCTCCTCTTGTGCCAGGAACAAGACGCCCAAACACCTGCCCTATGGCCGTCTTCTGCCTCTGCCGATACCCTCAGTTCCGTGGCAACACATAGCGATGGACTTTATTACGGACTTGCCATTATCCTCCGGGCACACAGTCATATGGGTCGTGGTGGATCGGTTCTCCAAAATGGCTCACTTCGTCCCTATGGCCGGACTGACCTCTGCTCAGGAACTCGCGGAAGCCTATATACATCACATCTTCCGCTTGCATGGCTTTCCATCCCACATCGTGTCCGACAGAGGAACTCAGTTCACCTCCCGCTTCTGGAGGGCGCTCTGCAAACATCTGGGAGTGACTCTGGACTTTTCTTCTGCTTACCATCCTCAGTCTAATGGCCAAGTGGAGAGGGTCAATCAAATCTTGACCTCCTTCTTACGTCACTATGTCAACGCCCATCACGACGACTGGTCCACGCTTCTGCCTTGGGCTGAATTCTCCCATAACCACCACATCAGTGAGTCGTCCTCCAAATCTCCCTTCCATGTCGTTTACGGACTTCAGCCCTCCGTCCCATTGCCTATATCCCCTTCTTCGGATGTCCCTGCTGCTGATACTGTAGCCCGTGACTTCGCTACCATTTGGGACTCTGTCAAGGCGTCCCTTGGGCGCGCTTCCCAGCGGATGAAGAAACACGCTGACAAGAGGCGTCTGGACCCTCCGTGTTTCTCTCCTGGTGACCTGGTCTGGCTTGCTTCCCAGTACATCCGATTGAAGATACCATCCTACAAGCTGGGTCCTCGCTACATCGGGCCGTTTAAGGTCCTCAGCAAGATCAATGAGGTCTCCTACAAACTGCGGCTTCCGGCCACGATGAGGATACCCAACTCCTTCCACGTCTCTCTGCTCAAGCCGGTTTTCCTTGGTCCCTTCTCCGCTGCTGCCAGTCCGGCTCCTCCTCCTATTGCTGAGGACGACATCTATGCGGTAAGGGATATCGTGGCCATGAAAACTGTACGGGGCCGACAGTTCTTCCTGGTGGACTGGGCAGGCTATGGTCCTGAGGATAGGTCCTGGGAACCCAGGGAAAACGTGGGCACTCCTCTGATCCGTGCCTTCATGTCCCGGTTGCGGGGAGGGGGGCGTGGGGGGGGGGTACTGTCACGCTCCCCGGGTCCTCGGCTCCCCTCCCCGGGTCCTCTGCTCCGCTCCCCGGGTCCTCAGCCCCGCTCCCCGGCTCACCTGCCACGCTCCCCGCTCTCCAGCCTCCGGTGCCCGTCCTTCCAAGGCCCCCTGGTCTCCGATCCCGGCGCCCGACGGCTTCCCAGGCCCTGGCCGGCTCCCCTGCGTCCTCCTCTCAGCTTCCTTCCCTGGCTTCTGGCACCCGGGCTGCGCGCATGCGCATTAGGGCGCGCGCGCGGTCACTGACCCTTTCTTAAAGGGCCAGCGTCCATTAACAGGAAATGAGGCTAAACAGGTACAGGGTATAAAGGGGGTTATTGTCCAAGGGGGCGGGGCCTGATCTTCGTGTTTTCCAAGCTAGGAGTCAGGTCTCCTTGTGTCTTCTTGCCATACTCACGTATCTCTCTTCTAGAGCTGATCCTGCCTCGCCATCCGGTCCTGCTGAATCCTGAACCCCGCACGCTGTCCGTCTGCCATCTGACAGTCCGTACCCTCTCGGATCCCTGCGGTGACCCGTCATCTCGCTCCAAAGGTTCCGGACCCCGCCTGACATCATCTCGGCTTCCGAACCTGAGCTACGTCACCCGGACTACCATCTGTGACTCCGTGGTCCCAGGGACTTCTCCGTTACACTCACTTGCACGGACTGTTCTGCTGCCCATAGTGCTTCAGCTACCGGACTCCTTACCACCATCTTAGAGTTCGGCCCAGTGGATCCACCTCCTGGGTCTGCCCGACCGCCTGGCCCTGACAGAGAGCCAAGTGTCAGCGTCATTTTCCTGTGCCCCGAGTGTCAGTGTAATTAACCCGTACCACAAGTGTCGGTGTATCTATCTATCTCATATATATATATATAATTATAAAAATAAATATATATATATATATATAATATATATAAATAATATATAGATATATATAGATATATATATTTAAGAAGACCATTATAAGTTGCCTAGGCACACTCATCTGCACCTACCTTGGTTAGGCTGCAACTCTGCTTGTATGGCAAAGATCCGGGCACTGGAACGGTACCACAGATCCGCAAGTTTTTTGCGGATCTGGGCACAGGTCCTCTCCAAATGAAACCTCCTCCTTAGCCCACGTTGGATCCTGCGCAATACGTTTTTTTTATGGAGAAGTGGATGCTCTTGCGACCCACGACAATCATAGTCGCGAGCATCCACTTCTCTTATCAGGTAACGGACCTCCGCCTCTCCCCAAGCTGTCGCTCTCCTGCGTGCCGCCATTGTTATGATCGGTCGCAGTTGCGTCTGCGTAGCAAACGCAGTTGCATCACCCGTGGTCACGCCTCTCCAAATCTGATTCGACGGATAGCGTCACATGAACGCTAGCTCCAATCAGATTGGGGTGGGCGGTGAGCCTGCTCCAGCCAATGGCCGATGATATTGCATCTTCGGCCATGGCTGGATTGTAATACTTCTCCAAGGTTGATTGGTGAAATATTACAATTGCTATGATTGAAGGTGAAAGTGCGACTCACTTTCAACAACAAATCATAATGATCTTTGCTGCAGAAATGAAATCGCGCCATGACGCAAACAATGTGTCAAGGGTCGTTTTAGCACACACTGCGAGCGCACATACAATTATAGAAATTTGATAATGAGATGTCGTTCGATGACGGTTTCGGCGACGCACAAACGGCCCCGTTTAAAAAAAATACAAGTATACGGCTTCATAGATTAACATTGTGAGTGTGTTTTTTTTTTTGTTTTTTTTTTTAATTGCATTGGCATATGGAAATCATAATTGTAGAAGAGTCCTAAATGATGTATTCCTCATACAGCTGAACGCCAAATTGAGGAAGTAAATTAACCTTTTCAGGGTTTCACATAAAGAAAAGCAATGTTGAAGTTAAAAGTGAACATTTTACTTTTTAACCCAAAAATCTAATTTTAGTCATACCATTGAGCATTTTTACTAGGGTATCATGAAAAAATTCACCATAAAATATATTGTGCAATTTCTTCTTAGTACACCGATATGTAATATGTGGTGGAAATCAAGTGGTTGGGTGCATATTTTGGCACGCAGTTGTTGCGAAAACGACCCTTGACGCCACTTATTCATCATGTTCGTCCGCTGTGTGGTCTGGACATAGCACAGTAGTGACGTCACCCACCGCTGTCCTGAACTGACAGCGGTACAGTGATGAGAAGAATCGCTACGCTCACTCTCAATGTGCGATCCGGAGCAGGAGGCCCAATGCTAGTGGTGATGACTCACCCACCCCAGAGCTATGGGACACCCGGTGCCGGGCCGGACTAGTCTGGGGGTCGTCAGTGGTGGTGGGGCCTGACTCCGTGACCCTGGCGGGAGTCAACTGATATGGCTTCAGTGGGGGTGATTGTAGTTAATATTCGTGACGCCACCTTAATCCGCCGCTGCTGTATGGAGCCTCCGGGGGTGATGGAACGGCAGCAATGGTGGTACTGCTCCCCACAGGTGGAGCTGGACCCTGGGGCAACAGTTGGTGCTGGTAAGTGTCTATGCAGTGATGGAAGTCTATGCAGGCGGAAATAATGGAGGCAACTCCAGAGGGTGCAATTCCAAGGTTTTTACTCACAATTCCTGGGCTGCAGCACACTGGTGCCTTTGGGCGACTGGAACTCACTGTCAGGGACCTCCGCCGATCCTGGGTAGATCCTGGAATGAAAGCCGGTGCACCCCTCTATGTGTTCCTCTCTTCAGCTGACTTCTTAAGCCTTGCCCTTGTTGGCTGAACCTGGCTTGGCCTCCACTACAGCCTCCGGGCCAGGGGCCTGCCTGTCGGTAGTTTTACCCCCTTTCCAGAGGTTCGGCTGTGGGCTGTGGCCCGGGAAGTTTGCAATTTCCCTGAGCCTCGGTTTTTACTTTCGGAAATGACTTCTCTTCCTCCAGTTTCTAGGGACCGTCCCCTGTGGTCTCCATCTACTTACCTGCCCCAATGTAGTCCCATAGAGAAATAATAAAAAAAAGTCAAAATAAGCCGGATCAACCCTTTAATGGGCTGGAGCGATCGCCAGCAACATTTCTGTAAAGTGGCCTCTAGGCCTCTGCAACTCACTTCAAAAGTGATGGATTCCATTTTACATTTTCTTATAAAAATGAAAAATTGATGATGAACTTTGAACCCTTCTAATGTCACAAAAAAATGTCAAAAATTGAACTCATGTAAAGTAGCCCTTAATAGTGAATGAATGACAAACAAATCTTGTGAAAAGTAAAAACAACTGTTTATTAAAGTAATCATTTTAAAAAAATGACATTTTAGTATAAATGTGATGAACATAACACTACATGCAACAAATATTTTAAAATTAAGAGGGAAAGTTTATTAAACAAATCAATACAAGAAATTATAGCTCTGCATAAATGTGATCAATACAAGTCTATCTAATGCTGCCACGTAATTGCACCAGGACCATTAAAATATTGGCAGTACTTTTCTCGACAGGCCTTCGCATCATCGGTATTTCTGCCGGGCGCCAATGGTTGAAGTCCTGCGATTCCGGGATCGTCAGAATGCCATTCACCAAGCACCACTTCCCCGTTTAAGTTAACAGAGTCTACAAAGCCTGTTGGACAGTACGTAATTGCATCTCGCCGTCGAAGAAAGTTGTGAAGGGCGCAACAGGCCAAAACAACTGCATCTATCGATGGTAGACTCAGGTTAATTGGTGTGTGGAAAACTCGGAAGCGATTTGCCATTATCCCAAAGGCATTTTTCACAACCCTGCGTGCCCTTGATAATCTGTAATTGAACATTTGTCTTTCCGCCATTAGACTTTTCTGGGGGAATGGTTTCATGAGATTGGGATGAAGTGAGAATGCTTCATCGCCCACAAATACAAAGTTAAGGTTTGCGGTAGTGTCAGAGTTGGGGGGCAAGTGCAGTTCACCATTTTGCAAACGTTCACCAAAGCCTGTGTGCTCTAAAACCCCACCGTCTGAAACCCTGCCATTCATGCCAACATCAACAGCAATAAATTCGTAATTGGCATTCACAAGGGCCATTAGGATGATGCTGAAATAGCCCTTATAGTTATAAAAATAGGAGCCGCTGTTCAGTGGTTGAGTGATCCGCACATGTTTCCCGTCCAAAGCCCCACCACAGTTTGGGAACTGCGAAAGGTGCTCAAAATCGGAGGCAATCTTTTGCCATTCCTCCACAGTTTTGGGGAACTCAATGTAGTTACGCAGACTGTGGAAAATTGCTCTACATGTCTCCGGAATAAGAATGCTGAGCCGGGACCTTGAAATTGCAGAAGAAAAATGCAAGTCTTGCAGGGAGCGTCCGGTGGCCAGGAAACGCAGTGTGACTGCCAATCTTTCATCTGCCGGGATGGCAGCACGCATCGCTGTATTCTTGTGCTGAATAATAGGCGTAACTCTTTCGAGTAAAAGGTTGAATGATTCCTCTGACATCCGCAGAAAGTTGTGGAAATCCTGAGGATTATTCTCCTGCAGCTCTCTTAGAAGTTGCATGTGGTAGTATTTGTACCTCTTCTGCAGCCACTCTCTGGTCCACATGCAGCGCTTTCGTTTGGAACGCCTCTGTTCCCCTTCACGTAGCCAACCGGCCTCAAACATCAATGCAGCACCCAGCACAACACGCTGCATGTCGTTCATGTTGTCCACACTGCAAAAAAAACATGTAAAGATGAGAGAAGTTGCTATAAACCAATCACATTTTTTTGGGGGGTGTAGAAGAGACACTAAAATGGCCGCCCCCATAGAAGTGCACCAGTTCTATTTGTAACTGTGTCAGAGACACAAAATGGCGGCTGTAGCAGAGAGACAAAATAGCCAGCAATACTAAAAGGACGGCACTATGGATGTACGCACAAAGGCAATATGTATACAGATAACAGCCAACTACTTTCATTATCTGCAATAATAATTACTATCTATAAACACAAATACTATTAATACTATAACAAAAACATGGAACAAATAAAAAAAACTTTTCAAAATGACTTACCGTGTCCAGAAAATACAGCCGTCTATGCTATCTATTAATAATCGCAGTTTCGATCCTCACAGCGACACGCTCGGGAACGATGGAGGGATTAATCCAAGTGCAGATGCGGCTTTTATCCAAAAACCAAGCAAGCGGGAACAAAGCACGAGTGAATCTGGGTGTAGTCACAGGTTTGTTCCTAGAAGACTCAAAAGGGAACAAAGCATGAAGCGATACCCAATCAGAATGCAGTAGTGTTCTCAGTGCTAACCAATCGGTGCAGAGAGGGGCGCGGAAATGGTGACGTAACTACACGCTATTGTTCTCAGCGCCAACCAATCGGTGCAGAAGGGGCGTGGAAACGGAGACGCAACTACACGCCTTCGTGCATCTCATCTAGGTTGTCAATAAAATCGTTAGTAGGGTGTCAAACATACAGATTCATTCAGCCCAGCAGGACTCCAACGAGCCAAAAATGGCCCAAGCTGTTCGGCATTGATCAGCTATTTCGCAGCAGGGGGTGAATCGTTGGTACGTGTCAAACGTGACGAGATCGCTATTAAAGTCATTCTTGCGTCACAGAAACTGCCGTAGTAACGATCTCGTTCACGATCTCGTTATGTGTGAAGTGGCCTTAAGGCATTACTAACAAAAGAAAAAGCATTGGCCACCATCTCTACTGAAAAAAATCAAAGAAGATAGATTGTCTTTTGTACATACTTATCACCCCTCAATGCCTAAAGTCTACAATATTATTACCAGACATTGGCCCCCTTCTGAAGCGAGAATACCCACAAACAGCAACTTTTTTTTCTTCCCCCACTAATGTGTAAGAAAAGACAAAAAAACATCAAGGACTCCCTAGTAAGAGCGGACATAGGCAGTGACAAAAAGGGCTGTTCACAAACCATTTTAACCACAAGACACATGGGAACATTTCCTTGCCTCAGTTGTCCACCATGCTCCAACGTCATAAAAGGCGATCACTTCACACACCCTAGGTCAGGAAAAACTTTTCGGATAAATGAGTACTTTACATGCGAGAGCACCTTTATTGTTTATATCATCAAGTGTCCGTGCGGTCTCCTATATGGGAGAGACCATCCAGCATTTGGGAGACCGTATAGCCAGCCATAAATCAACCATCAGATGCGGTAAATTGTGGTTTCCCATCCCCCATCATTTCCACGAAGGCAAACATACAATTGCTCAATTGCGCTACCAAGTTATTGAGAAAGTACACAGACCCAGAAGAGGGGGCAACCATATCGAACTCCTAAAGAAAAGAGAGAGTTACTGGATTCACACACTACAGACTTTGGCACCAAAGGGTTTGAATAGGGAAATTGATTGGCCACTATAATGTCATCTAAACATGTTGTTTTTAATGTTTTATAACCAACAACAGTAAACTTTATGGATAATGTTTGACATATACTAATCTTCATATGATGTTATTTACAGAAATCTTGAAGGATATCCTCCATGCTTTTCCTTCCTCCTTTTCCCTTTTCTATCATCCTGCACTCATTCATAGATGGTAAAGTATAAATCACCTGATCCCTTACCCCTCCTCCCCCTATTCTATATAATGATAGCATATAGAATCCAATATACTCTTCTTTTGTTTGCTTATAGAATATTGGGACCCTTACCTTCTCATGTATGTGTCTAACCTAAGTTCATTTCAGGTCATTTCAGATCTCCTTTCAGGACCTCTAAATTTGAATATACAGCGGTGCTCATATATTTGTTTATCATATTGTTATCTTATTTACTCATTGCTAATAATTACACTATATATTCCTGTTTACCAATTCACGTTTTGCATAATACCGCTGGAATCTAACTGTTATCACCTACTTTCCTCCCCCTACTCTCTGTATTCTGACCTTACGAGCATACTTTTTCCAAATAAAACACTACTGCGCATGCGCGATGCGCGTATATTCAAGATAGAGCGGTAACATACCGTTCATGCCTTAACAGTAAACACATCACAAGTGATGACGGCGCATGCGCCGGCGTCCTTCATTACTTCAGCATTTAATAACATGTGGGCGCTGAGAAACGCACACACAGCCACATCCTGGGAAGGCAGCGTTCAGGTAAAAAAGCAACCCCTCCATTCCTATGCCCCACTATCCACCTCCGTTATTATCAGAATTTTGCTTCCCTAATCTTGTTTATTTTGTTTGCAGAAGAAACTTCACTCCACCAATGCAAACGAACCTTTAATCACTATTGTACAGGTAAAAACCCCCTCACTATCCACCATACAGAACCTGTTGTATAAAACCTAATAGCAGATATAAGGATAGGTAATACTTGTTCTATAACTTGTTTTATACCTTGACACCTGGCAAATGTCTCTTGCAGTTATAAAATATACCCATATGGCATGTTACTAAATGCCAACCGCTATTTGATATATCCTGATAAGATTACAACAGGTAACAGAATTCTATATCTATTTATGTCTCTCCCTCTAGATGGAGGTATCTCTAAATATAATATAGAATTATTCCCCCATGGTTTTCATACTCTGAAGCAAATTCCAGGTATTGAAACATATATCATAAGTCACTATTATATAGTACCGTTCGATCCTAATTATCATTTCTATATCTATAAAGGTATATTCAAATACAGTGAATTTACTATTAAGGGCCTTTATCTCCATACCAAAGGATGTGACTATATAAAAGAAAAACCTGAGAAAAATACTAACCAGGAATCCCATCGCCCCCTCTGTTTTTTGGTATATAGATGGTATATGCAAATCACTCATATGCATATAATTTGTCAACAGAACTTACCTCCAGTGATTCATTATACAAAAAAAACTTATTGGTGAACTTCTTCTTCAACTTCTTTTACTTTTCTTGAAAATATTCCTCTGGAAAAAAACTCTTTTGTGGAGGTATGCTATATTGTTGCTGATTTGTCGCAATATAAATTGATTAGTCTGATATAAATGCACTATACTGTTGCTTCAGTTCATCCGACTACATTTTTGCTGATGGATTTTTCAACCAAAAATGTATGTACATAATGTAATATTCCATGTAAATATGTATTTTTTGTATTATATTGTAAAATATTGATTGTTATTCTTTCACTTTTTTCAGTGACTTGGCGTGAAAAAGGCCTTATAGGGCCGAAACGTCCCATGTCTTCTCAGTCACCTTATTAATAAATATACAAGTTCAATTGCAAAGAAAAATTCAACTCTATCTTTTTTTCCAAAATTTTTTTTTCTGTACTAGAAGAGAGTGCAGTGTTTATAGTGGAGATATACAGTTTGGACCTCGGTTCCCTCACTAGCACCTCAAAAAAATCTCCTTGGCTGAGTGCACATCATTAATTCTATCACAGATTTATAAAGTTGGCAAATTGTATTTAATGGTTAAACCCTATGCTGACTGAGAGACAAAGTGCTTAGTGGTTAGAAAACACTGAACAGGCACATTTCCAGACTCTTTGCCCTGGAAATATTGCCATTTAAGCTTGTGGGCACTGAGACAATCTAATCGTGGCTGTTGCTTAGTGGGTGAACCTCTGCCGCCACTATTTCTCCCTGTATGCCTTCCCAGCCTTACACCAGCTCCTGTCCCATAATATCACCTGTGCCTTGACCAATGCAGTTACTAGGAAGGTCCACTTAATGACTGACACATGAACAAGTGCTTGTGGCCAAGATGCTTCATTTCCCTGATGGCACACTGGGCCAACCTTGTGGAGGCTGGGACTGAGTCAAAGCCTGGGATGGCACACGTGGGCTCTAATTCCATCAGGGTTTCCTCTTCCTCATGTATCAGTTCCTGCACCCATTCCTCCTCTTTCATCTCCGAATTGTCATATTGGAGCACGTCGTCCATATCAGTCATAAGCTGGAAGCACTGAAGCACTGCCTCGGTGAAGCGGCAACAGGCTCTGCTGAAACTAATTTTTTTAGGTGATAAACAGCACACTACCATAGAGTTGTTGAAAGCTATAACAGACCAGACAGATCTGTGGCTCTGGCCACTGAACCTACAACAAGGAATAGTCATGTGTGATAATGGGCGTAACCTAGGGATGGCTCTGAAGCTTGGCAACCTCACACACATGCCATCCTTGGCTCACGTGCTCAACTTAGTGGTTCAGAGATTTCTGAAAACCTACCCAGATTTGCCTGAGCTACCCATTTCTGCAAGTCAACTACAGCTGCTGTCCAGTTGACTTTACATCTCCGCCGCCAGCCCCAGTCTTCCTGAGTGACTGCGGTGTGGGCGGTGTTTCACTTCTGATCACAGCCCAGCATCACAGCCCAGATTTTTTTACGTTATTGCCTGGCACATGTTTTTTCTCCTTTTTGCTATGTCTTTTTAAGGGCAGAAACTTAGCAGAACCTCTCCAAATCCTCTTCAAATACTTAAAATGGGGTTCTGGTGATGTATTAATGTACTGATGGTGGTTTTGGTGATGTATTCAAGTAAGTATTCCTTCAGATTGGCATAAAACTAGAAGAGTTAAGATGTGCACTGGTAGGTCTTAGACCAAATAACAGAATGCATTGTCAATCAGCTGCATTTAAAACTATAATGG
This sequence comes from Anomaloglossus baeobatrachus, assembly GCF_048569485.1. NCBI lineage: Eukaryota > Metazoa > Chordata > Amphibia > Anura > Aromobatidae > Anomaloglossus > Anomaloglossus baeobatrachus. Next base: position 185,041,317 of record NC_134354.1, read on the forward strand.
TTTTGTCTCATATTAGAAGAGACATGGTCTCGCTGGACAAGGATGTAACACTACTACTTTACAAAGCCTTACTGTGTCCTTATCAGGAATATATAGTTCAATGCTGTACAATAATTCATAAGAAGGATGTTCTGGAAGTAGAAATAGTACAAACAAAAGCCACACAACTGATAAGAGGCATGAGGATAGATTACAATAATTACATTTATTTAGTCTTGAAAGAGACATCTAAGGGGAGACATGATTAACTTATATAAGTACATAAATGGCCCATAAAAAAATTAGATTAAATACTGTTATAAGAGAGCATTCCCTACAACTGGAGTAAAAAGTCTGTAAAGGAGACAAAGCTTCTTTACCTTGAGAACTATTAAAGAAGTTGTCCAGTCTAAAATGATGTCTGTAGCCACTCTATATTACTGCAGACTTATGAATCCTCCCAGCACACAAGGACTGAAAGGACTCTCCCGTTTCTTAGCCAGGAATGGCAGTCATGTGACCTTGAGTTTGCGACATGCATGTTCCCAGCCATAACCCGACTTCTGGGCATGGCCTCTCTCAATAGAAGTGTATGGAGTGGGGCCATGCCCACTAGTTGGGTTTTGACCGGGAACATGCATATCACACAATTACGATCATATTTCCGCTACTCCTGGCTCAGAAGATGGCAAATCAGTGTGTGCACTAGGAGAATTCATAAGTCTGCAGTCCCATAGAGTGGCTGCAAACTAATCATTTTAGGCCAGACAACTCCTTTAACCTTTGGAACATCCTATCTGAACAGCTGGTCACAGCGGGAACTGTTCATTAAAAAAAGGCTTAGATTATTTCTTAGAAGAAAATAAGATTAATTCTTATGTATTGTGTAAGAAGGTGGTCGGTGTATGGAGACTCACCCCTGGAAACGCCAACCATGTTGTCTTATGTGACTTTAAGTATGTGCCATGTATGATGTGAAGTATTTCTGTGTAGTAAGAAGATAGAAAATAGGAGTCTTCTATAGATAACATAAACCAGAAGTAGAAATGTAATCAGGAAAATGCTGCTGATTTGGATGCTGGTCTGGGTAAGTGAGCCGCAGGCTAAGGCAGGGATACTAGGACTTAAGGATAGGTTTAGACCCTGGGAGGATTTTAGAAGGATAAGTCCCTTGGACAGGAAGAGGAAGGAGAAGGAAAATGGCTGTCCAGAGAGGAGGTGGTGTGGAGTTCTGGGGTCGGACCAATCCCCTGCAGGCTGGGCACAACTGCACAACCAGTCTGCTGGATGTAGGGCTATGCAGAACCCGAACAGTACAGGAAGTGTAGAGCTGGGACCTGAAGAAACTGGAAGGGAACAGTTAGGGCTATGTGTTTTTTACATTCTTGGGACGGACCCTCAGAGATGAAAAGGGACTGAGGTACTGCAACTAGCAAGTAAGTGGATGCACCCCACACGTTCACTGGGCCCACGAGCTGCCTGTAACAGACCAGGGGCTGGCTGCACACAAACACCAGCCAGACCATAACTACGGCACTCCCTGCCACCCTGTTACAATTGTATTAAATTATGGTTCTTAATATTGAGCCAATTAATTGATACTTTGGATTAGGATTGGTTTTACTTTTTCTTTTTTAACCCATTTACGACCTAGGATATAAATATGCGGTCCTACCATTTAATGCGGGCTCACACGGCGAGCCTGCATTATTCTCCACACATATCTGCTGATATGATTAGTAGACATGTGCAGCAAACAGGCGCAGTTGGTTCAGACATCCACCTGCGCCTTTTATCCCCCTTGATCGCGCTGTCAGATCTATCGCGCTCTGTCGGGAATCGCGCTGTTCCCTGTTCCATCAGCGGCCCCGTGACATGATTACAGGGCAACTCTGGGTTGCCATGACAGCACTGGGTTGGCTTCAGACCCTTGTCGCTGTCATGACTCCCTTCTTGTGAATGCCGACAGAGCGTTGGCACTCAAAGGAGAACAGCATTTCTGCTGATCAGAGCAATGCTGAAGCACCATTCTGAATACCAGAAGCAATCGGATAGTACATGCATAAAATTCCCCAAAGGGACTAGTATAATTAATAAAAAATGTAAAAAAAAAGTTTGAAAAAAAAATCATATAAGTTCCAATAACCCCCCCCTTTTGCCTCATTGAAAATAAAACAATAATGGTAAAAAAAACACATATTTGGTATCGCCGCTTTCATAAATGCTCAATCAATCAACATATAAAATCAATTAAACTGATTGGTAAAGGGCTTAGCAAAAAAAATAAAAAAATTCCCGAATTTCGGTTTGTTTGGTTGCTGCAGTATTGCATTAAAGTTCAATAGCAGGCAATAAACACATCACATCTACCCAAAAATGATGTTATTGAAAACATCAGCTGAAGGTGCACAAAAATGAACCCATCACTGAGCCCCAGATCCTCAAAAATGAGAACACTACGAGTTTCAGGATTGGCGACAAAAGATTTTTATTTTTTTTTTACAAAAACCACTTAGATAACAGTAAAAGTATACATGTTTGGTATCTACAAAATGTTACTAACCTGAGGAATCCTAACGCTTGGTCAGTTTTACCATATAGTGAATATGGTAAATAGAAAACCCAAAAAACAATTGTGAATTGCACTTTTTTTGCAGTTTCATCTCATTTGAATTTTATTCCTGTTTCCAGTGTCATTCAAAAGTGTGCCATTCAAAAGTACAACTCGTCCCACAAAGAATAAGTCCTCAAATGGATATCGTGACGGAATAAAAAAAGTTATGGCTTTTGGAAGAAGGGGAGGAAAAACCAAAATGGAAAATTGCTGGGTGGTTAACCGGTTATGGCAGATGGCTTCTTGCATTTTGGTCATATCCTTTATTGTCTCCCATTCCTCAGTTGAATATGTTTCTTTTCTCAGTCATGCTGATTATTTAGCTATGTAATATTTCAAGGATCATACTTCATAAAGCAGAGTATGTCTATGCAGATGACTTTTAGAGGAACTACAGACAAAAGAGCCACCTGAGTTATATGTGATAGTTAATACATATCAATTTACTTCTAAAGGTAAATAGATTTTTAATTCTAAGCTAAATTCAAGTTATATGTCAACTTTAAGAATTTGTAGTAACTGATATACATATTTAATAGGATTTCTTAAATCCTATTTGATAAACAACTTTTAGTCTACAGTGTTTCTCATTCACATGATCAGCTGAAGAGGAACATAAGCAATGTGGGAAAGCTGCAGTGAGTGTTAATTATTAACTGTGAATTCACAATAGGGCTGATTAAGTAAAATCTTACATAATTTGATGAATTTATGCAACCTAAGCATTACATGGGATTTCAAGTGTTGCACCAGAGCAGATAACATACTCTATCAATTGTTTATATGGGCAAGCTTCCAGATCCAAGCTTCCTTCTTACGCCCACTCCTTTGGCAACCAATCCCAAAGCACTCGTCTCCTAAGCTGTAAGTAATGGGCTGTAACAGAACAATAACAGGGACATCATTCCCTTGTGACATCCTCAGCGTGGAGAAGTCGCCCGTGCATTCTAACCAGGGATCCTGAAAAGAGAAAAGCAGAGACATGAGGGACACGTACGATGTGATTGTCATTGGAGGAGGCATTTCAGGTCTGTAGCATTACAAATTTAATAAAAGAACTTTCCTAATGATTAGATAATTAAAACAGAATTATGTAAATAGAAATACCACTGTACTAGGAAAAACTTAAGCCCTCAAATCCCCTGTCACATCCTTTTCACCCAGCCACAGTGTCCTCTAAATTTGCACTGATGGGTGGCAAAACCCCCACACAGCTGTAGGCAGATTGGGATTTTGGTCTGGCTTTGTAGCACAAATATATATATATATATATATATATATATATATATATATGTAAAAATATACAGCGCTCTATTGGGTGAAACTACCCTCTGTTACAGCCTTGTCACCCAGCCAAACAGTCCTCCAAATTTGCACTGATAGGTGGCAAAAAAAACCCACACAGCTGTAGGCAGGTAGGGATTCAGGTTTGGCTTTGCATCATGATTGTATATATACATCAGGCAGCACGGTGGCTCAGTGGTTAGCTCTGCAGTCTTGCAGTGCTGGGGTCCTGGGTTCTAGTCCCACTCAGGACAACATCTGCAAGGAGTTTGTGGGTTTCCTCCCACACTCCACAGACATACTGATAGGGAATTTAGATTGTGAGCCCCGATGGGGACAGTGTTGACAATGTATGTAAAGCGCTGTGGAATTAATAGCGCTATATAAGTGAATAAATATTATTATATATATATATATGTATACTGCTCAAAAAAATAAATGGAACACTTAGGCTATGACTTTTCATTTTTGCTGTCTGCACACAGCTTTATTTCTTAGCTGCGTTTTTGAGCTAAAACCAAAAAAAAGGGCATGTTAATTCTTTCCTGCGTTTTACTGCTTTTTTCACCCATGCAATGCATTGGAAAAATGCAGCAAAACGCCATGATCAAAACCGCAGCAAAACACAGCCAAAAACACACCGAAACACGGTAAAAACGTGTTTCTGATGCCGGTGCATTTTTGTGCGTTTTTGCGGCAAAAAATGCAGCATTTTATAGAAATGCGAAAACGTCATAGTGCGCACATAGCCTTAAACAACAAAATGGTATTTTAGTGTTCCCTTTATAAATATATATACAGTGCTGGCCAAAAGTATTGGCACCCCTGCAATTCTGTCAGATAATACTCCGTTTCTTCTTGAAAATGATTGCAATCACAAATGTTTTGGTATTATTATCTTCATTTAATTTGTCTTCAATGAAAAAAAATAAAAAAAATTGTCATAAAGCCAAATTGGATTTAATTCCACACCAAACATAAAAAGAGGGTGGACAAAAGTATTGGTACTGTTTGAAGAATCATGTCATGCTTCTCTAATTTGTGTAATTAACAGCACCTGTAACTTACCTGTGGCACCTAACAGGTGTTGGCAATAACTAAATCACACTTGCAGCCAGTTGACATGGATTAAAGTTGACTCAGCCTCTGTCCTGTGTCCTTGTGTGTACCACATTGAGCATGGAGAAAAGAAAGAAGAACAAAGAACTGTCTGAGGACTTGAGAATCCAAATTGTGAGGAAGCATGAGCAATCTCAAGGCTACAAGTCCTTCTCCAAAGACCTGAAAGTTCCTGTGTCTACGGTGCGCAGTGTCATCAAGAAGTTTAAAGCCCATGGCATTGTGGCTAACCTCCCTAGATGTGGAAGGAAAAGAAAAATTGACGAGAGATTTCAACGCAAGATTGTGCAGATGGTGGATAAAGAACCTCGACTAACATCCAAACAAGTTCAAGCTGCCCTGCAGTCCGAGGGTGCAATAGTGTCAACCCGTACTATCCGTCGGAGTCTGAATGAAAAGGGACTGTATGGTAGGATACCCAGGAAGACCCAACTTCTTACCCTGAGACATAAAAAAGCCAGGCTGGAGTTTGCCAAAACTTACCTGAGAAAGCCTTAAATGGTTTGGAAGAATGTTCCCTGGTCAGATGAGACAAAAGTAGAGCTTTTTGGGAAAAGCCATCAACATAGAGTTTACAGGAGAAAAAAAAGAGGCATTCAAAGAAAAGAACACGGTCCCTGCAGTCAAACATGGCGGAGGTTACCTGATGTTTTGGGGTTGCTTTGCTGCCTCTGGCACTGGACTGCTTGACTGTGTGCATGGCATTATGTAGTCTGAAGACTACCAACAAATTTTGCAGCATAATGTAGGGCCCAGTGTGAGAAAGCTCAGTCTCCCTCAGAGGTCTTGGGTCTTCCAGCAGGACAATGACCCAAAACACACTTCAAAAAGCACTAGAAAATGGTTTGAAAGAAAGCACTGGGACTACTAAAGTGGCCAACAATGAGTCCAGACCTGAATCCCTTAGAACACCTGTGGAGAGATCTCAAAATGGCAGTTTGGAGAAGGCACCCTTCAAATCTCAGGGACCTGGAGCAGTTTGCCAAAGAAAAAAGGTCTAAAATTCCAGCAGAGCATTGTAAGAAGCTCATTGATGGTTGCCGGAAGCGATTGTTCGCAGTTATTTTGGCTAAAGGTTGTGCAACCAAGTATTAGGTTAAGGGTGCCAATACTTTTGTCTGGCCAATTTTTGGAGTTTTGTGTGAAATGAGCAATGATTTGATTTTTGTTTCATTCTCTTTTGTGTTTTTTTATTGCAAGGAAAATAAATGAAGATAATACAAAGAATTTGTGATTGCAATCATTTTCAAGAAGAAACTGAGTATTATCTGACAGAATTGCAGGGGTGCCAATACTTTTGGCCAGCACTGTACCGTACTGCTCCTCTAGGCAAAACTATCCCCTCTTACAGCCTTGTGTCTTGTGACCAGCCAAGCAATCCTCCAAATTTGCCACTAATGGGTGGCAAAACTCCCCATGCAGCTGTAGGCAGATGGGGACTCTGTTGATTAGATTATATATATACTAATGGCTGGCAAAAACTCCCACATAGCTGTTGACACCTTGGGATTGTGGATTGGCTTTGCGTCCTGTGTTGTTGCAAGAAGGCTCTTTAAAGGGTCGATATTGATATAGGATTGCTACTTTCAATAAAATCTGTTCTCTTCTTTTGTGACTATATAAGAAACCTGCTGAAAAATGTGCTGTGTTTGTAAACACAAAGCTTTATAATTAACTATGAATCCTTTTAGCAATCTTTAGAGTAAAGGTTAAGGTTAAAGGACAGTAGGTGTGTCTGCTGGGCTGTGGAGAAAATGATGTAGTTCTGACATATCGGAATTTAGGTTCACTTTTATCAATTTTTAAAATGTAAAAAAGCACGTTTCTACTTATAAATCAGAGCCAGATGTCATTTAAAGAGCAACTGTTGTTTTAATTTTTATTTCATAAATCAATAGTACACATGACAATAAGAAATTCTGCAATATATTTTATCTGAAAAATCAGTTTCCTTCTCTGCCAGGACTCATCATTCATTCTCGAAATTCTCATTTCAGAGGTAAAATCTGTATTCAATGAAAATGGAATGTTACATTACTGATATAGGAGATGATTATTGCTACTGATAAGTTTCCATGTAAATGGGAGGGGGAGGTGGGTAGAAGCTCTGTCTTTAGTTCCTTAAGGTACCGTCACACTAAGCAACATCGCTAGCAACATCGCTGCTGATGTACAACTTGCTAGTGATATTGCTGTGTGTGACATCCAGCAACAACCCGGCCCCTGCTGTGAGGTCGTTGGTTGTTGCTGAATGTCCTGGGCCATTTTTTAGTTGTTGCTCTCCCACTGTGAAGCACAGATCGCTGTGTGTGACAGCGAGAGAGCAACAACTGAATGTGCAGGAGCCGGCTTCTGCGGACACTGGTAACCAATGTAAACATCGGGTAACCAAGAAGCCCTTACCTTGGTTACCCGATATTTACCTTTGTTACCAGCCTCCGCCGCTCTCACTGTCAGTGCTGGCTCCTGCTCTGTGCACATGTAGCTGCAATACACATCGGGTAATTAACCCCATGTGTACTGTAGCCAGGAGAGCAGGGAGCAGCGCTAAGCAGTGTACGCTGCTCCCTGCTCTCTGCACATGTGGCTGCAGTACACATCGGGTAATTAACCCCATGTGTACTGTAGCCAGGAGAGCAAGGAGCCAGCGCTAAGCAGCGTCCGCTGCTCCCTGCTCTCTGCACATGTGGCTGCAGTACACATCGGGTAATTAACCCCATGTGTACTGTAGCCAGGAGAGCAGGGAACCAGCGCTAAGCAGTGTTCGTGGCTCCCTGCTCTCTGCACATGTAGCTGCAGTACACATCGGGTAATTAACCCTATGTGTACTGTGGCTAGGTGTGCGCTGGTAACCAAGGTAAATATCGGGTTGGTTACCCGATATTTACCTTAGTTACCAAGCGCAGCATGCTTCCATGTGTAGCGACGCTCCAGCGATCCCTGCCAGGTCAGGTTGCTGGTGGGATCGCTGGAGCGTCGCTTAGTGTGACATCTCACCAGCGACCTCCTAGTAACTTACCAGCGATCCCTATCAGGTTGTATCGTTGTTGGGATCGCTGGTAAGTTGTTTAGTGTGACTGGGCCTTTAGTGCCACTCCCCTCTGCATAGAACCTTATGAGCACCAACTGACATCTCTTGTCTCAATAATAGAAAAATCTGCTTTCATTGAATCATTTTTAATCGTGAATTGAGAATTTTGAGAATGAAGAGTAGTCCTGGTCGAGAAAGAAAGAGATTTTTCTGATAAGATATATTCTTTTTTTTTTTTTAATATATATTTTCACTTTATAAAATAACTAATTGGTCTGCTTTGTTTGGGGATATACTGTAGATGAGCAAAAAACAATTTTTTTCAAAGTCAAATTTGAAGACAAAGAATTCTAAAACTCATATCTATATTTTCGCTTTTATTGCAATATACAGTGGTGATATGGTTCTGTAAGTAATGTGTACCTAATCATTTATTTATTGTATTTATTGTTTTAAAGAGTAGGTATCATGTCCGAGGCAGACTCAACACATGGTTATAGATTAAAACAAGAGTTTTTTCTAAATGTGTTAAATTACCTTTGCATGTTATAGCAATGAATTGGACACTCCTAAAATAAACAAAAAACTAATCGCCCACACCTATAAAATTACAGCCAGCAGTTGATATAAATGGGATTAAAATCAATCACCTAATCATTTTGTTCTTCATGAGATAAGTCATTGTCAGAGTGTCTGAAAGTGGCTTTTTAATATTTCCCCAATAAGACCACATGTCATTTGTGAAACCGTACAGAGGCATTTTTTCTAAACTTTTTGCTAAAATGTTTAGATAGCCATGGATCATTTTATTTACACCTCACAGATACTTGCTACTTTTTGTTGATATATCACATAAAATGCCAGTGTATTGAGCGAGGCGGGATGAGTCTAGTTGGAATGTGGCTTGCAGTATGTCGGTATGTGGCTGGTAGTAACTGACATATTTCTGGTCACATGACTACACACTCCTAGTGCCAGCACCGGAGAATCCTCACATTGTGCAGTGCGTAAACTTTGAGCTTTCAGTAGTCTGTAGAGTGACTGCAGACTTGTACCCTATGGCCTGACAAGCTCTTTAAGGCTTTTTTATACAAAAACCACTCCCATTGTTACTTTCCTAGGTTGACATTTCAGGTCTATAGCACTGGCATTTTAGCTTAGCTGTATTACTTAGTTTTCTAGATACCTACGGTAAAATAAATTAACTGCTGTTATAGCTGCTACCATAACCAAAGAAGGAAAATAGAATAAACCAAACACCAACCCCCCCCCCTAAGAAAAAAATAAAAAAATAAACAACTTATAATAACTATCAGGGGCATACATAGAAATCATGGGGCCCCATAGCAGAATTTCTAATTGGGCCCCTAAGCCCCCAAAAAAGTAATAAATAATATTTGACTGAGCCACAAAAGAGCATACTTCACAAGTTTGAAGTCCTTACAAAGTAATTTTTCTCTTATTGAAGCCCCAAGATTTCTCTTTTACTGCAACCATAAAGTATAATGGCAACAACAGTGCCCCACAAACACTGTATGATACCCCCACAGTAAATTCCTCCACAATATCCTCCACATGCAAAGGATGATGACCCTACTGTACCCCCACTTCACCTACCCTGGCAATGAATGGGGACCCCTAACAAAGTAAGATCCCAAACTGTGTCCCCCACACAGCCCTCCATGCAGTATAATGGGCCTACCTATAGTATAATTGCCCACATACAGCCCTCTGCACAGTATGATAGACCCCCACACAAACCTTCACACTGTGTATATGCTTGCATACAGTATAATGGCCCTCAAATAACTAGATAAAGTAAAAAGGCTCCCTTATAGCCCACCAAATAATATAATGGTCCCACAAAACCTTCCATATAGTATAATGGCCCACACAGTCCTCCATATAGTAATGGGCCCCACATAGTACTCCATGTAGTATAATGCTCCCCTATAGTCCTCCATAAAGTATAATGGGCCCCTTATAGTCCTCCATATCATCTAATGCACCCCATAGTCCGCCATATACTATAATGCATCCCCCATAGTCCTCCATATAGTATAATGCACCCCATAGTCCTTTATATATTATAATCCATTCCCCATAGTCATCCATATATTATAATGCATTCCCTATAGTACTCCATATATTAAAATGCACCATTCATATTCCTTGATATTGTATAATGCACCCCATAAATTATAATACACTCCCCATATACCTCCATATATTATACTACACTCCCTATAGTCCTCTAAATATTATAATAAACTCCTCATAGTTCTCCATATAGTATAATGCACCCGATGGTTCTCCATGTATTATAATACATCCTCATATTCCTCCATATAGTATAATGCACCCAATATTCCTTCATATAATATAATGCACCCCATATTGCTCCACATAATATAATGCAGCCCCATATTACGCCATATAGTAGTATGCAACCCCCATATTCCTCTATATATTGTTAGGAAGCCCCCATAGTCCTCCATGTAGTGTTATCCAGCCCCATATTCCTACATATAGTATTATGCAGCCCCCAAATAGTATTATGCAGTCCCTATATAGTATTATGCAGCCCCCATATAGTAGTATGTAGCCCTTATATTCCTCCATATAATATTATGCAGGCCTTATCCTCCATGTAGTATAATGCACCCCTTATATTCCTACATATAGTATTATGCAGCCTCCATATAGCATTTTAAGCTCCCAGATAGTAGTATGCAGCCCCCATATAGTAATATGCAACCCTTATATTCCTCCATATAGTAGCATACAGCCTCCATATTGTTTAATGCACCCACATAATCGTTTGGCCACCTTGATTAAATGCATACTCACTTCTCCTCGTTCCCTCACTGCTCCGGTCTCCTCAGCGTGTGTCCACTGTTCTGCACATATCTCAGCACAGTGGCACACTGTACTGACGTCATTACGCTCCGCTGTGTTGACAAGTCAATGCATCGCAGACACAGTGGGAGAATGATGATAGAGGGGGGCACTGGCACCGGGCCTCCCTCCCTCATGGGCTCCATAGCGGTCGTGTGGCTTGCCGGCATTGGCAGTATGCCACCGATAACTACATAAAAACAGTTCAGAATGTACCTTTAATTATTAAAACTAATAAAGCCAATACATTCCCTACAGTTATTTTGTTCCTGCTTTCTGTCATATAGATACGGGCCAGTTTTCCAGTCACGTTCTGAAAATATGATATTAAACTTGATCATTACTTTAGCTACATGGAAACCAGAACAAGAATAGAATAAATATTTTCAAGAACTGTTGAGCGCCAGAGCTAAGTTATATCTGCAACAAACTTTTACTAGCTAAACATAAACTAAGTTCTTGGCAACATTTATGTTTCATGACTTTACATGCTCTAAATGGTAGGTGGAAGTTTTTGTGAACTTTTTGTCCTTTTTCGGCTAGAATGTAGGGCTACAGTACAATACTGCACAGAACTCAGGATTCAAAATTTGGATTTTTAAATACAGTTCTAGTTGAACAGTGAAAAATGTATAAAAAAAGTTACAGCAAACTTAAACCAACTATCAATTAATAAGTTTAATATTTGTAAGCCTGTAAATAAATTGTGATACTTTTCTGCCAAATTATTCATTTCTACTTGCCACTTGGTGGTTTTTATTCTTCAGAACATAATAGACATCTATCAGCGACATATCTGTTTCCCATGGGTTTAGGCTGCTGCTCTCTCCATCCTCGGCATCTTTACCTTCTCAAATTGGCTACTTTGTGTAAATGGAATTGAAGTTTGTAGAACATAATGCAATCCATGTTTTTTTTGTATATTTTTTATTTATTGCTTCAGCAAAAAATAAGAACATTTAAACAAGGAACAAAACACACAACTCAAGTCATATTGGTTGTTAACATGTGTCATATATTCAATGAAGATAGAGGAATATATCAGGGGACTGAGTGAAAGGAGCCAAGGATAGTTTGATATCCATTTTAACGTATCGTTAGGAAATTCAACCACACATAAAAATATCTTTTACCTCTTATTCATATATCTATATGGTGTCCAGTAGTCAAGGGCAAGTGAAGTATTGTAATGAAATAAGGTATGTAAAAAGATAAAATTTTGAAATTTGTTGCAAAGGTTACAAGTCGTTGTATGTTTGTTTTTGTTACTTATTTTATTTTAATTTTTCAATATATTTAACATTATATATTTCACTAAACCACTCTTTTCAATTTTGGTACTTTGATATTTTTAAAACATCTTGGGATTAAGATTTTGGCTGCATTGATAATACTAAGGCTGGCTTTGCACACTACGACATCGCAGGTGCGATGTCGGTGGGGTCAAATCGAAAGTGACGCACATCCGGCGTCACTTGCGATGTCGTAGTGTGTAAAACCTTTTTGATACGATGAACGAGCGCAAAAGCGTCGTTATCGTATCATCGGTGTAGTCTCCGACATTTCCATAATGCCGGTGCAGCGACAGATACGATGTTGTTCCTCGTTCCTGCGGCAGCACACATCTCTGTGTGTAAAGCCGCAGGAGTGAGGAACATCACCTTACCTGCGTCCCGGCTGCAATGAGAAGGAAAGAGGTGGGCGGGATGTTTACATCCTGCTCATCTCCGCCCCTCCGTTGCTATTGGCCGCCTGCCATGTGACGTCGCTATAATGCCGCACGGCCCGTCCCCTTAGGAAGGAGGCGGGTCGCCGGCCAGAGCGACGTCGCAGGGCAGGTAAGTGCATGTGAATCTGCCGTAGCGATAATGTTCACTACGGCAGCTATCACAAGATATCGCACGTACGACGGGGGCGGGGACTATCGCACTCGACATCGCAGCATCGGCATGCGATGTCGTAATGTGCAAAGCCCGCCTGCCTAAGACTACGTGTGAAATGTATTGCTATATGATTATGCAAATTGACATTTGTGTGGTATATTTGATTAAAGTGAACCTGATAGCTGAAACATGCGGCCAGATTCCTATACAAAGCCTTCTTCCACATGCTATCTGTGTCACTTGCATGGCATGTGAAGAAGGTGCTCTGGTCAGATGAGACAGAAGTAGAATTTTTTTAGCTAAGTGTAAAATGCTATGCATGGAGGGAAACCTCCCACGGCACATAATCCTTAAGACACCATCCCCACAGTAATGGCCCATTTAAAAGCCAGACCTGAATACCATTGAGATTCTGTGGCAAAACTGGAAAATGTCTGTTCACAGATGTTCTCCATCCAATCTCGCTAATCTAGCAATATTTTGCAAAGAAGACTGGGCAAAAATGTCATCCTCGATATATGAAGAGCTGCTAGAAACACACCCCAAAAGAACTGCAGCACTAATTGCGGTGAATGGTGGTCCTACAAATTATTGAAACATAGGGACAGAATACAAATGCATGTCACAATTTTCAGGTTCATATTTTTTTCAATATTTAGAAAACCATGTATCATTTCCTTTATACTTCACAAACACTTTGTCACACCTGTCTCTCTGTATAAGGAGATTAGTGACAGATTCAGGTCTTATGAGTGTTTCCATGCTAGACTCTCAATATTAAATGGATTTCCGTTCCTTTGGCAGTCATAGAGTAAGCGCTCACGGCGAGAAAAATGGAGCGAGTGGAATGCAATAAAAAATCACATTCCACCTGCATTCACGTTACTCTATGGCGTTGCTCTCATGAGAGATTTTATTCTCAGCCCTAATCGGACTGAGAAAACAATCGCAGCATGCTGTTGGTGGAATCCGAATCATTTTCACTTACACCCATATAAGTCTATTGGTGCAAGAGAAACATCACATTGCACTCGCATTACACTGGTGTAATGCGAGTGCAGTGCGGGAATCACATCAGCTGACAATGGAGGAGATGGGGAGATTACTCCCTCCCTCTCCTCTGCAGCGCCCACCCCCCTCCTCCGCGGCTGTGCTGTGATTGCAGGATTGCATCACTGTGGCGACATTCAGCTTACACTCCAGCAAAGCGGGAGCTAAGTGTTATGAGATTGACTCGCAATAAAGACCGTGTGTCCACCAGCCTTAGGGTTAATTTCAGATTGCTTTCCAGCAGCTTCTGAATCCTGGTCAGGTGTTTCCAGTTTGGGACCACTCCCAGTCCCTTTATATATCCCCTGCGACCAAGCAGAGGGTGCTGGTTAAGTTTTGCCATTTAGATGCTGCGCCAAGAGGTCAAAGGAGCTGCTGTAACCCTCTCTTTAAGTTGCTCTGGTGGCTACAGTCTTGGTTCTGACTGCAGAAGTCTATTATAGTGTTTTGCCTATGTCTGTCTTCCTTCCCTGGTGTGTTGTTTTAGTGCACCGGTGGGGCTAGCATCCCTTATCTGCCCCACTCACTAGCCAGGACTATTGTAGGGCCACTCAGGGCTTCAGGTTCCTGCTCGGTGGCAGGTAAGTGAAAGATATGTGCTTTAACTCTATGGTAGTGGGGTAGGGAGGTTCTTCATTTGCAAGATATTTGTACTATTTGTTTAATTAACACTTCTTGAATGGGCTTGTATCTGGTCTTTTTGTATAAATGTCAGTCTTTGAATTGATATGCCTGAGTAAGGACGTATATCTGAAAAGCGTAAGTGGGGTTGGATATCCGGAATACACAATTATAAAAAAGGATTTTAATGTGTCAATAGTCTTGAAGAATTTTATGAGAAATGGTGTACAGGATTTCTTCATCCTTTTCGTGCACCCTACCTGTCCTCTCTATTCCACTAATGACCTAAGCTTAATATCTTCTAGAACCTGAACCTCTCACTCCCGTCTCCAGTACTTCTTCCGTGCTGTACCAGTTTTCTGGAATGTACTACCCCAGTCAATATGATTAATTGCCAGTATTATTATTATTATTTCTTATAGTGCCATTTATTCCATGGCACTTTACATGTGAAAGGGGTATACATAATAGGGACAAGTACAATAATGATAATTAGTGCAAGGCACAGACTGGTACAGGAGGAGAGAGGTCCCTGCCCATGAGGGCTCACAGTCTACAAGGGATGCGTGAGGATACAGTATGCACAGTTTCAAGTGTGCTCTAAAAACACATCTCTTTAGACTGGTCTATCACCTTACCTCACTAATCTAACTAACCCCTGTTCAATCTTCCATGTGAGTCACCCCAGCAGCAATCAAACTGCTCGGATCCGGGTTTACTGTGGCTCGAGGGTCTTCGGACCCAGGGGCTTGTGGTGACTTCAAATGTAAGGGGATATTTACAGGGGATGAATGTTTTTGATGCCACCTGTGGGTTACAGTAAAGGGGAGTACCGCCGCTGCCGATGGGAGTACCAGGGCAGATTGTGTGGGGCAGCCAGATGTCAGTCCCTCCGCAGGTAGGGAAGGCCCTGGATAGTGGGGATTTGGTGAACATGTAGCTTGCTTGGCCTTGGGAAGCAGAGTGCAGGGGTTAGATTACTCACTGCCGTAGTCATGGTGTTGGATTAGGTGGATTAAGCAGACACTCACAAAGATGGTAAACCAAAGTCTCTAGGCACCGCAGTCTCTACGGGGGAAGCCCATCCAGGTCCCACTCCCACCAGTGTCACTTGGTAAGTCCGGAGCCCTGCCTCCATGCACAAATTGATTGACAGTTGTGGCCCCTTGGCTTGAAGCTTTCAGGGCCCCGCTACCCATGTGCATGGCAGCTGTGCTCTTGGTCACTGGCAATAGGGATTTCAGTGGCTTGTGCATTTTTGGAGAACCCTATCCCCTGCGTTGTGCTGATACCTCCAATCTCTGAGCTCTTGGGGAAAGTTGGTAAAGAGACTATCCTCCACAGGTCAATTATCAGGTTGCTTGAAGCTACTCCCCGATCTAGGGTCCTGTACTCCGCCATGCTCGGTACTGGTAAGGTGGCTGGGATTTCTGTTGCCAACAGTCCTCCTAGTCTGCGTCTGTTACACTCCTGTCCAGTGTTCGTAATACCGGTCCTTGACTCCTGTGGTCCCGGACCACTGTTTGCGACCAAACCTGTCGCCTCCCTGGGAGCTCCAACTCCCTTGCTCCTCACTCTCTGAGGGCTAACTCTGTTCTCTCCTTGTCTCCCTTCTCACCAGACTGCCTGACCCTTAGGTGGTCGGCCGTGCCCCAACTTGACCAACCCACTAGTGTGTCTGTCCAGCCGTGGTGTGAGGTGTGGTTGGGATTTGTAGTGCGGATGTCAGTGACACTGTTGATGGAAACCTGGAATCACTGGGGGTAGGCCCTGCACTCTGGAGTACAGGACACAGTTCCCTGTAGCATCCTGATATAGTCAGGGGCGCTACACATGCACTGAATAGGACTTTGCATCTGTTCTTGTATAGATACTACTGGTGAATGGTTCATGCAGCGTTATTTGAATGCCACTATGTATTATACTGATGGCTGGACATTATATAAGAACTTTATTTTTACCTTTTTTTTCATGTCAGGACTATTTCGTTCTAGATTGTAAGCTTGCAAGAAGGGCCCTCAGTCTTCTTGGCATGTGTTGATTACCATTTGACCATTTGATAGGATAGGTACACATGACATTGTAAAAGGTTGGTCCAATTGTCATTTAGAAAAGGGGTACGATCTTTTTCTCACTTGTCATCGGTGTGCAGTCTGTCTGTCATCTGTGGACAACTCTTTTTTTTTTTTTTTTTACAGTAGCAGATATTTAGCTTTTACAGTACCATTTACAGTTTCCTATATTACTGAATTGTAATGTATCTGTAAAGCTCGGATTCTATACTTTGACATCCGATTTTTTTCTTACACCCATAGAATGGAATGGGTGACTCGCATCCGATTTCAAAGTCAAATTGCAGCATGCTAAATTTTCTTTCAAAGACAGATTGTGTCAGTAAAAAACAGTTATATTCACTTCCTCACTGAATAACATTAGTCCAAGTGCTATCAGAAAACAAATTTAGATAGCACTCATCCGATTCATATCCTCATGTGCAGAAGTCCTTATTCTGTAATATGTTATCATAAATGCAGCTAAATGGACTGGGGAAACACAAGGGGAAAGGAAGCCACTTACATACATTCTTTTCTTAAAAGAAAGAAGACTAATCCCTTAAAAAAGTGGTTTTCAAAGTTTCATAACCATACTGTACAAAATTATAAAAAAGTGAAAGTTTAGTTACTTTAGGGAACTGATCTGTACTTTAGACTTGTGCACAACGCTAAAAGATGAAGTTATATATTACTCACAAAAAGTTAGGGATATTTGTCTTTTGGGTAAAATTTCAGGATGATCCTAAAATGCCCTCTAACCTTTTTAGGTGACCTTAATGTGTCCTTCTCTAAACTCTTGAATGCACATGTCCAACTGTTTAATGTTTAGTACTTTTTGCACAAGTTCTCTGGCAAGGAGCTTAATGGCAAAATTCACAACAGGCATTTGATCCATGAATTTCCTAATAAATTATGGGGTTAAATTTAAATAGGTATTTAAACAGTCCTCCTCATGATTTTCACATTTTGACATCATCATGAGGCCAAGATCTCAGAGAGAAGTGGCCACTGAGCTTAGAGTGTCATCAGCAGGTTGTAACAGAGATACAATAGACTGGAAAAGTCACAGAAAGGCATAAAAGTGGATGCGTTTGGCCACATCTTAAACTGATGACTGCCTCCCTAACCTTGTGACCTCGATATTCAATCGAGTATCTGATCAGTCACCACCCGGTATGTTTCATGGAAGTTTTTCAGTGACTAAAAATACGGGGGTTGCCTGTGAATCACAGTAATGCCAGCCACATTACATCAACCCTGGAAGCAATATAGAGAGCGACTGGAGAAGGGATTTTATATTAGAGTGATTATTGCCTTTCTGCAGCATAAAAATCTTTTCTATTTTCTAACATAATATTGCTTATAGCGGCATTTAATGTAGCGATAGATGCTGGAGAAGGTATAATGTATTAGAGGCATCTAAGCAGGGATTATTGCCTTACAGTCCTCACTGCTGCAATGTAAAGCCAAAAGTCCTTTTCAGGGCTAAATCTAATCTATTTTATTCTCTAATAATACTGAACATTTAGTGCAGGGTTAGCTGCTGGAGAAGGGATAGTGTATTAGAGGCATCTAGGCAAGGATTATTGCCTTACAGTTCTTGCTGCTTCAATGTAAAAAAAATATTCTATTTTCTAATAATACAGCTGTTAGCTGCACTTAGTATAGGGCTAGATTCTGGAGAAGGGATATTGTATTAGAGGCATCTAGGCAGGGATTATTGCCTTAAAGGCCTTGATGCTGAAATGTAAAATCAAAAGTTATTTTTAGGGCTAAGTCTAATCTATTCTGTTGTCTAATAATACAACTCTTAGCTGCATTTAGCATTTAGTGTAGGGAGAGCTACTTGAGAAGGAATAGTGTATGAGACATTTAGGCAGGGATTATTGCCTTACAGATTACAGTCCTTGCTGCTGCAACATAAAACATCTATTTTATTCTCTAATAATACCACTAAGCTACATTTAGTGTAAGGAGAGTTGTTGGAGAAAGGATAGTTTAGCATTAAAGGCATCAAGGCCTGGATTATTGCCTTACAGTCCTTGCTGCTGAAACTAAAAAACAAAAGTACTTTTCACGCCTACATCTATTCTATTCTAGTCCATATTAATACTGCTCTTAGCTGCATACCTAATTTAAGGTGAGCAAGGCATGAGGTAAAGGACTGGGAAGTGGATGTCCCATGGATGGTGGTGCACGCAGAGGCCGTGGCCATGGGCCAGGTCAAAATGTGCCTGCTGTGGGAGCATAACAAGCAAACTCATCATCTAAACCCAGCTTTTTGTTCAAATTTGCAGGGGGGCATGAATCCAGAACAGTATGCACAGGTGGTGGGTTGGACATAATTTTTACCTTTTTCTTCCTTCCTCGCACGATGGCAGAGACAAGTCATCCCACACTGACACACTCCGAGCAGCTCTTTGTGTTTACATGTATTGATTCTGGCCTCTTGCCCTGCATGTTTCAAGAGTGACATGAAGAGATCGTGTGCAGTGATGCCCAAATAGATGAGCAGTCACAGTCAGAAGAAGAAGATAGTGGGGAACTGTAATTACTGTCTCAAAAGGTTGATGATAATGAGACACAATTGTCAAAATGTGATGTTGTTAAGACGACAAGTCAGGAGAAGGACCAGAGTGCAGAAGTGGAAGAGAAGGTGGTCAATGATGAAGTCACTGACCCAACCTTTGAAGGTGGCATGCAGAGCAAGAACAGCAGTGCAGAATAGGAGGTATTTGAAGCACTGCAGCAGACAGAAAGAGGCAGTTGGGTAGCCATAGTTAGGTGGCATTATACTGTTCCCGATAGCACACACATGTGCCATTTTTTTAGGTAAAGGGTTAAGAATTCCCCAGTCTGGCACTTTTTTAAATAAAGTGCAGATGATAAAAAAAATGGTTATTTGCAACCTGTCCCATGCCAAGATCAGTAGGGGCTTGACCACTACCAACCTGACCACTACCAGCATGCTCAGGCACATGTCATCAAAGCACCCGATTAGGTTGACGGAACGCATGGATCCACAATCAGTGTCTGGGGTGACACAACTGCATCTTCCCTTGTGCTACATCCTTGTCAATCCCATGTCCAGGATGCAGGCACGGAAACCTCCTGCCGTATACCTGTCATTGCACATTCACTTTACTGCCAGCATGAGCCAAGTGCCATGTTACTGCGATCCGATTCTCGCACAATCAAGAATCGGATCTCAAGTGTGAAGAAGATGGAGAACTTAATTTGTGTACAATCTGTGTACATAGGACTGCACTCAGATGACATCCGATTGCAGTCTGATGGTTTGATCACACCCACTGACATGAACGGTTGTGTGCCATCCAAGATACACTACCAGTCGCAGCATTCAACAACTTTTTTCTCATGCCAAAATAAAAAAAATCGCTGGATGACACTGCTCTATAGTCTATTAGAGCGAGTGCTATCCAATAAAACATTGTATAGCATTTGTCCAAGTTATACACAAATTTGAGTGAACCCTAATTCCCAGTATCCACTGGTACAAGCATGCTGTAAAAACATATTTCTTTAGATTGACCTAATACCTAACTTTTAACTAACTATCCCCCTACTCTTTCCTCCACATGTCTGTAGCTCTCCGTACCTGAACTTGTACAGACTCTCTAGTGACTGGTTTATGCTGTGTTAATGGAATGCGTCTATTTACACTGGACCTTACACCACAAGCACTACATTTTTACCTTTTACCTTTTGTTTTAGCCCTATTTCCTCATAGATTGTAAACTTGCATGCAGGACCCTCATTCCTCTTGATACGTGTTGAACTATGTGTTATTCTGTAAAGTCTTATCCTGTTTATACAAGTCCTCCACAATTTAGGGCAAAAGTGGTCAATATCTGATAGTAATAACCTAGGATCTTCCATTACAGCATCCCATAATTGGTCTAATATGCATCTATGGTACTGTACAATAAATACTGAGGGTTACACTATACTAAAACAAAGGCCTCACATTTTCTAATTCTCAATGTGTAAAGTTTATAATTATTTTTGTCTTTTTTTCAGGCCTTTCAGCTGCTAAACTGCTAACAGAGGCAGGACTCAATGTCATTGTGTTGGAGGCTCAGAACAGAGTTGGTGGAAGAACACATACTATACGGGTGAGTTCTTATTAGTTTAAAAGCACTTCATTCTTATTTAATTTAACAACTCAGTTAAAAAATGTACTTTCATTTTTTTAACAAGTGTGTGCTGCCCCGCTGCACTCGGATCCGGGGCTAATGATTGCTCGTGGCTCAAGGGTCTCTGGACTCGGGGGCCTAGGGGCCACATTCAAGTGAAAAGGGGGTATTTACAGGGGAATTTATATAGTTTGTGACGCCACCCGTGGTGTGCGGTAATTGGGAGTACCACTGCTGCCGTTGGGAGGACCCGGGGTGATGGAGTGGGGCAGCTAGGTGACGTTACCCTCCACGGGTAGGGGTAGGCCCCGGGACTCTGGATGGTGGTGCAGGGACACAGTGCAGGGGGTCAGTCGGGTACTCACTCAGCAATGAAGCAGACACTGACAACAAGGTAAACCAAGTCTCTGAATGCCGCTGCCTCTCAAGGGGAGCTCGACCGGGTCCTGTCCCCTTCAGTGCTGCTGCTGGTCCATAACCTGCCTCCTGGCACTAGATTTTAGAGTGTCCGTTGTGGTCCGGTAGCTTGGCGCTATCCGGGCCCCACTCCTCACTATGGCTAAGTGGAGGAGCCTGCTCTCAGGGCTCACGCTTGGGATTTCAGTGGGCTACTTCTCTGGAAAGCCCTATCCCCCTCGTTGCGCTAGTGCCCCTATTCAGGAGCTGGTGAGAACAGTCTATAAAGGCTCCATTCTCCTCAGGTTAATTGCCGGGTTGCCTAAAGCGTCTCCCCGACCTAGGGTCCGTGTACCCCGTCGTGCCTTCGGTCGCAGACCCATGATAGGACCAGGCTGCTGACCATCCTTCTTGACAAGTCCCAGGCACCTAGCCTCAATCCCCTGTGACCGGGGGTCCGACTCCTCTAGGTCCAGACCACTGTCTGTGACCTCGTTTTCCTTTTCTCAGGGAGCTCCAACACGCAGCTCCTCTCTCACCGGGAGCTACTTCTGTTCTCTCTCACTGACTTGACCTTGACACCTCCCACCTCCCTGTCTGACCGCTAGGTGGGTGGCCCTATTCCTGCTTAGGCAGCCCACTGGTGTGCCTGACAGGTTTGGTGCAAAGTGTATCTAGGATTTGTGAATGCTGATGGAGGCAACACTGCAGGATAGAGACTCGGAACCCTGGAGGGTTGAAAACTACATGGGAGAATAGTTTGTGCAGTACCCTGTGACGACCTGAATAGTCCAGGGGCGTCACAAGTGAATGTGTCACAAAAATCCAATTTGTTCCCCCTGTAAAAACTAATAATGTTTAATAATAACTAACAACATCAAACACGTGTATTTTCAGAAAGTATGTTTTTTATAGTTTTTTTCTGTACAATGCCAGTTTATATTATAATCTTTAGGGTATATTCACACAATGTTTGTTGACATGGGTTTGGGAACAGATTCTGCTCCAAAATCCACATTAAAAGCCTTTTCAAATTCTCTCACAATAAGCATACAATTCTTTTTAATAAAAAAATATGCTCATATTGCACATGGCACGATTATTTCACGTGCAAAAAAAGCAACATGTAAATTCTTGAAACAATTCTGCTTAAAAAAATCAATTAAACATTGACTACTGAATGTATTTAAGCAACAAATAAAAAATAAATAAATACATTGGAATGTCCCCCACCAAAAAATGGGTTTTGAAATGGTTTTTTTAAGGCCTGTTTCACACGTCCGTGATTCTGGTACGTTTGTGCTTTTTTTTCTACGTACCAGAATCACTGACATACGCAGACCCATTATAATCAATGGGTCTGCGCATACATCAGTGATTTTTCACTGAACGTGTCTCCGTGCGGCGTACCCACGTGTCCGTGATTGCCGCACGGAGACATGTCCATTTTTTTCTGGCATCACTGATGTCCCACGGACCACGCAGTGGTGTGATCCGTGAAACACGTGCCAGAAAAAAACATGCATATAAAATAAAAATCATTTTTACTCACCCGGCTCCAGCGGCGCTCTGTGCAGCCTGTTCTGCCTGCTGCTTCTGAGCCGGCTCATTACTGTCATGCATATTCATGATGCACGACACAGCCGACCCGGAAGCAGCTGCTGCGGGGGTCAGCGCCGGCTGGATGCTGCACCGCGGGAGCGTTCAGCACCATGGAGAGCGGGAGCGAGCACAGGTGAGTTAATCTCTATGTGCAATCTCGGACCACGGAGAACGGAGCCCGGATTGCACTTAGACAACCCACGTGTGCCGTGAATCACGGCACACGGAGGGACATGTGCGTGTTTTACTCGTCAGTGAAGAACGTCTGTGTTTTTCACTGATGTGTGAAACGGGCCTTAAGGGGGCTTTACACGCTACGACATCGCTAATGCGAACTCGTTGGGGTCACAGAATTGGTGACGCACATCCGGCCGCATTAGCGATGCCGTTGCGTGTGACACCGATGAGCGATTTCGCATCGTTGAAAAACGTGCAAAATCACTCATCGGTGACATGGGGGTCCATTCTCAAAAATCACTACTGCAGCAGTAGCGAGGTTGTTCCTCGTTCCTGTGACAGCACACATCGCTCCGTGTGACGCCGCAGAAATGAGGAAGCTCTCCTTACCTGCCTCCCGCCCGCTATGCGGAAGGAAGGAGGTGGGCGGGATGTTACGTCCTGCTCAGCTCCGCCCCTCCGCTGCTATTGGGCGGCCGCTCAGTGACGTCGCTGTGACGCCGCACGGACCGCCCCCTTAGAAAGGAGGCGATTCGCCGGTCACAGCGACGTCACTGGGCAGGTAAGTATGTGTGACGGGTCTGGGCGATGTTGTGCGGCATGGGCAGCGATTTGCCCGTGTCGCACAACAGATGGGGGCGGGTACCCACACTAGCGATATCGGGACCGATATCGCAGTGTGTAAAGCCCGCTTAAGGTAGATTTTTCAGCCAGAAAAATCCATGTCAAAAACCTCCATGTGAATATACATGTAAACAATTAGAGCTGATTTTGCGATGTCTTGTCTCAGCGTCTTCAATGCTTGGTAACGCCTCTTCTGGGGACATGGCCGGAATCTCTGCTCACACTTACATTCAATCTATATAAACAAGTATCAGTTCTTCTCTTTTTTTGTAATTTGGTCTCACCAGGAATCAAATTTACAATCTGTATTATATGAAGCAGCAGCTAAAGCTGTCAGCCTGCACTGACAAGTATGGGAACATTTTCATCACCAAAAGCTGAACTGCAGGCTTTAAACCCTTGGGCAGAATATACTGGTACATAGTTATTTATGTGTATACAGTGTATTTCTATGTACCTGTATTCTAGAAGAAAAATAAAAGTCAGATTTTATTCTTTTTATACATTTAGTAAGAATTAATAAAAAACAATTACAGTAATGATTTTTTTGATGCACTTTAAAAAAATAATCCCAAATCAGAAAATAACAGCCATGATTGGATCTTCAGGGTATTGATCCCACACCCGGTAGGATTAGAAATAGTTGCTAAAGCTCTGCACCACAGGACACAATTACAGATTGCAGAGATTTTTCTATGCATGATGCTGCTTAGCTGGCTGTGAAATAACAAAATAACAGTCAGATGACTCTGATAAATAGATATACATTGTATATAGCAGCATGTTTCTATGTACTTGTATTCCAGAGGAAGAATAACTGTCAGATTTTTTCTTCCTTTAAAGTTACAAAAAAAATGAAAAACAAGTACAATAGTATTTTTACAGCAGCTTTTTGTGATTTGTTTTTTTAAAGAAATATATAAAGTATGTGTATATATATATATATATATATATATATATTAATGTGCCGCCCCCGCGACAGCCGACGGGCCGCTCGGACTCGGATCCACAGTGGCTTGAGGGGTCTCCGGATCCGAGGCAGGGTCGTGCGGCTACCACGGAAATACGGTAAAAGGGGGGAATTGTTTTGGTGGTGAATGGGATAATGTTCGTGATGCCACCCACGGTGTGTGGTAACATTAAGGACCACCGCTGCCATTTGGGATGGAAGCCCGGGGACGATGGTGTGTGGAAGCTCGAGATGTTAACCCCTCCGTGGGCAGGGGGGGTGATGTTCCGGGATCCGGTGATGGATGGAGTGGGGAACCTATCGGGTGAAAAGGGACATCGGGTACTCACACAGTCCAAAGTCACTGACGCTGACACCAGGTAAACCAAACTCTTGAGTATCCTGCTCTCTTTAGGTGAGTATGCTGGGTCCGTGCCTCTTTGGTGTTGCAGGTTGGTCTGAAGCCTTGGCCCCTGGCACTGTGTGTCCTACGTGTGGATCCCTCTCACATGAAGCGATTTGGGTCTCGCTCACCTGCATGGCTAGCAGGGTGAGCTTGCTCTGAGGGTTCATGCTTGGGATTTTCTGCATGGTTGTGGGAATACCTATCTCCCTTTTTGCGCTAGTACCCTGATTCTGGAGCGGGTGGGTAACGGTTCCTGAAGATTCCGTTCCCGTCGGGTAAATTACTGGGCTGCGAGAAGCTTCTTCCCAGCCTAGGGTCCGCATACCCCATCATGCCCTGGTCCCTGCCCGGTTGTAGCACAAGGCAGCCAGCCTGCTCTCTGTAGCAGCACCGTGCCTCCTGTCACTACCCCCTGCGACCGGGGTTCCAGCTCCTTCTGGCCAGACCAAGGTGACGTTGGTCTGGCACCTGAGACGGGAACAGGAGCCCAGCTCCACAGCGTGACCTGTCCTGTCACCGCTACTCACTGCTCAACTTCTACTCTATAGCTGACATCTCTGCCCTCCCTCATCCATCCCTCCATCTGGGTGGCCCTATTCCCCTCAGGTTGCCCAATGGGTGGTTGGTGGGTGTGTTACAGAGTGTTCCTCAGAATTTTGGTACACCTGTTGGTAGCAACACCAAATTGACAGGACCCGTAACCAAGTAGGAGCAGGTACGATGCAGAAGGGCAGATTGCAAGGCACGCTTGTGACGACCTGATAGGCCAGGGCGTCACACACACACACACATATATATATATAACCGGTTGCGGTTCGCCTCGAGTTCGGTTCGCCGAACGGAGGTCTCGTTCGAGTTCAGTTCGGCGAACGTTCGACGAACCACTCGAACCGCATAGGAAACAATGGCAGGCAATCACAAACACATAAAAACACCTAGAAAACACCCTCAAAGGTGTCCAAAAGGTGACAAACAACTCACAACACAACACAAACACATGGGAAAGTGACAAGGACATATACTCATGCGAAAACAAAAGAGCAGGACAAGGAAAAAGAGAAGGAGACACAGATATAGGCATGGCACGCCCTTCTAAAATCATGTAAAACACCGAAAGGTGACTCCAAGCGGAGTCTCCCTTTTTTCCGAAAATTTGGCCCCACACACACCCACCCCTTCAGTGGCAGCACTTGTGCCCCAGTTGTACACTTCACAGCTAGATTTGCATCAAGCACATTCAAAAATACGCCATACTTAACCGTCCCCAGGATGACAACGGAGTAGGTAGCAAAGTCTTTCCTGATCCCAGCTCTGTGCATCTTGGATCATTTTTAAAAACAATGTAAGCAAGGGTTACTCCAAGCGGAGTCTCCCTTTTTTCCAAAAAATTGGGCCACACACACACCCACCCCTTCAGTGGCAGCACTTGTGCCCTAGTTGTACACTTCACAGCTAGATTTGCATCAAGCACATTCAAAATACACAAGCATTTACTCTCCCCAGGATGACACAGAGGTAGTAAATTCCTTGTGGATCCATGACTTGTTCATTTTGCTGAACGTTAGTCTGTCCACATTGTCACTGGACAGACACGTGCGCTTATCTGTCAGCACACACCCAGCAGCACTGAAGACACGTTCAGAGACAACGCTGGCAGCTGGACACGACAAAATCTCCAAGGCGTAAGTGGAGAGCTCTGGCCATTTTTCAAGATTTGAAGCCCAAAATGAGCAAGGCTCCATTTGCAAAGTAATGGCATCGATGTTCATTTGGAGATACTCCTGTATCATCCTCTCCAGCCATTGACTATGTGTCAGACTTGTTGTCTCTGGTGGCCTTGCAAAGGAGGGTCTAAAAAAATTATGAAAAGATTCAATAAAATTGCTGTTACCAGCACCAGATACGGTGCTACTGGCATGGGTAGACTGTTGAAGATGACGAGACCGTCCCATGTTTGTCAAGTTACAACTGGGAGATTCACTCCCTGCACCTGCACGGTTGTTTGGTGGAAAAGCCGAGCTAAGATCGAGTAACAGCTTTTGCTGATACTCCTGCATACGTGCGTCCCTTTCTATGGCTGGAATTATGTCACAAAATTTGGACTTGTACCGGGGATCTAATAGTATGGCAAGCCAGTAGTCATCATCACTTCTAATTTTGACAATACGAGGGTCATGTTGGAGGTAGTGCAGCAAGAAGGCACTCATGTGTCTTGCGCAGCCATGCGGACCAAGTCCACGCTGTGTTTGTGGCATAGAGGTGCTAACCGTTCTTTCTTCCTCTGACATCTCCCCCCAACCTCTTTCAACTGAAATTTGACCAAGGTCTCCCTCATCCGCTGAGTCTTCCATGTCCATGCACAGTTCGTCCTCCATTTCTTCATGTTCTCCTGCACCATCCTCAACATTTCGCCTGCTACCATGCGCCCTTGTTGATCCCTGTCCCCCATGGTCCCATGCCTGCCGCGTTGGTGATGATGAACGTCTGGACCTTGGTGATGTTATTGTGTCTTGTGCATATGAATCCTCCTGTAGTTCCTCCCCTTCCTGTTGTCCCACCCCCTGACTCCGAATAGTGTCTAGCGTGTGCTCCAGCATGTAAATGACTGGAATTGTCATGCTGATAATGGCATTGTCAGCGCTAAACATATTCGTCGCCATGTCGAAACTGTGCAGAAGGGTGCATAGGTCCTTGATCTGAGACCATTCCATCAGGGTGATCTGCCCCACCTCTGCATCTCGTTGGCCCTGGCTATACGTCATGACGTATTGCACCAGGGCTCGGCGGTGCTGCCACAATCGCTGTAACATGTGGAGAGTCGAATTCCAGCGTTTCGCCACATCGCATTTCAGGCGATGAACTGGCAGGCCGAAAGACGTCTGGAGCGATGCAAGTCGCTCAGCAGCGGTGGTTGAACAGCGGAAGTGAGCAGACAGTTTTCATGCCCTGTTCAGAAGGCCATCTAGGCAAGGATAGTGTGTTAAAAATTGCTGGACAACAAGGTTCAACACGTGAGCCATACAAGGCACGTGTGTCACCTTGCCCAGGCGAAGGGCCGCACCCAGGTTTGCAGCATTGTCGCACACGGCCTTACCAGGCTGCAGGTTGAGTGGAGACAACCACTTATTAAACTCAGTCTCCAGAGCTGCCCACAAGTCAGCCGCTGTATGACTCCTATTTCCAAGACATGTCAAGCTAAAGACTGCCTGATGCTGTTGCGCTCTGCTGCCAGCATAGTAATGAGGGGTGCGTGATTCCTTCTGCGCAGTGAGAACGCTCATGGCCTGACCAGGCAGGCTTGGGGCGGAGGTGGAGGACCCAGATGAGGTGGAGGAGGCAGAAGCAGTGGCGGAACTTGGACAGACAGAGGATTGACACACAAGTCGTGGGGACGGCAAGACTTGTGCAGCAGACCCTTCACCATCTATCAACATAGTTACCCAGTGCCCAGTCAGTGACATGTAACGTCCCTGTCCATGCTTACTGGTCCAAGTATCGGTGGTGAAATGCACCCGTTGACACACAGAGTTTCTCAAGGAAGCGGTGATGTTGTGTACGACATGCTGGTGTAGCGCGGGCACACCTTTCTTAGACAAGTAGTGGCGACTGGGCATCTGGTACTGGGGCACAGCGACAGACATAAGGTCTCTAAAATCCTGTGTGTCCACCAGGCGGAAAGGCAGCATTTCGGTAGCCAAGAGCTTACAGAGGGATAAAGTCAACCTCTTAGCTTTGTCATGGGTCGCAGGAAATGGCCTTTTATTTGTCCACATCTGAGGGACAGAGATCTGGCTGCTGTGTATAGACGGTGTTGAGTAGGGTGTCCCTGGAAAAATGCAGGTTTGTGAGGAAAGTGCAGGCGTAGACCTGATGTTGCCTTCATCCAACGTTGGTGCTATCGATGTCTGAGAGAGCTGTACACACGCACTTGTTTCCCCTTCCAAACCAACTGACGACCTACCAAGCAAACTGCCTGTTGCGGTTACAGTGGTGGAAGTTGTGCGTGTAAAACCAGGTGTGACAGCTGTCCCCACAGTCCTAGAAGATGAAGAGCGCGCGGATGCACTGGAAGGGGCAGGCGGTGGATGGTTCGCTCCGCTAGGCCGCATTGCAGCACGGTGAGCTTCCCACTGGGACATATGATATTTATTCATGTGACGATTCATGGAAGAAGTTGTCAAACTGCTGAGGTTTTGCCCTCTACTAACAGAATCACGACAAATTTTACAGATCACATAATTTGGGCGATCTTTTGCTATGTCAAAAAAGGACCAGGCTAGGCAGGGCTTAGAGGGCATGCGACCTGCTGATCCACCCCGACTAGTGCTCAGAGGCAGAGTGGTGGCTGAGGATGCAGTTGTAGACGTGCTACCAGTACTCCGACTCTGTCCAGGAAGGCGCAAGGTAACTTCGTCGTCAGTTGCATCCTCCTCCACCATCTCTGTTGACCTCCTTGAGGGCCTGACTGTGGGTTGACAGTAGGTGGGATCTAGAACTTCCTCATCAATTGTTGTGTTTGCACTCCCCTTACCCTCAGACCGAGCCTCTTCTTGCCCTGACCGAATATTTAAGTTGTCATCCCAATCTGGTATCTGCGTCTCATCGTCATCAGTATGTTCCTCATTGTCTATTACAACAGGTGTTTCAGTTTGTGAATAAGGGTCAACATTAAGCTCAGAAACTTGGTCATCACGGCCTGAATCAGAGTCACAAAGGTTCTGGGCATCACTGCAGACCATTTCCTAGTCTGTACTCACTGTAGCTTGGGAGCAGACCTCTGATTCCCAGGCTATAGTGTGACTGAACAGCTCTGCAGACTCAGCCATCTCAGTTCCACCATACTGTTCAGGGCGGATGGAGACTTCAGAACTGGGAGAAAGCAAGTGTGATTGGGATGACAACTCAGAGGACTGGGGTTTTTTGGATGCAGTAGTTGAGGTGGAGGAGAGGGCACTTGTTGGACTACTTGAGATCCATTCAAGCATTTTCTTTTTTTTTGCCATCATCTACCTGTGTTCCAGTTGTTCGTGTCCGTAAAAAAGGGAGCACATCGGATTGTCCACGGTAAGTAGTAGACATCTTACTTTTGCTGGAAGATGGTCTATCTTCAGCAGATGTTAATGGAGCTTTGCCACCTTCCCCACGGACAAACCCTTTTTTTCCTTTTCCAACACGCCTCTTCCCCTTTCCACCAGCATTTGTCATTTTGCCACTCATTTTGATTGCGACAAGATTGTGCACTTAAAATGTGGTAGTAAAAATTGAGAGGTGGTGTAGATTGCAGCGGTGGTCTATCTTTATTAACAGCAGAATAAACAACAATAACTATCCCTGACAATGCAACTACGGCCCTTAAACTGGCAGCATAGTTTGCTAGTATAATGGCTTAGTAACAATGAGTTTGAGTGTGCAATGCAGAGGTTCTGCACATAGGTTTGCACCAGTGGGACACTAATGGAAGTCCAACAGCCACTTTTAGGATGCCACTAAGTTTACTCAGTGTTTGCTAGTATAATGGCTTAGTAACAATGAGTTTGAGTGTGCAATTCAGTGGTGCTGCAAATAGCTTTGCACCAGTGGGACACTAATGGAAGTCCAACAGCCACTTTTAGGATGCCACTAAGTTTACTCAGTGTTTGCTAGTATAATGGCTTAGTAACAATGAGTTTGAGTGTGCAAAGGGCAGGAGGGTACAGTGGCAGGATTGTGGGTCTGGGTAGAGGAAAGGAAGCCTCTCTTTCTATCCCTCCTAATGGGGAAATGCAGCGAGGAAATCCCTGACCTTAGCTACACAGACGCTATCATCTTGTGTAGCTGTTAAAATCTGTTTTCACGGACCTGACTGTCACCTATGGCTCTGACCGTGCCGGTATTACCCCTTACAAGGACTTATAGAAACTTCTATCCCTATTCTGTATAGCGCTGTGTATAGAGCGTTCACAGCAGTATCGGAGACAGGAGCTACGCCAGCGGTGACTGACACCAAGACGCAGAAGGCAGATAATGGTGTGCTGGAGGAAAATGTCCGTTTTTATAATGCATGGACATGTGACATGGAAATCCTATCACACATGCCATTGCTTCTCTGGCTAAAAGTCCACTTAGCTGTGTCTGTGTCTGGGATTGGCTGACATGCTGATCCACCCCACTACACGCGCACGCTTAGGGAAGGAAGACAAGGAAAAAAAAAATAAAAAATGGCGATCGCCATTATACATACAGCAGTGATCTGAATGCGCTGTTCCCGCACACTATACACTGAAATTTCATAATAGTGTGAGTCACAAAGTGACTTACACTATTACAGCGGAAAACCAGCTAGTAATTAGCTTGTCTTTTTGCTGCTAGAACCGTTCTCGAACGTATCTAGAACTATCGAGCTTTAGCAAAAAGCACGAGTTCTAGTTCGATCTAGAACAGCCCCCAAAATCACTCGAGCCGCGAACTGGAGAACCTTGAACCGCGCTCAACTCTAATCTTAACAACCTGTGAACACAGTGATCAGAGTATTAATGCTGATTGATGAATGTTATAAAAAAATAGTGTGATTAATTTTTCTCTCCATTACAACCATTGAAAATATAATAAAAATGTAATGCTGATGCCATTTTTACACGTAGTGTAATTGTGGCATTTTTTTTCTTCTACTTTTTTCTACACATTTTCTGCTGGTGTCCGCATCACACAACGCAATAAGAATCTTCTCTGATTAGTGCGTATTTGCAGCGTTTATTTGACACGTTTTTCATGAAGATAGCAAGCAGAATTTTTAATGCTTTTTTAATAGTACGGAAAAGCTTTCATTCTACATTCTACATGCATTTTTTAAGGCTCCGCGTAGAAGCTTGTAAAGAAAAAAAAATCACTGAAACTGCACAGTTCAGCAGTGTCGTAGTCATGAGTTTTCAAAAAAAATCACATCCACTTTGCTTGGAAATTTAGGCTTTGTTCACATGTAGAAAAATATTATGGTTTTTATTCTCCTTTTTTTGTACAGAAATTCTGTGGTGTTTACCTGTCAAGCAAAGTGGATGTGATTTTTTGAAAGCGTCTACCCAATGTGTGTCTAGGCATGCACAACTTCGTGAATAAGGAGCATCTTATTCCATAAGGCCCCCTCATCAAGACCGGTGAAAATATTGCCGATTTTGTGGAACCAAAGCCTATGAATATACCTTTGTTTATATACTATTGCTTGCTAGACTAATCTTTACTCTTCCATCATCTCTTTTAAAAGAACAAAGAAGTTAAATATGTGGACGTTGGAGGTGCTTATGTGGGACCGACACAAAATCGGTTATTAAGGATGGCCAAAGAACTCGGTGTGGAGACTTATAAAGTATACTTAAATGGTCATCTCCTTCAGCACTCAAAGGTAAGATAAGCTTTGGCAATAAGTAGCATTGTAGATTTGTATTAGGCTACGTGCACACGTTGCGTATTTTTCCTCGTTTACGCAGCGTTTAAAACAGCTGCGTAAATGCATGCATTCTACTTTCCCAGCAAAGTCTGTGAGAAGTCGGCAAATTCCATGCTGACGTTGCTTTTTTAAACGCTTTTTGGATGCCAAATATTTGACAAAATTATTGTGTTTAAAAAAGCAGCATGTCACTTCTTTTGTGCGTTTTGGCTGCATTTTCCACCCATTGAAATCAATGAAGTGTGTCAAAACGCAACCAAAATGCACTTGCAATGCATTTTTGTTGTGTTCTGCATGCTTTTTTTTAACAAACAGAATGCAGGTCTTTCGGTATCACTCTCTGACTGTATAAGTAAGGATGGTTGACCTCAGGGAGATCAACATCCAACACCGCGAAGACACCATCACGTGTTTCTCAACGCAGTGACACTAGAACAAGGCCCCCTGGGAAAATATGCAAAACAAGAATGCCGCGGAGACACCATCACATGTTTCTCAACGCTAGCAGGAAACTAGCCAGGTCTTTCATCGGGAAGGAACAACCACGGGAAGGGCAGTCTCCAGTCAAGGAAACCGCCTATACCAAAACATGGTATTCATCCACAGACAGCTGTTTCGGGGTATTTGCCCCTCATCAGTGTGGAGTAGGAAACTGGCTAGTGGGAGCAATGCCTAGTAGAAGACTACATAGGTAAGGATGGTTGACCTCAGGGTGATCAACATCCAACACCGCGAAGACACCATCACGTGTTTCTCAATGCAGTGACACTAGAACAAGGCCCCTTGGGAAAATATGCAAAACAAGAATGCCGCAGAGACACCATCACATGTTCCTCAATGCTAGCAGGAAACTAGCCAGATCTTTCACTGGGAAGGAACAACCACGGGAAGGGCAGTCTCTGACTCTGACTGTGTCAGTCTCTCTCTCTCTGTCCATGTTGGTCTGTTTCTCTGTCTGTCGGTCTCTCCCTCTTTCCCGCTGTCTCATACTCACAGATGACTGACCAATCACCGGCGCTGCGCTGCACGACTTTCACAAAGCTCCGGAGGCTTTTCCTGCTTTTGAAAATGCCGGCTGCTCATTATTCCATCTCGTATTCACTGCTTCCTCTGTCCACCGGCACTTATGATTGGTTGCATTCAGACGAGCTCTCACACTGAGTGACAGCTGTCTCACTGCAACCAATCACAGCCGCCAGAGGGCGGGTCTATATAGTGCAGTAAAATAAATAAATAATTAAAAAAAAATGGCGTGCGGTCCCCCCCCAATTTTGATACCAGCCAAGGTAAAGCCACACAGCTGAAGGCTGGTATTCTCAGAATGGGGAGCCCCACATTATGGGGAGCCCCCCAGCATTAAAAAATCATCCAGCAGCTGCTCGTAATTGCCGCGTCCATTAGATGCGACAGTCCTGGGACTCTACCCGGCTCATCCCGAATTGCCCTGGTGCAGTGGAAGTCTGGGTAATAAGGAGTTAATGGCAGCCCATATCTGCCCCTAAGTCCTAGGTTAATCATGGCAGGCGTCTATGAGACACCCCCCCATGATTAACCTGTAAGTGAAAGTAAATAACACATACACCCGAAAAAATACTTTATTTGGAATAAAAGGCTAAAAAAAAAACACCCTCTTTCACCACTTTATTAAAATCCCCAAATACCCCTCCAGATCTGGCGCAATCCTCACAAGGTCCCGCGACTCATCCAGCTCTGCTACATGAAGCTGACAGAAGCGGCCGTAAAGCACGACCGCTCTCTGTGAGCTCCACGCTGCAACTGAAGTGAGTCACGCGATCAGCGATGATGTCACTCAGGTTACCCGCGACCACTGATATCGGGTGGAGGACTACAGCTGTGGCCGTGGGTAACCTGAGTGACCGCACCGCTGATTGCGTGGCTCACTTCAGTCATTCAGGGGATTTGCAGTCACCGGTGAGTCCTTCACCTGTGATCACAAATTAGGCCGCGGCACACAGACAGAGCCGCACGATGACAATGAAGTCGGGTGAAGTTCATCCGAGTTCATTCAGATCATGCGGCTTTATCTCGCAGCCAGCCATGTTCTATGGGGATGTAGCAGAGCCGAGTGGGACCGCACTGTCAAAAATGCATCCAAAATGCATTCAAAATGTATCCAAAATTATATTTGTCACGCCAGAACGCAACATGCACACATAGCCTTACTCCTGCTGGACACCAGTGATATCTGTTTAGTGTCATCATAGTCATAACAAACGGACATTGGAAAAGTTGCTTATTCAACTCATGGGTTACAATGGTGTGCAAACAGTAAAACAGACACATATCTTTATAACTGTAATGTTATATTTATACATTCAGAAGTGATATTACATAAGACCAGAATATATGATATGGTATGAGATGCTAAGTGCTTGCCAGCAAATAAATCAGGTTTAGTGTAAAATATTAGCAGGCACATATAATTTATTAGTCATTGCTGTCAGTAAAGATGTTTAAAAATATTCTTCTCCATTCCAGTTCAGAAAAGCAAATTCACTATGAAACTCAAACATGATGGCTAAAGCCTACAATCTTTATAATAAACATTGTAAAAATATACAAATTAAAAATGTGTATCCCCTTCTTCCCTCATTCATAAATAATAATAATAATGATAATAAATAGACATTTGTCATATTTGACATTGCAATTCCTGTAAAAATCTAGTCTATCACAATCTAAAATTAATCAACCCATACCATAAATGCTGTATGGAGGAAAAAACATCACCATAACAACATTGTGGCTGTCAAAGTGCCAGTGCATGTCCAGTGAGTACTGAGCAGTGGCTGAAGTTGCTTCAGTCAGTTTTTTTTGTCTTTTATTCCAAATAAAGGATTTTTTGCTGTGTGTGTTTCTTTACTTTCACTTACAGTTTAATCATGGAAGGTATCTCGGGGGGATGCTTGTCATGATTAAACTCATTATTACCCCAATTGCCACCGCACCAGGGCAATTTGGGATGAGCTGGGTGGAGTCCCGGGACTGTCGCATCTAATGGATGCGGCAATTCCGGGCGGCTGCTGGGTGATATTGTTAGGGTCTCCACCCTGACAATACCAGCTTCCAGCCGTGTGGCTTTATCATGGCTGGTATCAAATATGGGGGAACTGCATTTTTTTTTTATTATTATTATTATTTATTTATTTATTTTACTGCACGATATAGACCCACCCGCTAGTGGCTGTGATTGGTTGCAGTGAGACAGCTGTCACTCATCGTGGGGGCGTGTCTGACTGCAACCAATCATGGGCGCCGGTGGGTGGGGAAAGCACAGAATACCTGATTAAATAATGAAGCGGCAGCCATTTTCTAAAGAGGAAAAGACGCCGCAGATTTCTGACAGCCGTGCTCGGTGAGTTGGAAAGAGAGAGGAATTGTGCTGGGGATGCAGGACGCATGCAAATAGCAATGTGTGCACATAGCTTTACTGTGAAAAGCCACGTTTTTGTTGATCGAACCTAACTCGAACTGTCGAGCTTTTAGCAAAAAGTTCAAGTTCGAGCTCGAACACCCACCAAAATCACTCGAACATGAAATTGGCGAACCTCGAACATCAAACATCGCTCAACTCTAATGACAAGTTTCTTTAACCCCTTTCTGACATTTAACACACTGGACGTCATATTTTTGGGTACTTCTTTCAAATGCACTTAACAGTATGTCAAGATGATTGTGCGAGCACAGAAGCTGCACCCACACGAACAACGCTGGGAGCTCGTGGTTAAGTGATACCAAGCTATAGCTGGAACAGCCAGGGCTGGTGCCCACACTGACCATGGCTGTTTATCCCTCTAAATTCTGTGATCAATATTGATTGCAGTATTTGGAAGGTTAAAAAAAGGGATCAGCACCCCTTGCGATGTAATTGCAGGCTGCCGATGGTTGTCATGGCAACCTGAGGTCAAATAATAAAGTCCAGGTATGCCAGCAATGGTGGCCTATTAGGTCATACCAGGAGCATGCTCTAAAAGGCGTTCTGTCTGTAGAACACTGACAGGTGTAATGCATTGCAGTATACTGTATGTGTACTCTGATGCATCATACCAGTGAATAGAGTAATAAAATTTAAAATCCCATAAAGAAAAGCTGTAAAAAGTGTAAAACCAAGAATAAAATAAAGAACGAAAAAAATCTTACACCAAAAATATGTATTTCTGTAAAAACAAAAAGAAACAAATAAACTTAACATATTCAGTATTGCTGCATCCGGAACGAGACAATCTATAAAACTTATACTCTAGGCAACACCTACAGTGAACAGCATAACGAAAACAAAAAGTGGACTAAAATGCAATCAAAATTTGTATGTAAATAGAAATGGTATCCCTAAAAATCCCATTTTGTCAGGCAAAAAAACAAACCCCTAAACAGCGCCCTCTGAAAAAAATGTAAAAGTTATAGCTATCAGAATAAAGCCATGCAAAAACAATTTTGTTTCTATAACATTAATTTTATTGTGTTAAAGCAGCAAAACTTTAAAAAAAAACAAAAAAAACCCAATCTATATATGATATCGTTGTATTTACACTGACCCAAAGAATACCTCTGTATGTCTATATGAATATATTTCTCATGGAATTTTTGATACAGAGAATGGTGTAAAATAAAACCTCCCCACAATAATTCCTAAATGTTTTTTTGTACTCTTTACTTCCCAAAAAGTGTAATAAAAAGAGAACAAAAAATATTATGCACCCAAAAATTTTACCATCAAAATATGATGATGCAAAAAACTTTCAGAAATGCTCGATCTGTCAAAATATAAAGTCAATCAATCTGATCCGCACATGGTGTAGTGAGAAAAAAAATTCCAAACGCCAAAATTTCAGAGTTGTAGATTTAAACTCGAATGTAAGTGCTTACTGTAAAGCACAAGATAAATGTAAACTGATCAAAAAAGTTCTGGAACCTAAAATGCTAACTAATAGCATTCAACTCAACCCACAAAAAACAAGTCTACATGAGATCTATCATCTGTTATCGGAAATAAAGAGGGTTCCATGTTACTAGTAGCACAAAGGCTCTGCAAAGACACCATGGCTGCTCCCAAAAAGAAATCCAGCACCACAATGTGCTCAAAACATAGCTCGCATCCACATTTTTGTAAATAGTGTAGAAATTAGACCGACTTAATTTATGAGGTCCATGTCTCCAGAAGCACTAGCTAGACACAATGTACAGGCACTCCAATGACAGATTTGAAAATTTTCATCCTGCAACAATCACTGCCTTTGACCCCATGGCTAGTTTTCAGAGATAAAATCTTCACTACATCCTTAGATGAATTCCCAGAAATGTTGATTTCCAAAATGAGGTTACTTGATGTGTTTCTGCTGTTCTGTTACTTAGGGGCTCTGCAAATGGAGTTCTCTAATTATTCTAGGAAAATCTGTTTCCCTTCCCTCCCAAGCCCTGCTGTGTGGCCAAACAGTACTGTACACAGTCACATGTGAGGTATTGCCATGTTCAGTAGAATTTGCACCATTCCAGCAAAATCTGCACTATAATATGACACTTGTTCCCTTCTCAGCTTTGCATTATGCCTGAAAAGTAGTTCCTGATTAAATGTATGCAGAATCGGACTGGCTACTGGAGTAACCGCCAGTAATACCAGTCCTGGCCGCAGTTACCTGCACTGAACTCTGGAGCTCTCACCTGAGCTCTGGAGTGCAGCCTGGACTGAACTCAGGGTTTACAGGTCTGAACTGTGAGCGCCGACTGATTCCACGGAAAATTGTGGTTCAGTTCATGTCACAGCTGCAGACAGGCCGGGCTGAACTCCGGAGCTCAGGTGAGAGCTTCGGAATTCAGCACGGCCTGTCTGCAGCTGCAATGAATTGAACCGCAAACACTGGGTAATCAGTCGGCGCTTGCAGTTCAGTCCTGCAAACCCTGAGTTCAGTCCAGGCTGCACTCCGGAGCTCAGGAGAGAGCTCCGGAGTACAATCCAGGTAGCAGCAGCCAGGACTGGTATTACTGGAGGTTCCTCTGGTAGCCAGTCCGGCACTGCATATATGGTATTGGCGCACTCAGGAGAAATTGCACAACAAACTGTGGGTTCCATTTTTCTTTCTTATTAACCATTATAAAAAATTATAAACTTAGGGCAAAAATAACATTTTAGTTAAAAAATTATGATTTTCTTTCTTCACCGCCCAATGATATAACATTTTGTGGCACACCTGTGGTGTTAATATCCTCACTGAACCTTTAGATGATTTCAATGAGGAGTGTAGTTTATAAAATGGGGTCACCTATGGGGGGAATCTGCTTTTTTGGCATATCAGAGGCTCTCCAAATATGATGTAGCACTCCCACACCAATCCATCACAATTTGAACCCCAATATGGTCCTCCTTCCCTTGTGAGTTTTGCACTGGGCCTCAAAAATACTTTTCGACCACATATGGGGCAGTGCCAAACTCAGGAGAAATTATGGAACAAATTGTACTGTCCATTTTCTCCTTCTACCTTTTTTGAAAATGAAAAACTTTGGGCCAAGAAGACATCTTAGTGAAAAAAAAATATTGTATTATTGTCACAGTCCAATATTAAACTATTCCGCGAATGAATTGAAAGTGAAAATTGTCTACCTTACACCCCTATATGAATACTTCGAGAAGAGTAGTTGACAGAGCGGGGTTCTGCTGTTTTGACATTTCAGTGGATCTTCAAATGTGGCATGGCATCTGTAATCTATAAGAGCCCAAATGGTTTTCCAAAACACAGGTAGCACCAATTCCCTTAGAAAATCTAGCTACTGTTGTGAAAATGAAAATGTTGAAGCTAAAGCGACATTTTTTGGGGGAAAAATGTAATTTTTAATTTCGACAGCCCAATTTTATACAATTCTGTGAGTCACTCAAGGATTCAGCATACCCTCTGCACTCCTATAAAAATTATTTGAGGGGTGTGTCTTCTAAAATGGAGTCACTTTTGGGGGTTTTCTACTGTTTTGGCATGTTAGAGTCTCTTCAAATGCATCATGGCATCTGCAATCTATTCTAGTCTAAATGGTGCTCCAAAATTCAAATAGAATCCAGAAAAAAAGAACAAGAGGAGAGACAATGCATATGTGATGTGCACACATTAAGAAGAATAAGAATATGCGCAAAAATATGAAAATTGTTATTGAAGCATAAGAAGAACAAAACAAAATTAGGCCCGTTTCACACGTCAGTGAAAAACACTGACGTTCTTCACTGACGTGTAAAACACGCACATGTCCCTTCGTGTTCCGTGATTCACGGCACACGTGGGTTGTCCATGTTCAATCCGTGATCCGTGATTGCATATGGACATTACTCACCTGCCTTCACTACTGCTGTCCATGGTGCTGAACTTCTCAGCTCTGCAGCGTGCGCCCACCGATCTCTGCAGCTACTTCCGGGTCGGCTGTTCCTGCTTTCATGAATATTCATGAGCCGGAGCAGGAGTTGCAGAGAGCGGAGGCTGCACAGCGAATCGCTGGAAAGTTGAGTTGAGAATGCTTATTATTTGATATGTCTGTGTTTTTCTGGTGCGTGTTTCACGGATCACACACGGATCACACCATAGTGTGGTCCGTGGGTCATCAGTGATGGCAGAAAAAAATTGACTTGTCTCCGTGCAGAATCACGGAAACAGGTATACGTTGCATGGAGACACGTTCAGTGAAAAACCACTGATGTGTGAGCAGACCCATTGATTATAATGGGACTGCGTATGTCAGTGATTCTGGTACGTATAAAAAAAAGCACATACGTACCAGAATCACTGACGTGTGAAAGGGGCCTTACACACATAAAAACAATTAAAAACAGTGTGAGAAAGACTGACACTAATAGGTAGTCACAGGGGGGCAAGCTGCTATAAATAATGCAAATGGAATATGGTACAAAACACAGTCACCATGCAGGTATATATCCAAAAACAATTAAAAAATGAGAATAATGATAGTCAAAAATAGACTGTATACACCAAAATAATGACTGAGCAGATGGAGCAGGCACATATGTGAGAGGGGAGCTGCTGGATTAGACATGGATGTAAACAAGATTACATACAATCGACATAGATCTTCTCTGTCAAAAATATGTATGTATATACAGTAAGCTGATGTAAATTTGACATGAAGGAAGTGTTATTTACTAAGTCTTCTTAGTGGTATGACTGTTTTAAGACTATAAAAATAAAATTTAAGAAATTGCTACTGTTTAAAATTTTTCATCAAATTTCCATTTTTTACATAAATAAACACAAATCATATTGACCTACATTTAACACTAATATGAAGTTCAATGTATAATGAAAATACAATCTCAGAATCACTGGGATCTATTGAAGCGTGTATTGAAGGGGTGTATCTAGCAGCCATAGAGCCCAATAAAAAAATCCAAATTACTCCCTCCCAAAATAAAATAAATTTTTTTGTGGAATAGGCAGGGTTACGGCTCATTGGAAAACTCACAGGGAGGGACGTATATTGGGACACATATGGAGAAATAGTGTTGTTTTTGAATGTCCCCCTCACCACATACACATTGTGATACCCACCACAGTAAATACTTTCACATATTTTGCCCCTACAGTACTCTACACACAACCAGTATGATACCCCTTATAGTGGTCCAAGGAACGTATGATGCTCCTACAGTGCTCCCAACTTGTTATGATGTCTCCCACTGCACTTAAGGCCTCTGCCACACTCAAGTGAAAATCACGCACGTGCCGAGAGACACGTATTTCCCCTGCGTGTTGCGTGCAGGTAAGTACGTGTCTCTGGTACGTGCGGGACACGTGTGTTCTACGTGTGCTATCCGCGATAGCACACGTAGAACCGGTAATTAACATACTCACCTGGTCCTTCCTGCTGTCTGCGCTGCTGTCCGTGGTGCTGATCTTCGATCTCCAGCCCTCCCGTCTCCCCGCTGCTGCTGCTGCCAGGCATTGAAGTGAATATTCTATGAGATTAATGAGCGGCGGTCGGCAGCAAGAGGCAGCAGCGGCAGAGACAGGAGGGCTGGAGAAAGTGAGTAAATGTTTTTTTTTTTTTCCACTGACACGTGTGTTTTCTCCGGCGCGTGTCACACGGGACTGCATCCACACTACATCCGTGTGGTACGGGTGCGGGCCGTGTGACACCCATGCTGTGGGAGAAAACACTGACATGTCAGCGCTTTGAAAAACAAACACACGTACAAACGCACACGGACACACGTTCCGTGTGGTTTTACGTGTGTGTGCCTGCTACAATAGGGTAGCATTGCTTAACGTGTCTCCGTGCCGGCGGCACGTGTAAAAAATGACAAACACGTGCCGGCGGCACGGATGTGTGTTGCAGGCCTAAAACAGAATAATGACAGACAAAAAACAAAAAAAAAACCCCAAACTATTAACTTAGCCCCATGCTCTGTTCCAGTTTGCTACGTGTGTACACTGATACTTTGCAGTAGGCACATTTTGGTAATGTCATCATACTTGCTGCACTAAGATTGAGATACAAGCTGAATAATGGAGCTGAAAGTCAAGAGCTTCCTGCTCCCGTGGGCTCATGTTGTTCGGCACTGGAATCCCCCAAGTCACAGGCTCCATAGCGGCCACGTGGTCTGCTACTATTG
The DNA here is from genome assembly GCF_048569485.1 of Anomaloglossus baeobatrachus. Taxonomy (NCBI): domain Eukaryota; kingdom Metazoa; phylum Chordata; class Amphibia; order Anura; family Aromobatidae; genus Anomaloglossus; species Anomaloglossus baeobatrachus. The sequence goes on from NC_134354.1 coordinate 185,083,203, forward strand.
GTCATATGTCACTGCTCTAGAGCATTTGTCCCTAACATTAGTCAAAGCTTGGCTTCATTTCCCATCTCTCAAACTTTGGAACATTTTACTTACCTGTGATGAATGTAAACAATATGTTAATGATGCAACTTTATTTTCAGGGTAAATCATACAAATTTTGTGGAGCTTTTCCACCAGCCTATAATCCTCTTGTTTTCTTGGATTACAACAACTTCATGAGAACTATGGATCAGTGGGGAAGTGAGGTATGATGCTATTATTTATTGGGCTTTATTTAGCAGGTTTGTTTTAAAGGTTGTATTATTTAGAAGGTTTAACTTTCAAGTTAGCTGAAAACAAAATGAATAGCTAATATTGTACAATATCTACTGCTTTTAGCGCATACTTGAAACAGTAAAATGGTTACTTCAACTCCTGCTTATAATGACCAAACACATTGATGCAAGGTCGGACCCAGACAATTAGGATCTGTTAGTTGGAAATCAGTATGCCAAATCATATTGTTCTCAATACACAGGTGTCTGGCAGTAATTTAATCACCTTTACCTGTTGAGAACACATGGGAAAGCCAATCAAGCATATACTGTATATGGGGTGGTAACAAGGAAAACAAGTGAGCATTTGGCTGACAGATGTTGACACCAACATTGGCCAAACCCACCAATATTGACGGGTTTGTGTTACGTGACGGAGCCCACGTGGTGGCAGATCCACTAAGCCTGCTGGTGCGGGTGGATACATGGGTGCCGACGCAGAAGTCATATGGGTAATACAAAACACAGAGGTGAAAACTAAAGTAACAATTTAACAGAGTCCAGAAAATCTTATTACACAAGCAACGGACGAGTTGCAGATGGGTGGAGTCAGATAATAGATGGGAGATTACCACTCATGGCTTGCCACTTGTCTCAGTCAAGACTGCAAGCAGAGGCAAACACAGGATGGTTGATGACTACAGGCTGACCGGCAGCAAAGTTACTGACAGGGGGACACAAGATGGCTGGAGATCCTTCCTCGGCAGGCAGGTGCTATTTTACATTTTTGTATCTTTTTCACACATTTGTTGTTTGCACTTACACTATATTACTCAAATATTTAGACATATTTAAGGAATAAACATTTTCTTGGGTTTGCTTAAAATTTGTTGATATTGCTATCAGATTCCTGCAGATGCCCCATGGAAAGCTCCTCATGCTAAAGACTGGGACAATATGTCAATGAGAGAATTCATACACAAAGTATGCTGGACAAGGTAAGCTGCTAATAACTATAACATATCACATACTCCGTGTGCAGAATTGTTAGGCAAGTTGTATTTTAGAAGATTGTTTTTTATTATTGATCAACAACTATGTTCTCAATCAACCCAAAAGACTGATAAATATCAAAGCTTAATATTTATGGAAGTTGAAGTGGTTTTTTTTTTGCATTTGGCTATTTTAAGAGGATATCTGGTTGTGCAGGTAACTATTACTGTGCAGAATTATTAGGCAACTTAATAAAAACCAAATATATTCCCATCTCACTTGTTTATTTTCACCATGTAAACCAATATAACTGCACAAAATTTAGAAATAAACATTTCTGACATGCAAAAACAACCCCCCCAAAAATTAGTGACCAATATAGCCACCTTTCTTTCTGATGACACTCAGCAGCCTACCATCAATAGATTTTGTCAGTTACTTGATCTGTTTACGATCAACATTGCGTGCAGCAGCCACCACAGTCTCCCAGACACTGTTACGAGAGGTGTACTGTTTTCCCTCCCTGTAGATCTCACGATTTTTGAGGGACCACAGGTTCTCTATGGGTTTCAAATCAGGTGAACAAGGGAGCCATGTCATTATATTTTCATCTTTTAGATCTTTACTGGTCAGCCACGCTGTGGAGTAGTTGGATGCATGTGATGGAGCATTGTCTGGCATGAAAATCATGTTTTTCTTGAACGATACCGACTTCTTCCTGTACCACTGCTTGAAGAAGTTGTCTTCCAGAAACTGTCAGTAGGTCTGGGAGTTGAGCTTCACTCCATCCTCAACCTGAAAAAGTCCCACAAGTTCATCTTTGATGATACCAGCCCATACCAGTACCCCACCTCCACCTTGCTGGTGTCTGAGTCGAAGTGGAGCTCTCTGCCCTTTATGATCCAGCCTCTGGCCCATCCATCTGGCTCATCAAGAGTCACTCTCATTTTATCAGTCCATAAAACCTTCGAAAAATCAATCTTAAGATATTTCTTTGCCCAGTCTTGATGTTTTATCTTATGTTTCTTGTTCAAAGGTGGTGGTTTTTCAGCCTTCCTTACCTTGCTATGTCCCTGAGTATGGCACACCTTGTGATTTTTGATACTCCAGTAATGTTGAAGCTCTGAAATATGGCCAAACTGGTGGCAAATGGCATCTTGGCAGCTTTACGCTTGATTTTCCTCAATTCATGGGCAGTTATTTTGCGCCTTTTTTGCCCAACACGCTTCTTGCGACTCTGTTGGCTATTTGCCCTGAAACGCTTGATTGTTCGGTGATCATGCTTCAAAAGTTTGGCAATTTCAAGACTGCTGAATCTTTCTGCAAGACATGTCACTATTTTGGACTTTTCAGAGCCCGTCAAATCTCTCTTCTGACCCATTTTGCCAAAGGAAAGGAAGTTGCCTAATAATTAGGCACACCTTATATAGGGTGTTGATGTCATTACACAACACCCCTCCTCATTACAGAGATGCACATCACCTGATTTACTTAATTGCTAGTTGGCTCTCAAGTAGAGATGAGCGAACCGGTCGTGGTTCGGCTCGAGTTCGGTTCGTCGAACGGAGGTCCCGTTCGAGTTCGGTTTGTCGAACGTTTGACGAACCGAACTCGAACCGCATAGGAAACAATGGCAGGCATTCACAAACACATAAAAACACCTAGAAAACACCCTCAAAGGTGTCCAAAAGGTGACAAACAACTCACAACACAACACAAACACATGGGAAAGTGACAAGGACATATACTCATGCGAAAACAAAAGAGCTGGACAAGGAAAAAGAGGAGGACACACAGATATATGAGTATATGCAAGGAAACGTCGATGCCATTATTGTGCAACTTGAGCCCTGCTCATTTTAGGCTTCCAATCTGGATAAATTGCCTGAGCTTGCCACGTACGCCTTGGGGATCTTGTCGTGTCCTGCAGCCAGCGTTCTCTCGGAACCTGTCTTCAGTGCTGCTGGAGGTCTGCTGGCAGATAAGCACACGTGTCTGTCCACTGACAATGTGACATGGCTCTCAGAGGACTTTTCTTCCCCTGGGTCATCCAGGGGAGGCAAAAGGCACGCGTATTTTTGAGAGTGCTTCATGCAAAGCATCTGTTTCATTTTGAAAAGGGGGATCAAGTGATGCCAGTCAAGTGGGGTGTGTGTGGCCCAATTAGTGGAAACGAGGGAGACTGTGGTTGGAGTCCCCTCGCTGTGTTTTACATGATTTTCGAAGGGCATGACATGCCTAAGAGGTTGTGTTTTATCATCTGCATCTTGTTGGCAACAGAAAGGCTGCCTTTACACCCTTTTGAGACCGAGGATTTTCGAGACCTTATGCCCATTGCAGTGCCCCAAGAGCCGATGGCCAGTCGTCACTCCTTCTCCAAGAAAGGCGTGCCCGCGCTACCACAGCAGGTCGCACACAACCTCACCGATTCCTTGAGAAACTCTGTGTGTGACAGGGTGCATTTCACCACAGATACTTGGAAAAGTAAGCATGGACAGGGGAGTTACATGTTGCTGACTGGGCACTGGGTAACTATGGTGAGAGATGGAGAAGGGTTTGCTGTACAAGTCTTGCCGTTCCCACAAACTTGTGTGTCAATCCTTCCTCTGTATGTACAAGTTCCTCCACTGCTTCTGCCTCCTCAACCTCGTGTGGGTCCTCCACCTCGGCCCAAACCCTGTGTGGTCAGGCCACCCTTCCTTGTAACTGTGCCCAAAGAATCCCACACACCTCCTTACTATGCTGGCAGCAGAGCTCAAGGCCATCAGGCGGTCAAATGTTTACTTTGAAATGTAGGGGAAATGTGAGACACCGCTGAGGAATTGTGGACGGTTAGCTCTGGAGAGTGAGACCGAGTTTCATCAATGGTTGTCTACACTCAGCCAGCAGTCAGGGAAGGTCGGGTGTGACAATGATGCAAACCAGTCTGCGACCCTTCTTCAGGGCAATGTGACACACGTGCCTTGTATGGCTCACGTGTTGAACCTGGTTGTCCAGCAATTTTTAAAACACTATCCCGGCCTACATGGCCTTCTGCAGAGGGCACGGTGTAACGCCTGCCTGGATCGACACACTCAGATGGGCTGTAAAGGATAGGCTAGAGGCAAGCCACTCACCAAGCTGGACACCCAGAACCCTGAAACCCTTTAGCCCCTATACAGTGATTTAGAATTACACAGGGCCCAAGTTGATCAATACCTGTGGAAGGCTGCAGTTCCAGAGAATAGTAGTCATGCAGGGTCAAAAACATGAATTGAGGAAGAGGAACAGAATGGGATGGCCAGGACTTAATCAGAAAACAAGCAGAGGTGAAATGCGGATCGGCCAACGAGGTACATAAACAGCAAGCAGGAAAAGTAGTCAGGTAACAAGCACACAAACTCATAAAACTGAACTGGGGGTAACAGTAACAAGAGGTTCATAGCTTTGTCTGGCAGTGGTCTGCAGACAGGAGGGGCCTAAAAAAGGGTGTGGTGTCTTCCCATTGGTTGTAGCTGAAAGATGGTACTTCATCTGTGAGATACCCACCACCTACATTCAACCTGTGGTTCTGTATCTGTCAAGGTAACGCAACCCAGTGGGTGACCATAACCTGCGTCCACCTGCGCCGCAGGCATCAACTCCTTTCCCATCATCAGCACTATGCACGAAAGGAACACGTTGTCACCTGGCGACCGGAGTACAAATTGTTTGAGTGGACTACGTTGGTGACTTAACAGCCGTGTGCGGCAATGATGCAAACCTGTCTGCGGCCCTTCGTCAGGGCAATGTGACACACGTGCCTTGTATGGCTCATGTGTTGAATCTGATTCTCCAGCAATTTTTAAAATACCATCCCGGCCTACATGGCCTTGTGCAGCGGGCACGCTGCTATGTGCTCACTTTCATCCTTCGCACCCAGCAGCTCAACAACTTTCATCGCTCCTGAAGTCTTAGGGTCTGGCGGTTAAACGCCGGAAATTGGAATCTGCACATGTTGCAGCGTGTGTGGCAGCACCGCAGAGCCCTGCTGAAATACGGTATGACTTATACCCTGGGCTAACTTGATCCAGAGGTGGTGCAGATCACGCTGCTGGAGTGGTGTCAGATCAAGGACCTATGCACCCTTCTACACAGTTTACAAATGTCGACGAAGATGTTTAGCACTGGTGATGCCATTCTCAGCGTGACAATTCTGGTCATCTACATGATGGAGCACACTGTAAGCATTATTCGGAGTCAGGTGTTGGTCCAAGAGGAAGGTGAGGAAGTACAGGAGGAGTCATATGCAGAAGGGATAATAAGATCTACAAGGTCCATACGGTGAGCGGCACCTAGGCGGCAGTTATGGTGGGGGATAGGGATTAACAAGGGCGCATAGTATCAGCAAAAATTGTTGAGGAAGGTGCAGGAGCCCATGAAGAAATGGAGGACGAACTTGCGATGGGCATGGAAGACTCAGCAGATGAGTGAGAGCTTGCTCACATTTCGGTTGTGCGAGGTTGGGGGGAGAGGGCAGAGGAAGGAGGCATGATTCTCACCTCTCTGCCACCAACACACCAAGGACTTGGTCCTCCTGGATGCACAAGACACATGAGCGACTTCTTGCTGCACTACCTACAACATGACCCTCGGATTGTACGAATTCGAAGTAATGCTAACTACTGGGTTGCCACACTGTTAGATCCCCGGTACAAGACAAAATTTGCCGAAATAATTCCTGCCATAGAAAGGGACGCACGTATACAGGAGTATCTGCAGAAGGTGGTACGGATTCTTAGATCTGCTTTCCCACTACCAGTGCTGCACAGAGTGAATCTCAATGCTTTCTCATGGATAGGAGGAAATGGTCTTTTACTTGTCCACATCTGAGGGACCGAGGGCTGGCTGCTGTGCTGAGATGGCATTGAGTACGGTGTCCCTGCAGAGTTGCACTTTTGGTCATATACCAAATGAGTTGAAAAAGGACAAATGCTGGTGGAAAGGGGAACAGGTGTGTTGGAAAGGGGGAAAAAGTTTTTGTCCGTGGGTTTGTTGGTTAAGCAAAAGTAACATTTGATGAAGAAACACCATCTGTTACGGTGGGACTGGCAGATTTGGATAAGGTGGTATATACTATGTTACCGCTATATAACGAAAATTAATAAGAAAAGAAAGAGAAAGGTATATATCCCCATCAGCAGTCAATGTCCACCGTGCTCCCAGATGGAAAAGGAGAGGTTGGCAACTGGAAGGTTAGGTGGAGGATACAGATCTGTGTGGCTATGAAACTAATAGTTGCCTGAACCGAGTTAGACGCCACTCGGATCTGGAGACTGGGAGCCCTGTTAGCGTCACAGGGTCCACATGCCCACCCAGCCCAGGAACTCCCTGTTAACATCACAGGGGCCATTGAGTACGCTGACCGTGTGCATTGGGGCCACACCTGTGGACAGCAGGCGCATCAGCAGCAGCAGGCCTGTTAATGCCACTGGGCTGCACAAGCAGGACTTGTAGGACAGGAGCTGGTCTTAACCGTTCTGCGTTACCAACTGTGGTGGCGGCGTGCATCGACGCCCTATCCCTGCCTACCTCTGGCCTAAAGCTGCAATGGGTTCAACACATGGAGGTGTGCTCTTTCGGAGCATAATAGAAGACTGCGCCCCTCCTTGTTGGCTCCAGCCCATTTTATAACCTGGGTCCGCCCAAAACCAGGGTGGACCACAATGCACCTCCTGGAGACAAAAGCAGAGTGACACGTCATGAGTGGCATAACTAGCGTCCTATTTGGAACCGCAACTTCAATAATGACCTCATGGCTGCCACGACACAAACACCTCACCAGTCATCGTCTGACCATCAATAATGAGGTGACAAGTCATAGGGGCGGGCCTCTGCAAGCCATTTGGGAGTGGCCTGGCAACATTGTCAGGACACCTGATGCCCTGTGGTCTCTATGGCCCCCCCACATCAGGGGCAGGGCCAAAGAGTTCATTACCGGATCTAGTCTCTGATGCAGTAAGTGCCTGAGCATGGTCAGTTGTATGAAATAGAGTCTCTGAAAAAAGACTATCAGCTTTAGTATGGTGTCTAGGCACAAAACAGGACTTAGACCCGGCACGGAATGCAAGTACCTGTGCAAAGAGGCTTTTCGCACTAAGTGTGGGAGCATGCGCTGTATCCCGAAATGAAGACTTAGCCTCAGGAATATGGGGAGATAAGGTATGCACACCAGTGACTATGTAAGGGGAATACATGAAATAGCAGAAACTGCTGTGTGAATACTGACTTGAAAAATCCAATAGCTATATGTAAGAGTGAAAATGTGAAAAATGGAATCTGCATTACTGCCATGAACATATGAATCAAGAGAATTTAGCTACTGAATTGATCAATGCAATAGAGCCCCAACACTACGCCAAAGTATTTCTCTACGTTGGGGTCCCTAGCACCCAGTTCAGACTTAGAATGGTGTTCCAAACGTTATTCTTTATTTGTTAGTAGTTTTTCGTTTGTGAACCCTCCCCAACCACACCTATTGCCAATCCATATCATACGCATAAATAGCCTGGGTCTCAGCTTCCCATACACGGTAAGTTTTTTAACTGCATGAGAGGACACACACAAGCTAGGGACCCCAACGTAGAGAACTTTTTTTTAGGTTTTTGCACCCAGTTCAGACTTAGAATGGTGTTCCAAACGTTATTCTTTATTTGTTAGCCTCAGGAATGGCACAGTCAGGCTGAGCATACTCACTAGGCGAAACACTGTAGTTAGGTTGCAGCTGGGGTAAATCGGCACACGCATGCGCTGCCTCTACACACTTACACGTGGAGGAGAAATTGCTCTTCGGGTGTGGACTTGGAGATGCGGTCTATGAACAGAAGGAAAAGCTAAAGGAAGCCTCACTTTCTATCCCTCCAAATTATCAAATGCAGCAATGAATTCCCTGAGTTTGCTATAACATTAGCGTAGCAAAATGTGCATGAGGGTGTCCTGCACAGGTGCTAGAAATAGCTTGGCACCAGTGGGACAATAATGAAATACAACAGCCAGTTCTATGATGCCACTAAATGGCAGTATTTTTTGCTATCATTATAGCTTATTAAAAACAGAGCAGGAGGGTGTCCTGCAGAGGTGCTAGAAATAGCTTGGCACCAGTGGGACAATAATGAAATACAACATCCAGTTCTATGATGCCACTAAATGGCAGTATTTTTTGCTATCATTATAGCTTATTAAAAACAGAGCAGGAGGGTGTCATGCAGAGGTGCTGCACATAGATTTGCACCAGTGGGGCACTAATGGAGTACAACAGCCAGTTTTTGTATGCCACTAAGTTTACTCAATTTTTGGTATTATAATGTCTTAGTAACAATGAGTTTGAGTGTGCAATGCAGGCAGACGTGCTGCAAATATCTTTGCACTAGTGGGACAATACAGAAGTCCAACAGCCACTTTTATGATGCCACTAAGTTCACTCAGTGTTTGCTAGTATAATGGCTTAGTAACAATGAGTTTGAGTGTGCAATGCAGGCAGACGTGCTGCAAATATCTTTGCACTAGTGGGACAATACAGAAGTCCAACAGCCACGTTTAGGATGCCACTAAGTTTACTCAGTGTTTGCTAGTATAATGGCTTAGTAACAATGAGTTTGAGTGTGCAATGCAGGCAGACGTGCTGCAAATATCTTTGCACTAGTAGGACAATACAGAAGTCCAACAGCCACGTTTAGGATGCCACTAAGTTCACTCAGTGTTTGCTAGTATAATGGCTTAGTAACAATGAGTTTGAGTTTGAGTGTGCAATGCAGGCAGACGTGCTGCAAATATCTTTGCTCTAGTGGGACAATACAGAAGTCCAACAACCACGTTTAGGATGCCACTAAGTTCACTCAGTGTTTGCTAGTATAATGGCTTAGTAACAATGAGTTTGAGTGTGCAATGCAGGCAGACGTGCTGCAAATATCTTTGCTCTAGTGGGACAATACAGAAGTCCAACAGCCACGTTTAGGATGCCACTAAGTTCACTCAGTGTTTGCTAGTATAATGGCTTAGTAACAATTAGTTTGAGTGTGCAAAGGGCAGGAGGGTACAGTGCCAGGGTTGTGGGTCTGGGTAGAGGAAAGGAAGCCTCCCTTTCTATCCCTCCTAATGGGGAAATGCAGCGAGGAAATCCCTGACCTTAGCTACACAGACGCTGTCATCTTGTGTAGCTGTTAAACTCTGTTTTCACGGACCTGTCACCTATGGCTCTGACCCTGCCGGTATTAGCCCTTAAAAGGACTGATAGAAAGTGCTATCCCTATGCTGTACAGCGCTGTGTATAGAGCGTACACAGCAGTATCGGAGATAGGCGCTGCGCCAGCGGTGACTGACACCAAGGACGCAGAAGAGATAATGGCGTCCGGACGGGCAGATACTCGTTTTTATAATGCAGGGACATGTGACATGGACATCCTATCACACATGCCGTTGCTGCTCTGGCTAAAAGTCCACTTAGCTGTTTGTGTGTCTGGGATTTGCTGACATGCTGGCCCGCCCCACTACACGCGCGCGCTTAGGGAAGGAAGACAAGAAAAAAAAATAAAAAAATGGCGATCGCCATTATCCCAGCAGCAGTGATCTGAATGCGCTGTTCCCGCACACTATATGCTGAAATTTCATAATAGTGTGAGTCACAGAGTGACTTACACTATTACAGCGGAAAGCCAGCTAGTAATTAGCTGGTCTTTTTGCTGCTAGAACCGTTTCTAGAACTATCGAGCTTTAGCAAAAAGCTCGAGTTCTAGTTCTATCTAGAACAGCCCCCAAAATCACTCGAGCCGCGAACTGGAGAACCTAGAACCGCGAACCGCGCTCAACTCTACTCTCAAGCCTATACAGATTGGAGTAGGACAACATGTATAAAAAGTATCATGTGATAAAAATCAACCCAAAATACTCATTTGCCTCATAATTCTGCACAGTGTAGAGCATACAGCGGCATGTAAAGGCTTGGGCACCCCTAATCAAAATTACCTATTGTTGTAGTTATATTACATTTTTAGCTAGCACCTGTTCACAACTGTTGGATGTGCAGATCAGTCTTTTCTATATACGTATTTCTAGTGTATTTCTTTTTGACTGAGCCCTCTGCTCTATAACCAGACTGTGTCCACTCTCCTTTATAACTGCATCTTTTCTGCCCAGACATGTAGGTTTTTAACCCAGATAGAGACATCTTAAGTTAGGATCCTGGTATATAAGAGATCACCTTATCATTGGTTATTGGGCTCAAATGCATTGGCCAATATATCAGCTAAGCATCTCTTTTTTTAAATTATTCCTATACCAGAGTTCTCTTATTTATTGTTCGCATTCTAGAGTGCTTCTGTATGTATTTTTGCAGTTCTATTGTGTTTCAGCTAACACCTTTTCATACTTGTTGGATGCGCAGGTCAGTCTTTTTGATATATTAGTGGTCAACATTACTGTTATTGTGAACAGTTAAGCAAGTTGAAGATGAAATTATCACTAAAAGTCATAAAGTTAAAGATGACACGTTTCCTTTATATTTTAGGCAAAACCAAATATATATTTTTATTTACATTTTAAAATTAACAAAAAAGGAAATAGGGACAATGCAAAAGCTAGGGCATCCTACATGGGTACTACCTTGTAGTACCCCCTTTGGCAAGTATTACAGCTTCTTAATGCTTTTTGTAGCCAGCAAAGAGACTTTCAATGCTTTTTTTGAGGGATTTCCAGTTTCCAGTTCTGTGATATTCCTGTGTTGTCTTGCATGCACTGCTTTTTTGAGGTCTAGCCACAGATTTTCACTGATGTTCACATCAGGGGACTGTGAGGGCCACTGTAAAACCTTCAGCTTGCACCTTTCTAAGGTTGGCTATTGTGAATTTTGACATGTGCTTAGTGTGGAGACACGTGGGTCAGTGGGTGCTCCCATCCGCTGACACGGCCACCTTTAGACAGACAGCATGTCCCAGGGTTCATCCCAGCTGAACCCGCCCGACCTCCTTAACCGTGGGCGGAACACTACTCAGACAACACAGGATGAGGGAATCACAATATTAAGACTTTATTGGATCCCCAATCAATTAACGGCATATGGCACATAACCAGCAAAACTACAGAATGTAACCGGCAACAGTTTCTCACCCTTTCTCTGGCTCAGCAGGGATTAGAATGTCCATGCCTCAGAGCTTCCAGGGCTACTTACTCCAAACCAGCAACACCCCGCTTTCGGTGGGCACCCACCGAAAATGGAATAACGCCAGATTTAGGAAGCTGGCTGAGAACCGCAAAGCCTGTAGTCAGGTGACTGGATTGTCCCAAGCTGGATTCCTTCCTTGGGTAGTCCTTGATATCTCAGCTGAATCCTTGCATTTGATGCTGAAGTCCATATAGTATTATAATCCTGGTTCGGTTATAGCTTGCCAATCGGATCCGCAGATCCTAGATTGGTATCATGTAGCAAGAGTCTAGCCGGGCAATGGACAGTCCTTCTTCTTATACCCCTGAGCCCTCCATTCAGACCATTGAGGTCTTCATGATTGGTGGATAAGGCTGGGCTCGTATTGGCTAGATTTCAAGCTGTATACAAAATATCTCTAGTAGTAATGGTCTCTGGCAGGGATGAGGGAGAGACAGCTAAGTTACATCACATCTAGCAATACATATAGTAATACGATGGGAGGTTCGCATAATTGATTTGTCTGAGTATCTGACCTTCACTGGCCAAGGCAATTACATGAGTCAACAAGAACTTTAACACTAGACTCCTAAAGGGGGCTTTACACGTAACAACATCGCTAAAGAGATGTCGTTGGGGTCATGGAATTCATGACGCATATCTGGCCTCTTTAGCAACGTCATTGCATGTGAAACATATGAGTGACCGCTAATGATCAAAAATACTCACCAAATCGTTGATCGTTGACACGTCGTTCTAATCCCAAATATCATTGCTGCTTTTGGACGCAGGTTGTTCGTCGTTCCTGAGGCAGCACACATCGCTACGTGTGACAACCCAGGAACAACAAACAGCACCATACCTGCGTCCCCGGCAATGAGGTGGGCGTGTCTGTCCTGTGGCTGCTCTCTGCATCTCCGCTTCTATTGGACGCCTGCTGTGTGACGTTGCTGTGATGCCGCACGAACCGCCCCCTTAGAATAGAGGCTGTTCGCTGGCCACAGCAATGTCGCAGGGAAGGTAAGTCCGTGTGACGGGGCATAGCAATATTGTGCGCCACGGGCAGCGATTTGCCCGTGACTCACAAAAAACAAGGGTGGGTGCGATCGGCAGCGGCATCGCTAGCGATGTCGCTGCGTGTAAAGTGCCCTTTAGAGTCTTGTAGAAACAATGAGAGGCTTATCCCCCGGTTATCATCATATCTGGCTGAATTTTAAGAAACTTAACCTATGCTAGGCACTGACAGAGTCCATGTCATCACACTTAGCACTATCCATTTGTAGAAGCTATCCTCTTTTCATCTTCAGCTTTTTTACAGTTATGCTTACATCAAGAATTTGTTATGTCGTGAAACTGAAATGACAAAGAAGAGCGGCGCAAATGGTGTCTTATCCGGTGGTACCAGAAAGAATTTTAAAGGTGCACTAACCTGGTGCGGTTGTGTTAAAGACACAACCACTATAACCACGTGTTGAGGAAAGCTGCTGCAGAACCCAGGAAGATGGCACTGAAGGAGATGGAAAAAAAGGATATGGATGTAAGAAGGGGTTTTCCAGCTCCGAAACACGTAGAACAATAAAATCTGATGTCGTAATCCCCGTTGATCTTCAGTGATCTTCTTCTGGCAGCGTGGATGGATCCTTTTCTTCCATCTCCTCCAACATCAAGAATTTGATGAAATTTAATTGAATCCATTTTTCCCTTTAACAGTGAAATGTTTAGATGAATATTTACATGATTCTGACTTTTATGGTGACACAGGAGAGGTTTTTTTGACTATTCCATGAAACCCATATTTGTGTACGTGTTTCTGAACAGGAAAAAAAAGGGACCACAGCCCCAGAGTCTACTAAATGTTCCTGAAGGTCTTTTGCAGTCAACCAGGGGTTCTGATATACCTTGCTAGATATTCTATGCTAGTATGCTAGTCACAGAAATTTTATTTGGCCTTCCAGATCTCATCTTGACCTCCACTGTTCCTGTTAACTGCCGTTTCTTAATTACATGTTGCACTGAGGAAAAGGCAACTTAAAAAAGCTTAACTATCTTCTTATAGCTTTCCCCTGCTTTGTTAGCCTCCACCATGTTCATTTTCAGAGTGCTAGGCAGCTGCTTAGAAGAACCCATTGCTGCTGTTTTTTGGCACAAGGTTAGAGGAGGCTGAGTTTTTATAAAGCTGTGAAATTTGCATCACCTGATCTTTCTTACTAAATAATGATAGTGAACAAGCCATAATCCTAACAGGCTAATTAAGGTCTGAAACCTTGATTATCTGAGCACACAAATCTCAAAGGGTGCCCAAACCTATGCATCGGCCCATTTTCCTTTTTGTAATTTTTCAAATGTAAAAGATGAAAATATGTTTCATTTTTGTTGCCTAAATACAATGGAAATGTGTCATCTTTAATTTTACACCTTTTAGAGATGATTTCATCTTCCACTTGCTTAACTGTTTACAATGACTGTAATTTTGATCAGGGTGCCCAAACTGTTACATGCCACTGAATAACACTACATGAAAGCAGCAATTATTGGATTGCACAACATACAGTAGCTAGAGTGAAGTCTCATTTACAGTACGAAGGGCAGAGATATTTAAGAAAAATGTTTATTCCTGCATTTCTATATCTCTTCATTTATTTTTTTGGAACATAATGATTTATGTCTTTTGTGTTTCAATGAAAGCTGCTGGTCAAGAACATGGGAGCATTGACTTATATATGTATCAGTCCTGCATTTACTGTAATTATCAATACTAATTTGCTTACCTAATTATTAAATAAATATTACCTCTGCACTACTTGATCATATTGGAGTAAAAGCTAATTCATTCCCTTTATTCATTTTTAAAAATCAAAGTTACATACTGTAATTGAGGTTAAAGGGAACCTGTCAGGTGCAATATGCACCCAGAACCACAAGCAGTTCTGGATGTATATTAGTAATTCCTGGCTAACCGTCCCTGTATATGCTAACACAGATAAAGAAATCTTTAGAAAAAGTATTTCTAAAGATCTTTTACCGTATGCTATTGTGACGCCCCTGTGGTAACCAGGCGTCACAAAAATAAGGTAACAACAAGGTAACAGCTCGGGTATTACATGACTGTGCCAGTTATTACACATACACACGAGCACACCAGGACATTTACACTCGCTGTACCCGGCTGGGAGCCTCACCTCACCAGATGACAGGGCTGGGCACTGTTAGATAACAGGCAGCCAACTAGGAGGAAGAGACCAGACCTTGGGAAGGAGAGAGTGACCTGGGAAGTGGTAAGTGGGCAGTCAGAGAAAGGAAGTGAAAGAGGAAGGAGTGAGGAGAGGAGTTGTAAGAAAGGTGTCAAGACAGACCAGAGGCTCTTGAGACACAGAGAAAGTGGAAGGAAACAAAGGAAAGTGAGGAGTAAGAAAGTCGGCGGAGTGGTTGTAAAGTCACTGCAAAGACCTGAGTAGAAAGATCAGCCACTCAGAGGAGGAAAGTAGATGCAGAGGGAGAGAGCAAGCTCCAAGGACAGAGGGATCTTATGGCGTGGACATCCAGGGCTCACAGTACTTTACACGCACGGGTTGCAGATCCCAGAACAGACCAAAACTTCAAGCTATCTGTTAACTCTGCCAGGCGGGTGGGTTGACAGGACTCATCTGCCACCACTAACATCCGAGGCATCAGCAGCAAAGAGGGGACCGGGACGTATTCCCTTAAATAGTCCAAGCTGCCTGTGGCAGGACCCAGACACCAGGAGGACCTCCAAGTGCTCCATGCCAGGGAGGACCCACATACACTAGAGTGCACAGGTGGAGAGTGGCACGAGGTTTGCAGGCACAGCCATGAGGACGCGGGCGCACCTGGGACCCAGTATGTCCCCAGGGCGTGAATCCAGTGAGTAAAAACCATCAAACTGCACTCTCTGTCTGGACTGTTTCATTGCACTGCACCTCTACGTTAACCCTTTCACCTACCCCTGGGGAAAAGCCCTGCTCTCGAAGGGCTCCACCATCCACGCTGCTCCCATCCATCGACCCCAGTGGGAACCCGCAGCGGCAGCCCTACTATCCCAGGCCACAAACCGCGAGTGGCATAGTCAGACTTTTATTTTCTTTTTCGTTTTCTTTTTCATATAAAACTGGTCGAAGGTGCCCCTGGATCTGGTACTCCTCGAGCCATGGTCCAGCCGGATCTGAGCAGCCCGGCTGCCCCGGAGCATGACACTAATAAGTGAGGGGCACTAGTCCCCTGGGCGTTAGTTCCCCTGGCTAGTAGCCTCCATTAGCATGTTAGTACGCCCCTGTGGGCATGCTAACATGCTAATGATGCGCACACGATCACTCACTTCTCCGCCGCTATCACCGTTCGAAACTGGATTTCGGCTCAGTGCGTATGACCCCGGACTTTGGGTCATGCGCACTATGAAGCCGGGTGTACGCGTCCTGGCTTCAAACGGAAGTAGTGCACATGACCGAAAGTTCTGAATTATGCGCACTGAGCCGAAATCCAGTGTTGGATGGTGATGGTGACGAAGAGGTGAATGAGATCATCCTGTGATGCTGCGTATTCATTAGCATGTTAGCATGTCCACAGGGACGTACTAATATGCTAATGGGGCCGACTGGCGGGGGAACTAACACCCAGGGGGCTAGTGCACTCGCTCATTGGTATACGATATAAGATCTTTAGAAATACTTTTTCTAAACATCTCTTTATCTATGCTACTAGATACAGGGACAGTTAGGCAGGGATTAGCAATATGCACCCAGAACTGATCGTGGCTCTGGATACATATTGCACCTGACAGGTTCCCTTTAAGAATGGGATAGCTATGACGCATTTATGGATTTTTGATAGATCTTGGAGATACAATGCATCATAATTCCTTAAAGATAATGACAAATACATTTTACCCTAAATAAGAATCACTTTACATTATGTTGTACTTAAAAACTGTAAATATTACATTTATATTAAATTTATAACTATATTTGATATTTATTTGAACAGTTCAGCAAGGCGGTTTGCAGAGTTATTTGTGAATTTGGTTGTTACTGCTGAGACACAACAGGTTTCTACATTGTGGTTCCTCTGGTATGTAAGGATCTGTGGTGGAACTACACGGATTTTCTCAACTGACAATGGTGGACAGGTAATTTATTAATGTATATTGACTTTATACCTTGCGTTATAGCAATACAATGTTGAATGTTTGCAGGCAATGGCCTAATTAGAGACTTATGTTCCCCAAAACAAAATTTGGACCAATGCGCCCATCAGCATGTTCGTCAGATGTAGAGGCCCCTGAACTAATGTGTCCTGTCCTGGCCACTATCCTGTAATAATATCATCTGTCTTGTAATGTAATATTGTCTCCTATCCTGTGATAATCTTCCTGATCCTGTAATAATTACCCCAACCATCCCCTGTCCTGTAATAATGTCCCACATCCTGCCCTCGTCCTGTAATAATGTCCCTCATGCCGTAATAGTTTCTGCCATTCTTGCCCCCATCCTGTGATAATGTCTCCCATGGATGGAAGCCTTATGACTGTTATTGAAAAGAAGGGTGGCTATGTTTGTCACTGATGTTTTTATTGGAACATCAGAAATGTATTTGTGTGTGTCGCAGGCAGGGGCGCAGGCCAGTGGGGAGCTATTCGAGGCGCCCGGACCCAGGATCGTGGCTGTGGCTCAAGTGGCAGCTGGATCCGGGGCTCGTGCAGCAGCCCGTCGCCCACAACTTAACAAAGGGGGTATTTACAGGGGAAGACTTTGTCAGTGACGCCACCCGTGGGTTGCGGTGATAGTTTGGTGACACTGCCGCTGCCTTTATATGGGACGCCCAGGGCTGATGGAGCAGGGCAGCAGAATGGTATCCCCTCCACGGGTAGGGGAGGTGTTGTCCCGGGGCCCAGGTGTAGGTGATGTGCAGTGTTGGGGCGCCGTCTGCAGGCTGGACCGGATGACACCGGTGTACTCACTGTTTAGGAATAAATCACTCAAAGTCCAAGTAGTAAACCAAGTGCCGGATACCGGTAGCCTCCGGAGGGGTGTGCTTGGGTCCCGCACACCGGTTGACAGGACAGGGGCCCTTCCTCCTGCACTTCAGTGTTTTGTCTTGTGTGTTGACTAGTCTGTATAAAACGGGAAAAATTGCTGTGGGAGCTGTTGCCCGCAAGATCTGACCCTTGGGATTTTTGCAGGCATTTGTAGACTCCCTATCCCTCGCATTGGGCTTCCGTCTTGCTCTATCTGGGCTCACTGGTGAGACAAGACGTGGAATCTTGTCCCCTGCTGGCTAATTGACAAGGGGCTTAAAGCTGTCCTCGCCCTAGGGTCCAGGCACCCCGACTGTGTACGGCCTTCGGACCGGATTCCCGCTGTTCGCACCGGCAGGCTACAACCCTTCCCCGGTCCACTTAAGGTTTCCCGTGACCGGATCTCTGTTGCCTGTGGCCCTGCTCTGCCATCTGCCACCTAGTCAGCTCAGGCAGTCCTGCAGTCCGGGAGCTACAACCCCCGACTACCACTTCACTCCTCTCACTTCCTCTGTCCAGACTCAACTGCGTCTCAGCTCTAACTGACGTGTTTCCTCCCCTGACACCTCAGGACCCCTAGGTGGGCATCACAATCTGCGTGGCCCCGACCCCTGGTGTGTCCCTATTGTACTGGGGGGGTGACTAGGCCTTGTGGCTGGTGTATGTACCTGTGTGTGGGGTGTGTTGGTAGGACAAGGAGGAGGGGATCCTGCATCTTGAAGAGGGATGCAGTCTCCTGTGACAACCTGGTTTTGCCAGGGCGTCACATGTACATTTTTTATAGCATCTGTATCCATAAATCTTGAAGTTGTAAAGAAAATTTTTGTAAGTTGTCTGATATGTCATTTTTGTAACCGCTCTGAACAAGGTAGGCCAATAGTGCAAAGTAGCCCCTCAGACACCTATAACAGGACAGTAGGGTAAACAGTTGAGCTTATTAAATACATTGGCAAATCCAACTGGCGGGAACTCCTGCTGTGGTTGAAATCAATGACTCTAGTTTTACAGTAGCTTTTATTGTTTTTTTAACCACCAAGAACTAATGGGACTCTGTCAGCACAAAATTACTGTTGAAAACCAGGTATGGGTGCTCAGTGCACTATGGCAGAGTCAATCATTTAAGTGCACCTTCCCACCTGCTTGTTTCCATATAGTTCTGGCCTTTTCTGGCTCTATGAAGCCAGAACTGTCAATCAATGAGAGGGGGTGGAGATAGATAGAAAATAAGCAGGTGGAACTGCACTAACACTGATGAGCAAAAGAGTAACAATGTTTTGGACTTTAGAATTTCAGGCTCCATATCTCACCATCCACTACATCTTTGAGTGTGAGACTACCTTCATTTTATAGACAATCATCTTGGCTATCTCATACATAAATGACTTGCAATTTAAATTTTGATTATTTTGTTAATATTTTGTAAATCCACCTTTGGCTTTCAACACTGCCTGAGCTCTTCTGGGCATACTCTCGATTAGCCTCAAGCATGTCTTGACCGAAATCTGATCTCAGGTCTCCTACATAGTCCCAATGTTGGTGCATACTAGTTGACTTCTTGGGTATAGAGCTATTTCACCAACTCTACCGACAATTATTGGGTTGAGTTCTAGGGACTGTGGGGGCCAATCTAGCACCTCTATTTCAAAGTGAGATTTGGAGCCTGAAAGTCAAAAGTTAAAAACATTGTTACTCTTTTGCTTCTAATTGTGAATGTTTGGCCACGTAATGATGCATGAGTGCCTGTACTTGGTCTTTTTTTGCTGAGAATGTCCCATTCAGTTCTGCTTAAATTCTGTTGAATTTGCAGTCTGTGACATATTGGAATCCGATTATACATATTCTATTGGGAAAGATGTGTTAAGTGGGAGTATGTGTCATTTGGACCAAATTATTGTTAAGACTGAAAAGGGGTTAAAGTTGTAAATAATTTGCAGAAGGTGTAAGAAAAAAGCCCTTGGTGAGCTGTATAGAATAAAGCATCATCATTGAAATTGTATTGAGAAATCATGCAGTTTATGTCAAACCTAATAGTTTACAGAATGTGAAAGCCTACCATTTTATTTCTGATGTCACTACAATTCATTGTGCCCTTGAATTTGGAAAGTAGGGATTTCCGCAGAATATAGGCCTTTCTATTGCTCTTTCTGTACCTGTATTGCTGCACCCAGTAGGAAACAGAAGTAATGGGAGAATGATAAGTACTTGATCTTTGGCAAAAAGCAGTAGTTGCTCTTTAACCTGATTGATTTCTATTGCAGAGTTCATTTGGATTAATTCCAGAATGTGTAGTGAATATGTAGCCAATAAGTTTTAGCGATTTCTACACACTTGCCAGGAGCTAAAGTGATAAAAAGCAAATCAGTAGAAAGGTGGATGTCTGTAATAAAATAAGTTGTATATGTTATAATCCTATTATAAAAAATACAGACAGATTAAATGTATAGCACAATGGCGTACTGTTGGCTGGGAAGATTGCAGTGCCAACAAGTCACTCTTTCAGGGTGTTAGGGTGGAGTGCATCAATAAAAAAAAAAAAAAAAAAAAATAGTCTACAGCTACATAATAGCCGTCTTCCAAAGATTCACAAGTTTTCTCGGATTAGACATCCTTAGGCCTAAGCCACACGGCATGAAAATCGGTGTGAGTGGAGTGCGATAAAAAATCAATATTAGCCTGTGTGTCAGGACACATGAGCGATTATTTTCTCAGCCCTAATCGGACCGAGAAAACAATCGCAGCATGCTGCAACTGTAATGCAAGACTCTTTCTCTCGCACCCATTCTATGGGGTGAGAGAAAAATCGCACTGCACTGGCGGTACACTGGTGTACCGCGAGTGCAGTGCGAGAATGGCAATACCCGGCTACGGAGGAGAGAGGGAGATAAATTCCTCAATCTCCTCCTCTGTGCCGGCCCACCCCTCCTCAGTGCCAGCCCGCCCCCCGCAGCTGAGTTCCGCTTGCATGGTCGGACCTCAGTCTCAGGGACACTCGCATGACACTCGGCTCTGCTGTACTGCCAACGTGACCTGAGTGTGGGGATCGCAGTAATCCCCGTGTGGCCTCGGCCTTAAAGGGCAAGTCATGTGAAAGCCGTTTTGTGGCAACATGATATGTCAGGTCAGAAAGATACAAAAAGTTGTTGAGAAGTCAAGGTGACCTTAGAAGACTGATTCGGCTGATAGCTATCCTATCTCTTATTCTTATGAAAGTATAACCTGGGCTCTCCAGAGCCTGCATGTGTCTACAATAAAGAGAAGGAAAAGAGTCAACCAAAAACTAATCATCCTTCACCACCATATACATTTGATGGATGGCTAACCTAAACAGACGTGTAAATCTAATGTGCGTAGCCACTTTAATAACTTTTTTTGCAGAGATTGTAGTCCCAAACAGTAAAGATCGGGAACTAGAGCTCATTTTAATATAAAGTTTTGAAGACCTACTGGCCAATTAATTGCAATGAATCAACTTTACATGAGAGGGAAAGAGACTGTCATGAGGAAAAATGCTATTAACCTGAAGATTTAGAGTTAGTCTGCATGTTAATAGCATTATGAACCTACCTGGCATCTGCACATTAAACCCCACTGCCGGGAGGAAATTATCTTTATACCTCTCGCAGCGTTCAGGTTTTAGTCTTGGGGTCAAAACTGAATTCTCCCATCAGTGTTCTGGTTTCAGTCCCGGAGGTGCCGTGGAGGGTTCAATAATTTCTGTGTATGGAGAGTGGCAGCTGTAACCACCCCCCGCACTGACTGACAGCTGCACATCATTATAACCAGCTGTCAGTACGGGGGTGGATACAGCTGGTGCTCTCCATACACAGATCGGTGACTGAACCCTCCGTGGCACCCCCGTGACTGAAACCAGAACACTGCTGGGAGGATTAAAGTTCTTTTTCTCCTTGCAGTGGGGGCGCTGGGAGGTTTCAGAATGCTATAATCTGCAGATTAACCCCATATCTGCAGATTAATAGTATTTTCCATGTGACAGGTTCCCTTTAAGATTTGTAAAGAAAAACTGATGAGCATTGCTATTTTTTATGAGATAACAGTTGGAATCAATGATGGTTGCAACAAATGCTAATGAGGAGTTCTCTCAAGGACCTGCAAAATCGACTGTGTGCCAGCAAATTATTAATGCTCATTGTGACATGGCAGTAACGATTACTTGTAATAGGGTTAGCATTGACTTTCTGCTGCTCAATAAAGTAATACTGTAATAAAATGTAATGTGTAAAGGTGGTTAAAAGTTACATCTAAGAGATCTAAGAGCTATTTTGTGATTAACCTTTGTACAGAAATCAATGCTTTTTTTATACTCTCATAAAAGTGGAAAATAAAATGTCCCTTCTGATATGTTTCAGATCACAACGGAAGCAAAAATGTCACCCTTGAATAGACCTTTTTTTGTTTGGGTGCCAAAATGCCAACAAATGATGTCTCATATGTGTTCGATAGGAGACAAGTCTAAAGAGATTGCACACCATGGTGGCAGATCTGCTCACAGTAATACCATCAACATGTAGCCTGATGTCATGTGGAAAAATGGTGACTTGGATACTTTTGAAGAACTGGCTGTACCACTGAGGTTCAACTATCGTATTTTATGCCATCCCACACCATAATCGCAAAAGTAGGACTGTTGTGATATTACCCTGGGAAAGCCTCTTCATGTTGTAGCCTAAGTGGTGTCTAGACCAAATTTCAGCTATAATTGCCCTCAAAACAAAAGCAGGACTCATTGCTAAAAGGAATAGACTTCCATTCCAGCCTCCTTTTTTATTCTCCACAATGGTAACCTTTGAGACTGGTGGCAGGAAGTGACTGGAGATGTCTTCAAAAGTGAACATTACATTGGACCTACTTCTGTGATTGTGAAGTGGGGTGGCATAATGTACAGTAGATGGATTCTCTAGTTTTAATTATAGGTATTGTAACAGCTCAGTGTTACATTGATTTTCTGGTGGATCCAGTGGTACAGCCATTTCTCCAAAGTGGTCAAAGGGGCCATTTTCCCACACAACAATGTCAGGCTGCATGTGGCTTGTGCGCCTGTGAACAGCTTGTATGACCTAAACGTACTAGCAAATTTGGGTCATCATTGGTTGGCAATTGTTAAGGAAGCTGCAGGCAGTGGATTTTAATCATCTGCGTGCGCAATGCATTGAGCATGGCAGAACATTCCTCATACAACCATTAAAAACCTCACATGCCAAGGCGTGTAAGCTCATGTATTTCTGCGCATGGTGCTCATACTCGATACAAAATAAATCAAGATGTTTTTTACTATTAACTATTTTGTCTCCATAATTTCATCCTTTATATATAATTTACTTTCCTCTATATCCTGTACTTTTTATACTTTTATGACTTTTCCTTTTTGATGCTGAAATTTCAACGTCGATGAGTATATACACTGTGTGCAGAATTATTAGGCAAATGAGTATTTTGATCACATGATACTTTTTATACATGTTGTCCTACTCCAAGCTGTATAGGCTTGAGAGCCAACTACCAATTAAGTAAATTAGGTGATGTGCATCTCTGTAATGAGGAGGGGTTTGGTGTAATGACATCAACATCCTATATAAGGTGTGCTTAATTATTAGGCAACTTCCTTTCCTTTGGCAAAATGGGTCAGAAGAGAGATTTGACGGGCTCTGAAAAGTCCAAAATTGTGAGATATCTTGCAGAGGGATGCAGCAGTCTTGAAATTTCCCAATGTTGATCATAAACAAGCAACTGACAGAATCTATGGATGGTAGGCTGTTGAGTGAAATTCAAATACAGGGATTGTTTGTGAAAAGCATATAATATAATAACCCTTAAAAACCTCAATTTTAATTCAATCTCTTAAAATCATCCAAAAACACACAATGAATAAATAAATACCTAAAGTGCACAGATAGAAAAGGGAGTAGTGTTATAGAACAAACCCTACAAGTTAGCCTCCCTCCTGTCTTTACCTCACGCGGGGGTTGGCACACTAATGATAGATGATATGGCGCCCCCACTCTCTGAGGGTTATCCCTAAACTGCCCCATCTTGTACTAACGGCAGGTATGAAAGGTGCTCATATCTAACAATAGGGTGCAAAACCGTGCTCATTAAAAGTAATCAAATGGATAGCCAGTGAGGTATTTAACCATTTAAGAGGTCGTATATATGCACCAATTACCCCACATTGACTTTAAAAGATTGAATTAAAATTGATGCTTTTAAGGATTATTATATTGTAGGCTGTTGAGTGTCATCATAAGGAAAGGAGGCTTTATTGGTCACTAATTTTTCGGGGTTTTGTTTTTGCATGTCAGAAATGTTTATTTCTAAATTTTGTGCAGTTATATTGGTTTACATAGTGAAAATAAACAAGTGAGATGGGAATATATTTGGGTTTTATTAAGTTGCCTAATAATTCTGCACAGTAATAGTTACCTGCAAAAACAGATATCCTCCTAAGATAGCCAAATCTAAAGAAACCCCCCTCCAACTTCCAAAAATATTAAGCTTTGATATTTATGAGTCTTTTGGGTTGATTGAGAACATAGTTGTTGATCAATAATAAAAAAAACCTCTAAAATACAACTTGCCTAATAATTCTGCACATGGTGTAGATTACTTATTGAATTTGAAATGCTATATGTTTCAAAATTTGTTTGTGCTTTTAGGAGAGAAAGTTTGTAGGAGGATCTGGGCAGATAAGCGAAAAGATAATGGCACGGCTACAGGACCGAGTGAAGTTAGAGAGACCAGTGATCAGGCTTGATCAGTCTGGCGAAGTTGTCACTGTGGAGACATTAAATCATGACATTTATCAGGTAAAAGCAATAAATTATGTTAAAAAATAAATTTATTTTTCAACATATTCTAACATTTTTTATATATTCCATACAAGCCTGAACATAAATTTACATTGCAGAATTGGAAACATGAAAAACTGTAAAACAGCCTTATAGACTTTCTATTGAGCCCATATACTGCTCGGTGGCCATGCTCAGGCAAAATCTACAAGTTGCACGCTGCTGATTTCTTTTTTAAGTGACTGTTGGGGTTCTCAAGACTTGTTGCCATGTCAGTCTGCAGGACATATATATCACATGCAAGGTGTGGGTTTATGGAGTGGGCAACCTGCACCATACACATAAAATGCTCGCTATTTTATATAGTCAGGATATGATCAGAGCTAAACTTCAATTATTCTTGTTAACCTCTTTATATGTCACTGTCAATGTCTAACTGTAGCATTTAAGGTATGCAATACTTGGTTTAGTGAACACATTGGCTTCTCTTGAGGTAATCATGGGGTGGCAATGGCTTGCAACGGTAGCTATGTGCCAGCTGATGGCGTCCATGGCTGCCATGCTGGTACCTCTCATACAGTCCAGCCACAGGGTGGTCTACATAGGAGATTGTGATTTTAGCTAAATAGAACAAGTAATCCAATGATCACAGGTTCAGATCCCTGTAGGCCACAATATACCTCTGAAGGGTAGGGTTTTGAGTTTGGACTAATAAAATAGATGAACAAAAACAAACATGCACACATCAATGTCTTCTTTATTTTTCTTTTCTATTCTTTTTAATAAAATTCAACCGCTTTCCCAAAAATGATGTAATAAGAAATTCTAGGTAGGTACATGACCAATAAGCAGTATGAAACAGGGTGTTGTATTGGTGTCGCATATATGGATCTAAAGTTTGACTAGCAAAAAAAAAAATTACTTTATTACATACACATTTTATAAGTTTGACAGTTGCAGGTAATTGTATGGATTTGTGGGATATTTCTTTTGTATTTACAAATAAATAAATTATTCCCCTCTTCACAAAAATTACTTCAGAAGAAATAAAAAAACAAAAACTCAGTACAATTACTTGTGACACCAAGTACATTATTTCTGATTGACAGGAATTTCAGTTGTTTTTTCAGTAAAAAAATATTGAGCTGCCTTACTGCTGCTTTCTAGTGCATTATAAATGAAGAAAAAAAAATGTGTATTTGTAATTTAAATGCAGCCTGAAAGATGCCATCCACATCACATTACTAATCAATCAGACTGAGTCTGACACTACTGTTGCCACTTCTGTCTCTCTCTCTCTCTCTCTCTCTCTCTATCAACTGAATTTCTGTATTATTCAGTCTACTATTCTCACCTTTTTCATTGCTGCAATTGTACATCATATTATTGCTGGATTTTTTTAATGTTTTCGGGCTTTGTTTATTGCTGGTCTGCAAGCTTTGATATTCTTTCTCTATCATAAATGATCTCAAAATTGCTGCTGCATTCCCTGCCTTGGCTTTTATACAAGTTCTCATAATATCTCCTGATTGACTGTGCTATGCAATGTGATGGGATAGCTGCAAGATATTTTGACACTGGGGTTTTAACAGTCTTCTGGGGCTGATGCATTATTTTGCAACATTTAAAAATTTGTGGCAGGCATTTTTTAGGGATTTGCACACATGAAATTTGTAAATTGCTTGAATTTACCAGGACAGGCAAATTTTGTAAAATTAGTATGGCAAAATTTCGTAAAATTACAACTGCATCAAATCAGTTTACTCCTCTCTAATACTGCCCTGAAGAATCATGCTGTCAGGTCAGTTTTTTGTGTAAAAGTAAGTGCCGTAAAACAACACTCAAAAGATAATAGCAGATTTTTAGGTATTTTTGCCATTTCACAGCACTTTTTTAATTCTGCCCATTTTCTAGTACATTATATGGTGAAATTGATGGGATAATTCCCCCCCCCCCCCTCCCCACCCCCACACACACAAAAAAAGACAACCCTCATATAGCATGGAAGAAGGAGAGGAAAAAACTATTTCACAAAAAATAAAAAATTGCCCAAAGTGTTTACATTTTGCCAGGTTTCCCCACAGGTAACTGATGATTGCTTAGCCCGAGTCCAAGGAAAGTGACAGTATGTCGCCTGTTTTTATGTAAGGATCCTGATAAGTACATCTTATCCAAAGTATCCAAAGGAGACAACTTTTTCAATGGTTCATACGCAAGGCATCAGTATAATCAGGACCAGTTCCCTTTGGTTAACATACCAAACGGTTTGGGGTAACAGGTAGCGCAGTGATCCTGAGCCAGTCCTTCATGCACTCAATTGAATAATCAAGCATTGGCAAACTGGAAGCCCCTGCAGCACCATAATTAATATAAATCATAGAAATGTACATTTTTTGCTTGATTTTCTCTTTCAGAGCAAATTTGTCATCAGTGCTATACCCCCAGTATTGACCACAAAGATTCACTTTAATCCAGAGCTGCCACCAGTAAGAAACCAGCTAATACATCGTCTTCCAATGGGATCTGTGATCAAGTGCATGGTCTATTATAAAGAAGCCTTTTGGAGAAAAATGGGTAAGCATTTATTTCCTATTGCCTCTATAGATTCAACCTATTCTTCAGCACTTGGCACAGTTTGTGATGACTCTCATTAGTTCTATTCCCAGAGGGTTTACAATCTATTGGAGCAAGTTTTATAAGAACATAAATAAACTGTCAATAAAGTTACAAGTCTATTAAGACCATAAATCATTATTGAATAAACCATATAATCATATTTAACTCGATTAAATTGATGCAGCTCATGTCTTAATAAAAACAAATTGTCTTAATTTATTCTTCTTCAGGAAACAATAGGTAATGTAAATGGTAAAATAAAACAATACTAAAAGTAGCCCTGCATCACCATAGCATAGTTACTTGTCTACCCTCATGTATTCTCTTTTTAATATCAATATGTTATAGAATGTTATTTAATATAATTCTATGAGCAATTATTTAAAAATATAGAGAAAAAAATGATCAAAATGTAGTAAGTTCAGATAAAGTTAGTCCTCCATATATCCCATGTGAGACCATATACAGCGGCATGGAAAAGTTTGGGCACCCTTGGTCAAAATTACTGTTATTGTGAACAAGGATGAGCGATCCCAAAGAGTAAAGTTCAGGGTTGGTTCATACCGAACACCGGGTTTTCAGGTCCCAGACCCGAACACAGACTTTTAACTGTACGCCTGGTTCCTGTTTTGGTTTGTTATCTGAATAAAGCTTGTTGAAAGGAGGCAGAACAGCCAATCAGCAAGCTTTTTCAGTATGGGCACTTCCGGCCCTATCACAGTCATGTCAATTATTGGCATGGCTGTGATTGACCGGCGCACCACTGTAAAAATAATAATAATGATTAATAAAAATTAGGTGGGCTACCGCTCTATTTTTTTATAACCAGCCAAGGTAGAGCAGACAACTGAGGGTTGGTTTTATCAGGGTGGGAAGGTCCATGGATAGTAACCCTCCCAGTATATAAAATTGGATCAAAAAAGTCCCGGGAATATTACAATTTAAGCAGAGTAAACAAATATTCCCAATATACACATTTTTATTACAATAAAAAATATCACACCACAGTGTAAAACAAACATATGATCATAGGATCATGTACATATAGTTCATATCAAATGACAGTTCAAATGTGAAAGGTAATAATGGTTCACAATCAGGTTAGAGCATAGGACTTAACTTATAGGCTGCAATAGAATATTTGTTCAGCACCCAAGATTTGGGGCATGTCAGTCCATAAAGTCCAAGCAGTTATATGCTGTTGCTCTTCAGAAGTCCTTATATTATAAGTGAACCATCAACCTTCATGTCATGCATAAATTCCACCTCAGTAACTCCACCTCGACGCGTTTCCCCACACAGAGAGTGTGGTTCATCAGGAGGCTATGAGGTAAATACATAAAATCAGCATAGAGATACATACAGGTGCACAGTTTGAAAACATTATCACAATGGCATGAAAAAATGAAGAAACAATGATGATTAGTACTTGCCCAGGATGATATGGAGATTAGGTGTGCAGGTCCATGGCGTCAGGTAACAGGATCAGCAGTGGTACAGATAGTACTGTGCAGATGACCACCACAGTCCAAGTGATCGCCATGGAGCTGCACCACCATGTGTGGTATATATATATCACACATCATTCAATACACCTGAAGGCACAACAGGGCGGATGCTATCGGAATATCCGGTGCGCACCCCCGGCACGGCGCGCGCCGCATGCACGCGCCAGACGGGGGCCCATAGGGACCAATAGACCTGCCGGCCAGCTAAGCTAATACGCTCCGGGGATCATGCCGTGCATGCCCAGTATCGTGCGCGCTCTGCGCCCGCGCCAGACGGAAACCCACAGGGGTCAGAGCTACTGGCAAAGAAAAAGGAGCTACCGCGCATGCGCGCGGTCTCCATAGATGCAGCGCCAGCGTCCTTAGGAAACCACATCTCGTGACCCATTAGAAAGAATGTAGGCAAGCATGCGCAGTGCCATAGAGTCTGGACTTAGATAGATTTTACAGCCGCTGATGAAACTCATTAAAACAGCGGTGTAGGAATACATTATTGATCACCGCATCCATAAAAGCTACCACCGCAGGCCTCCAGGTATAAGAAAGATAATATAGATAATACACTAACATAGATTAAATAAGATATCATAGAATATGAAAACATACATGTGGCTTATATCGCCTACATAGATAAACAATACATATTCTCCACAGCAACCCTAAGGGCAAGCACATTGCAAAGATAATAGTAATAATATCCATCAATATAGATAAAACCCCTTACGGAGTAAGTGAGTATTCTTCCAGAATAAGGCATAAGGGATTTTTTAAAAAACAGTATAAACCCTGTCCATACTAAGTGGGGAGGAAGCAACTAAAAATAAGCTGCTCATTAAGCCCCCCTGGTGTAAGGGAGCCCAATTTAAATATCCATGCTGACTCCTTCTGCAGAAGAAGCCTGTCAAAATCTCCACCCCTAGGGTTAGGTTTTACCAGCTCTAGTACAGAAAAACGAATATGAGTTATATCACCCCGATGGATCGTATTCATATGGCGGGAAATTTGTGTATCGCGTCTATTCCGAATATCGGAAAGATGTTCTCCCACTCTCCTCCGGAGTTCTCTTAGGGTCTTGCCAACGTAGTCCATTGGACACGTGCAAGATGCCCTATAGACAACTCCGGAGGTCCTACAATTGCTAAAATCACGCAGATAGAATGTTTTACCAGTGGCCGCACTCTTTATTCCCTTACATTGTTTCATTGATCCGCAATACTTGCAATTCCCACAACGGAACATACCGACAATTTTTCTATCCAGCCAAGTTCCTTCTGGTCTAGGTGCCTGGTACATGCTGTGAGTAAGCCTATCACCCAAAGAACGTCCCCGCCTATACGTAATGCATGGTGATTTTGAAATATGTTTAGAAAGGTCGGGGTCAGCCCTTAAGATCCCCCAGTGTTTTTTAATTATCGAAAACACTCTGTCAGATTGGGTGTCAAAAGTACCAATTATACGTGTGATGTTAGAGTTAATCTCACGTATCCTCAGAGTCATAAGCGAGTGTCTATTGGTACTTTGGGCATAAACATAAGACTGCTGTAAGATACGTCTAGGGTAACCACGCTCCAGAAAGCGATCAAAGAGATCTGCTGCCTGTTTTTCAAAATCATCCTCTCTGGAACAATTCCTGCATATACGCAGGAATTGCCCCTTTGGTATACCTCTTCTATGAGGAAGAGGATGGTGGCTGTCCCATTTTAATAGAGAATTAGTCGCCGTGGGCTTGCGATGTGTAAGAGTCTGGATCTTGCCCTTTCCGTCTTTCACTATTACCAAATCCAAGAAGGTAATTGAATTATGGTCACATGTATAGGTGAATCTAAGCCCTAAGGAATTATTGTTAAGACCCCCAACAAATTGCTCGAAATCAAAAATGGACCCTGTCCAGAGGATGAGGATGTCATCAATGTATCGGACCCAAAGTCCGGATATTCCGATAGCATCCGCCCTGTTGTGCCCTCAGGTGTATTGAATGATGTGTCATATATATATACCACACATGGTGGTGCAGCTCCATGGCGATCACTTGGACTGTGGTGGTCACCTGCACAGTACTATCTGTACCACTGCTGATCCTGTTACCTGACGCCATGGACCTGCACACCTAATCTCCATATCATCCTGGGCAAGTACTAATCATCATTGTTTCTTCATTTTTTCATGCCATTGTGATAATGTTTTCAAACTGTGCACCTGTATGTATCTCTATGCTGATTTTATGTATTTACCTCATAGCCTCCTGATGAACCACACTCTCTGTGTGGGGAAACGCGTCGAGGTGGAGTTACTGAGGTGGAATTTATGCATGACATGAAGGTTGATGGTTCACTTATAATATAAGGACTTCTGAAGAGCAACAGCATATAACTGCTTGGACTTTATGGACTGACATGCCCCAAATCTTGGGTGCTGAACAAATATTCTATTGCAGCCTATAAGTTAAGTCCTATGCTCTAACCTGATTGTGAACCATTATTACCTTTCACATTTGAACTGTCATTTGATATGAACTATATGTACATGATCCTATGATCATATGTTTGTTTTACACTGTGGTGTGATATTTTTTATTGTAATAAAAATTTGTATATTGGGAATATTTGTTTACTCTGCTTAAATAGTAACCCTCCCAGCCTAAAAATAGCAGCTCTCAGTGACAGTGTGTTTAATTTAAAATAAAGTATTTCTCTCTTTGTGTTTATTTATTTTGACTTACATGGTTAGTAATGGGGTGTCTCATAGACACCTCCCCATTACTAACATAGGGCTTGATGGCCATATATTGCCCTGATTGCTACTGTACCAAGGCAATCGGAATTAGCCGGCTAAAGTACCAGAACTGGTGCATCTAATGTGATGTCCCAATTCTGGGTCAGTTGTGAGCTGCTATTTTTAAGTTTGGGCAGGCCAATATGCATTTGTCTGCCTTACCTTGGCTTGTTCTAAAAAATAGGGGGGAATCCGAAGCCATTTTTAAATTAGAATTTTTCTTCTAAAAATTTCTACATTTGTTTTTTTTCTGTCAAGATGCGGTGCAGAGTGCACATTAATAAGAAAACTTTTTTGAATTTACCAAATGGCTGCAAAGAAACAAAGAGTGAAAAATTTAAAGGGGTCTGAATACTTTCTATATCCACTGTATGTCCTTCCAGCCAGACACTCTTGTGATGTCCTCCATTCTTTGATAAAATAAGAGGGGAAAAAAAGCTCCTACTCATTTAATCCTAGCTATCTATCTTGTACCGCAGTGGGTGCTGGAAGATATGATTATGTCACTGCATCGTGCTGTCCGATGTCCCCACCATGCGCTGTCTCCAACAGGGTGCAGGCCGGTAGCAGCATGAATTCCGATGGAGTTCCTGGTGAATCAGGGAGCTGATAATAGCTCTTTTGCTGGTGGCGCTCATATCAATTAATCAATTCTATCATATTCATGACAATTTGTGCAATTACAATTGCTTGTACTGACAGGGCAATGGCCAGGGTGCAGCAGTGAGAGGAATGAGTGGTGTCGGTGACTGCAAATACTCACTGTGCCTTTGTTTTGTCCATAAGTGTACTGAACACCTAAGAAGGTGCCGGATGGTACTATACTCTACGTATAATGACCCAATAGGTATGAAGGTGCTGGGTGGTATCTATACTCTAGATATAATTAGGGACCAATCAGTGAAAACACTCTTTATTAGGAGAAGAGATTGTGGTTGTTAGGCCTAGGACACACGGCGAGAAAAACAGTGCGAGTGGAATGCGATAAAAAAATCACATTCCACTCAGACCAATCTTACTCTATGGGGCAGCTCCCATAAGCGATTATTTTCTCAGCCCTAATCAGACCGAGAAAACAATCACAACATGCTGCGAGTGGAATGCGATCCTGTTCAACTCGCACCCATTTAAGTCTATGGGAGAGAGAAACATTGCATTGCTCTCACATTACACCGATGTAATGCGAGAACAATGCGATTCTCGCATCAGCCTGCAATGGAGGAGATAGGGAAATTAATCCCTCCCTCCCCTCCGCAGCACCGCCCCCCCCTTCCGCAGCTTTGGTCTGTTCTCACGATCGGATAATAGTGGCATGACACTCGTATGACACTGTGCTGCAAGCATGAGCTGATTCCCATGCGAGCACTCACAGAATCCTCGTGTGGCCTCGGCCTTATATGCAGGTTTAGATCTTCACTGCCAAATAATCTCATCCAAGAAAATGAACATCACTGCAGAATTTATGTTGCAAACACAGATATGTAATTATTACATTATCTGGGGTTCACACAAGAACTGGCTAGGTGGAGGCTGATAAAGCACATCGTGAAACCAATACTATTGGGTATTACCATGTGCTCGACAGAGGTGCTATTGTAATAGGCAGGTATGATTACATCATTCAAAAAAAGGGCTAGCATACATTTCTATGAAATCCAAATATTTATAGATGGAGTTTTAAAAATACAATTATCCCTAAATCCTTTTGTTTTCTTCTTTTTTTATTTTAAATCTAATAAGGATTTTGTGGATGTATGATGATTGAAGATGAAGATACCCCAATAGGATTCACGCTGGATGACACAAAACCTGATGGCTCTGTACCTGCTATAATAGGGTATGGCTTAATGAGTAGCTTAAGTTTTAACATAAGTCTAAATGAAATATATACGATATCTACATACAGATATGGTTACTTTAATTATTTTGCATTAATCTTGAATTATGACCTGTACTTGATGGAAAGTGTCCTAACTACATGCAAGTGACATAATGCTACTTTCCAAACACTCTCATCAATCAGCTTTAAACTATGGGAAAAGCTGGCAACAAGTGCTCATTCAAGCATCTGTGAAAATCTGTCTGTGCATGGGCCCCAATACACAGACTGACCCAAACTCATATGTGAGACTACAGCGTTTGAGTAAGGAGACCTGTGGCAAGTCTTTGCATTGCAGTCAGAGTGGACCAATTTTCAAGGATGTCAGAATGAACCTTAAAGAAGCACTCCCATCAGAATTGTTATCCTCTTGATATATTGCAATCACCATATTAAATGACACTGTGTACTAACAATTGCTCATTTTGCCTTTCTAGCCAGTAAATTCTTCACTTTTCTCTGCTCTATCTAGAAATGGGAAGTCTTTTGTTCCTGTATTAAGCATTTCCCTCTTCAACTCCTGACCTCCCCCCTGCCAGGGACTTTTGGAGTGATTCCTGTATGGAAAAGAGACTTTCTGTTTTTCCATAGAAGGTTTCAGCTAGTCAGCCTTTCACTCCTTCAAAAGATTTGACATACAATTATTTGATGGTTGCAAATTGATGTAAATGTACATCATGGTGATCATATGGGCACAGGAGCTGTGCCTACACGATCTCTGCTGGGAGCTTGGCATAAGTTATAGCCAAGCTCCAGCTGTCCATGCACTGACCCTGGCTGTTTAACTCCTTTAATGCCACAATCAATAGCAATCGCAGCATTTAGGAGGCTGGGTGAGGGAGTGCGCTTTCTCGCCCACCTGATCGTGACCCCCTTGACTTGATCACGGGCGCCTGATCACTGCCATGGCAACACGTTGTTGTTATGACAACCTCCAGGTCAGCCAGCTATGGCAAGTCTGTTAGACCATGCAAGGAGCATGGTCTAAGAGACTTTTGTCTGTCTAAGGCTATGTGCGCACTTTGCGTCGAGGTAGTTGCAGTTCTAAACGCATCCTCTGGCAGAAATGTTTTTTGCCAAAGTTGCTTTTGACCACAGAAACGCGATAAATACGCGTGTGTATTTACCGCATTTTAGTCACGTTTTTAGCGCTTTTTACATGCTTTTCCATTGCGTAAAGACAGATGCGTTTTGAACATAAGGACACTGCTAAATAAAGTTTAAACAGTCAAACACTATAAAAAAAGGGAAAAAAAAAGAAAACAAATATAATTATTTAAATTATAACGAAAATAGTTATATTTAATATAATTATAGCGGTTTTATACTATTTATGGCTAAAATAACAAATTAATATTTTTCATTAATTTAATTATCGGACTATGTGTGTGTAAAGGGACATATCATTCCATTATTTTCATGTCATAAACGCATGTGTTTATGCAGTCCAAAACGCATGTTTTCTGCAGCTAAAAGCATGTAAAATGCTGGAATTTTAATGTTGTTTGCTTTTTGCAACTTCTCATTGACTTCAATGTTAGCAAAACGCAGCTCAAATGGCAAAAACAATTGACATGCTGCTTCTTTGAACGCTGAGTTTTTGCCCGAAGATATGGAAATTAAACGCTGCGTGTTGAACAGCAAAGTGCGCACAAGAAATCCCCATTTCCCATAGACTTTGCTTAAAAATCAAAACGCATGCATTTTGGTATGAAAACGTTGCAGTTCAAAACGCAGAGCTGAAAAGCAGGTAAAAACGCAAGGTGCGCACATATTCTTACACTTACAGGTATAATATATTTTCACAACACGCAGAGTAATAAACATTAATGTCCCATGTAGGGAGTAAGTAAAGTTTTTAAAACAATTTGTTTTAAAAAAAATCAGAACATAAAAAAATGTATAAAACTGTCACATTAGTTAACCCCCTCAGTGAACACTATAAAAAAAAAATGTCTTTTAACCCCTTCAGCCCCCGGGCACTTTCCGTTTTTGTGTTTTTGTTTTTTGCTCCTTTTCTTCCGAGAGCCGTAACTTTTTTATTTTTCTGTCAATTTTGCCATGTGAGGGCTTGCTTTTTGCGGGACGAGTTGTACTTTTAAATGAAACCATAGGTTTTACCATATAGTGTACTGGAAAACAGCAAAAAAATTCCAAGTGTGGAAAAACTGCAAAAAAAGTGTGATCGCACAATAGTTTTTGGGATGTTTTATTCACCGTATTCACTATATGGTAAAACTGATGTATCTATGTGATGCCTCAGGTCGGTGCGAGTTTGTAGACACCAAACATGTATAGGTTTACTTGTATCTAAGAGGTTAAAAAAAAAATCACAATTTGTCCAATAAAAGTGGCGCACGTTTTGCGCCATTTTCCGAAACACGTAGCGTTCTCATTTTCGGGATCTATGGCTCTGTGACGGCTTATTTCTTTCGTCTTGAGCTGACATTTTTAATGGTACAATTTCTGCGCAGATGCTACGTTTTGATCGCCTGCTATTGCATTTTGCGTAAAATATGCGGCGACCAAAAAACGTAATTTTGGCGTTTGGAATTTTTTTGCCACTATGCCGTTTACCAATCAGATTAATTGATTTTATATTTTGATCGGGCATTTCTGAACGCGGCGATACCAAATATGTGTATATTTATTTATCTTTTAATCCTTTAATTTTCAATGGGGCGAAAGGGGGGTGATTTGAACTTTTAGGGGTTTTTTTTTTTTTATTATTATTTAAAACTTTTTTTTACTTTTTTTTATTTTATTTGACTAGCCCCCCTAGGGGGCTGTAGCGATCAGCAATCGGATCACTCTGATCTATCTGCTGATCACAGCTACACAGGTGTGAACAGCAGATACGGTCACTTCCTGTTTCATTCGGCTCCGGGCCGGGTGAAAACGAAAAGGAAACGTCATAGCTGCAGGCATCATCACATGACCCTGTGCTACCATGGAAACCACCGAAAGTGACGTGTTCACGCACGTGACTTCCTGTGGCGGTGGCGGTAAGTAAAAATCATGGCCACGCACATATAGATCTCACTAACAGACTTTGGCAGCGAGATTTAAGGGGTTAAATGTTGCGAGTGGAAGCGATTCCACTTGCAACATGCAGGCACACATGTCAGCTGTTGAAAACAGCTGATATGTGTGCCGATCGCCGCCGCCTGCCCGCGGCAGGGGGCGGGGCTTAACGTGACACGCTCCATGACAGATAGATCCGTCCAAGGTCGTGAAGGGGTTAATCATGCAGCTGAAAAAAGTAGAATAAAATGAGGTAAAAAGTAATATGCAAATAAAAATGGTAGCGCTGAAAATGTCATCTTGTCCCGCAAAAAACAAGCTGCCGCATAAATAGCTCCATCAGCAGAAAAATAAAAAGCTATAGTTCTCAAAAGCTACCCCTCTCAGAATACAGTATTTCAAAAGCAAATTTGTTGTATATGCTTGTTTTTATGATGGAAAAGCAGCAAACATAAAAAACAATATACATGTGGTATTGCTGTAATCGTACTGACCAGTAGAATAAAGCTGTCTTATCACTTTTACGACAAGGTGAATGGTGTAAAAATGTCTCATAAAAAGCAGAATAGAAAGCGATAAAAAAATATGTTGCATACAATGGTACCAATAAAAAGTTCAACTCATGAGACAAAGAACAAGCTGTCACATGACTGTTGGCAGAAAAATAAAAAAAATATAGACTTCAAAATTCAGCGATGCAAAAAACCTTTATTTTTTAATAAGAACTAGGACATACGTACCAGAATCACTGACGCGTGAAACAGGCCTTGCACTGTACCTCAAAAGTAGTTCCTGATTACATGGAAGGTGTTGGCACATTCAGGAAAAAAATACACAGCAAACTATGGGGTACATTTTTTATTAGCCCTTATAAAAATTAAAAACTTGGGGCTAAAACAAAATTTTGTGAAAAAAATGTAATTATTCTTTCTTTACCACCCATTGGTATCAGATCATGTGGGATACCTGTGGTGTCAATATGCTCACTGTACTTCTAGATGAATTAATTGAGGGGTAGTCTTTGTAAAATGGGATCACTAATGGGGGTTATACTTTTCTGGCATGTCAGTTTCTCTGTCAATGTGACATGGCATCTGCAAACCATTTAATCTAAATCTGAACTTCAATATGGCGCTCCTTCCCTTCAGAGCTTTGCACTGTTCCTCAAAAGTAGTTTTCAACCACATATGGTTTATTGGCAAAATGAGGAGAAATTGTGTAACAAATGGTATGGTCCATTTTCTCCTATTCCCCTTTTTGAAAATTAGAATTCTAGGGCCAAATAACACTTTAGTGGAAAAAATTGTATTTTTTTTATTTTCACAGCCCAATGTTAGACAATTCTATGAATAACCTGAGGGTTAAAATAGCTACACTACATCCCAATATGAGTTCCTTTGATAAAAGTATACTTTCCAGAACGGGATCACTTGTTGGACGTTTCAAAAGTGACACAGAGTCCAAAATCTATTCCAGCCAAAATGGTACTCCAAAATTCAAATAGCACTTCTTACCTTGTGAGCCCTGCCATGTGCCCAAAAAGTAGTTTTCCACCACATATAGAATAATCCTGTACTCGGTAAATTGCACAACAGAGTTTATAGTCCATTTACTATTTATAGCCTTCTTAAAATGAAAAAAAAAAAATGAAAGCAACATTTTTGTGATAAAATCTATTTTTTTTCATAGCTCAACATAATAAAATTCTGTGAAACATCTGTGGGTTCAAGGTGCTCACCACAGATTTAGATGACTTCCCTGAGTGGTCTAGTTTCCAAAATGTGGTCACTTGTTGGTAGTTTCCACAGTTTAAGCACATTAGGGTCTCTGCAAACGCAACATATCGTCCGCTGTTTATTCAAGACAATTTTTTGCTCCAAAAGTTACCGTAAATGGTGCACCATGTGCAAAAGCAGTAGTTTTCCACTACATATAGAGTATGTACTCAGGAGAAATTCTACAACAT
Source organism: Anomaloglossus baeobatrachus (assembly GCF_048569485.1). Classification (NCBI taxonomy): domain Eukaryota; kingdom Metazoa; phylum Chordata; class Amphibia; order Anura; family Aromobatidae; genus Anomaloglossus; species Anomaloglossus baeobatrachus. Next base: position 185,121,199 of record NC_134354.1, read on the forward strand.
TTTATCTGGCTACCCTTGTAAAAATAAAAATTGGGGCTACAGCAATATTTTTGTGGGAAAAAGTAAAATTTTCATTTTTTTCCTTTCACATTGCTTTCATTCCAGTAAAGCACCTAAAGGGTTCATAAGCTTCTTGAATATAGTTTGCGCACTTTGAGGGGTGCAGTTTTTAAAATGGTGTCACTTTTGGACAATTTCTGTCACACAGATGCCTCAAAGTCACTTCAAATGGGTGTGGTCCCGAAAAAAAATTGTTTTTGCATATTTTGTTGGAAAAATGAGAAATTACTGATATATTTTAACCTTTCCACTTCCTAGCAAAAAATATAAATTTCAAAAATGGTGATTAGCTAAAGTAGACATTTGGTAAATGTTGTTTATTAACTATTTTGTGTGATATAACTATCTGATTTAAGGGCATAAAAATTCAAAGTTCAAAAATGTCTACATTTTCAAATTTTTGGTCAAATTTTTATATTTTCATAAATAAATGCAAATCATATTGGCCAAAATTTACCACTACCATAAAGCACAATATATCACAAAAAATGTTATCAAAATCACTGGGAAATACTGAAGCATTCTAGAGTTAATATCTTATAAAGTGACACTGGTTAGAATTGTAAAATTTGTCCTGTCATGAAGATGAAAACAGGCTTGTTGGTGAAGAGGTTAATCACATGATTTCATAGACCTGATGGAAAAGAGAAGAATTAACTGCTTAGTAGGGCAAAATGAGCAATGCTACAGTTAGGTCCAGAAATATTTGGACAGTGACACAATTTTCGCGAGTTGGGCTCTGCATGCCACCACATTGGATTTGAAATGAAACCTCTACAACAGAATTCAAGTGCAGATTGTAACGTTTAATTTGAAGGTTTGAACAAAAATATCTGATAGAAATTGTAGGAATTGTACACATTTCTTTACAAACACTCCACATTTTAGGAGGTCAAAAGTAATTGGACAAATAAACCAAACCCAAACAAAATATTTTTATTTTCAATATTTTGTTGCGAATCCTTTGGAGGCAATCACTGCCTTAAGTCTGGAACCCATGGACATCACCAAACGCTGGGTTTCCTCCTTCTTAATGCTTTGCCAGGCCTTTACAGCCGCAGCCTTCAGGTCTTGCTTGTTTGTGGGTCTTTCCGTCTTAAGTCTGGATTTGAGCAAGTGAAATGCATGCTCAATTGGGTTAAGATCTGGTGATTGACTTGGCCATTGCAGAATGTTCCACTTTTTTGCACTCATGAACTCCTGGGTAGCTTTGGCTGTATGCTTGGGGTCATTGTCCATCTGTACTATGAAGCGCCGTCCGATCAACTTTGCGGCATTTGGCTGAATCTGGGCTGAAAGTATATCCCGGTACACTTCAGAATTCATCCGGCTACTATTGTCTGCTGTTATGTCATCAATAAACACAAGTGACCCAGTGCCATTGAAAGCCATGCATGCCCATGCCATCATGTTGCATCCACCATGTTTTACAGAGGATGTGGTGTGCCTTGGATCATGTGCCGTTCCCTTTCTTCTCCAAACTTTTTTCTTCCCATCATTCTGGTACAGGTTGATCTTTGTCTCATCTGTCCATAGAATACTTTTCCAGAACTGAGCTGGCTTCATGAGGTGTTTTTCAGCAAATTTAACTCTGGCCTGTCTATTTTGGAATTGATGAATGGTTTGCATCTAGATGTGAACCCTTTGTATTTACTTTCATGGAGTCGTCTCTTTACTGTTGACTTAGAGACAGATACACCTACTTCACTGAGAGTGTTCTGGACTTCAGTTGATGTTGTGAACAGGTTCTTCTTCACCAAAGAAAGTATGCGGCGATCATCCACCACTGTTGTCATCCGTGGACGCCCAGGCCTTTTTGAGTTCCCAAGCTCACCAGTCAATTCCTTTTTTCTCAGAATGTACCCGACTGTTGATTTTGCTACTCCAAGCATGTCTGCTATCTCTCTGATGGATTTTTTTCTTTTTTGTCAGCCTCAGGATGTTTTGCTTCACCTCAATTGAGAGTTCCTTAGACCGCATGTTGTCTGGTCACAGCAACAGCTTCCAAATGCAAAATCACACACCTGTAATCAACCCCAGACCTTTTAACTACTTCATTGATTACAGGTTAACGAGGGAGACGCCTTCAGAGTTAATTGCAGCCCTTAGAGTCCCTTGTCCAATTACTTTTGGTCCCTTGAAAAAGAGGAGGCTATGCATTACAGAGCTATGATTCCTAAACCCTTTCTCCGATTTGGATGTGAAAACTCTCATATTGCAGCTGGGAGTGTGCACTTTCAGCCCATTTTATATATATAATTGTATTTCTGAACATGTTTTTGTAAACAGCTAAAATAACAAAACTTGTGTCACTGTCCAAATATTTCTGGACCTAACTGTATGTATACTGTGCTATATAATGTGGTGATTGCACTATATTAAAAGAAAAAAAACTTTATTGGTAGTGCTTCTTTAAGTGTTCAGTTTCCAGTCAGCAGGGAGCCTCTTCCCACTGCAGCAATTTTTGTGTTTTTGTTTTTTTCCTTCCCTTTTTCCAAAAGCTATATGAAGCTATATTTTTGCATGGCGAGTTGTAGTTTTGAATTACCCAATTTGTATTACCATATAATGTGCAGCAAATGTGAACAAAAAAAATACGTGTGGTGAAATAGTAAAATATTTTTTATTTTTTTTTTGGTGTTTCATTACTACGGCTTTCATTGAGGCATAAAAATTACCTGGTAACTTCTACAAGTCATTATGTTTAAGGTGATGCCAAATATATATTTTAAAAAATATTTAATCATTTAAAAAAATGTAGAACTTTGTAAAAACATTACTTGCTGTCACCATTTTCTAAGACACAAGAGTTTTTTTAAATTTTAGCTGTAGTTTTTAATGCTACCATCTTGAGGCATATTTGGCATTTTGATTCATCTCCATTTTTAGGGTAGATGAAGTGACCAAAAGTAGCAATTTTGACAATTTAATTTTTTTTCTTTGAAATTTACTATAAATATATGTATATTTTTATGGATCAAATTTCAAATATTATGCTTCTTAGTTGAATTATATCATTAAAACTTTTTTTACACAGTATTTTGTCAGTCACCATTGTGCACTTGAACATGTAGTCTATCATATTATTGCAATATATAGAAATTAATTATTTAAAAATCATATAATGGGATTTTCTGCATTTTTTGGGGGGATTCTGTCTGTCACAGTTGAAGTGTTCCTGCAATACAAATTACAGAACTCTCCATTCTTTGTAGGTGGGAAAACATGCAAAATCGGCAGTGTATCAAACACATTTTCCCCACTATATATGTCCCTCATTTAGCGTGGAGGGGTTAAGCATAAAGGTCCTTGACTGTTTCTAATTTGTCAACAAAAATAAAGAACGTGCAGTAGGTCTAAAAAAATATTTTTATATTCGATTGTATTGTTTGATTTACATTGTCTTTTCTCTTATAGATTCATTTTGTCAAGAAAAGCATCCTTATTTGCAAATCTGACCAAGGAGGAAAGGTATTTTTGGTCGGGGTATAATATAAAGTATATCATTTTGATAAGTTGTAAAATTGTTTTACTTTACATTTCAAAGGCACTGTTCCCTTTCAGAACATTTTCTGCTATACGCTGTAGTAGTTATATATAAAAAAAAAAGCTCCCTTCCTGGGTCTGGCGCAAGATCTCCTCTATTGCCACTTCTCTATTGTTTGTCTGCAGCGCTACCGCCAGTCACTGACCTGACTGGTTCCGCCCATGTTTACGGCACTAGCCCCTAACCTTCACTGATAAGCTGCAAACACAGTTGACATGACGTTGCCGCTGCAGTCAAACAACAGTCTTGGGGATGGAAGAGAGCTGGCACCCGATCGGGGAAGGGTAAGTAATACTCACTTTCTTTTTGTATAACTACTTCAACATATAGCAGAGAGTTTTCTAAAATGAGACGTCCCCTAAAATTCTTATATTATAAAAACTTTTCCATCCATAAAGCCCTTTAAAGCCCTACTGTTAATTTAGACTGAAAGCATACCAATTTGTAGACCACTTTTTAATCCTTTGTTACAGCATCAATTTGAATTAAGTCTTGATGAAAACATAATAAAAACAAATATGCATAAAAGTAAGGTTAATCATCTTTTTGGTGGCTGGTTTTACTCACTAAGAACTTTTAAAAAACCTTTAATGCTTCCAATGTACAGTAAAAGGGATAGTCATTGTTTCATAGGCATAATTCAGATTTTTATGCAGTTTTTAAAAAGTCACTAAAATTGATGACTTATCAAACATTTGCTCACTAGGAAAAGAAAAATATGTGAATACTACGCCAAAGTCATGGGAACTGAAGAAGCTTTGCATGTAAGTTATTACTGCCAAATATATTAAGGACAAATTCTGAAATAATCATGAAATCAATCATTAAAGGAAGTAAAGTTTAACCCCTTCCCGACTGCCAATCTTTCATTTTGCACTTTTGTTTTTTTCCCCATTCTTCCAAGAACCATAACATTTTTATTTTTCCTTGCACATAGCCAAGTGAATGCTTCTTTTTTTGAAGGGAAAGTTGTACTTTTGAAAGGCACCATCTATTTTATCATGTTACATATGGTTGTCACAAAACCTAAAAAGAGGAGGGCCTTATTGGATAGTGTAACCAAATACAATACGCAATAATGTAGTCAAATCGAAACTTGGCCAAATGCAAAACCTACAATAGATTACTACAAAAATGACGTATAAAATAAGTAAAATTAAAAAATATATAGTGATGCAAAGGCAAGGCAATGAAAAACACACACACATACATATACATTATATATATATATATATATATATGTATATATATATATATATATATATATATATATATATATATATATATATATATATATATAAATAAATCATTATAAGTAAAAAATTAAGCACTTCTCTAAATTTCAAAAGATGTGTTACATACAAAAAGTGCACAGTGCATATAAACGGCAATAGGTATCAAGTGCACAGTGCCTGTAAGCAGCAGTGGTCATTTATGCATAATCTCAGTACACATCCTTGTAAGAAGCCATGACAAAACGTTTATTGGGGGCATTTTGGTAATATGCATCACCAGTTTATGTATTTATTGTTTTAATAATACTTAATAAAGATTCATAGTTTATTTGTCCTTATTGTAGTTATCTACTGTAGGTTTAGCATTCATTATATGGTAAAAATAACATTACAAAATGAGTCTTCAGGTAAGTATAATTGTGGTGATACCAAACACCCATATTTTTTTTTTTATTTAAGTGGTAAAAAAAAAGCAAACCAGAAAATAGTAGAAAACTTTTTTTTTTGCTTTTATTACCATTTCCTGAGACCTATAACATTTTTTAATTCATAATAACATTGTCAAGACATATATGGGGGTCTTTAGTATGAGTGACGTGCTGTAACTGCTGCTGTCATAAATCACTGAGGGAAAAAGGTATGGCTCTTGAAATAAGGGGAGGAAAAACAGAAATGAAAAAAAAAAAATGGAAATTAGCCGTGACATAAAGGGAATAAAAATCCTGGGATACACTTAACAATAACATATCTGCTTATTCCTGTGTTTTTTTTTATTGTCTTTATGTCTGCAAACAAGGGAAAAGGAAGCTGACCGCACTGCGGTTATACGTTACATGCCAGTATAGGCACCAATATTACTGGTGTGCCACAACCAGTTCATAGTCATAGAGGAGACTTGAAAGAAAAAATTACGGAAGCTCCAATTCAGAAAAAAAAAAAATGGGATACTTTGGTTCAAAAACATTTTAAAATCACAGCGTCACCCACTGAGCTGAGTCGGTAATGCTGTGATTTTAAAATGTTTTTTAATTAAAGTATCACATTTTATGCTTTTTCCTGGATTTTAGCTGATGCAATTTTTTCTTTCAAGTCTGTTTTAAGTCTATATAATTTTACTTTCATAAATCCACATCTGTATGACGCCTAGATATTTAATTATATGGTCATTTCTTTACTTAAGATACTGGACAGAAACTTGATTATGCTGAGAAGCAAATTAGACTTGACAAATTAATGTAGAATATAGAATTATAATTTTGTAATATCGGTTAGGTTAAGGTGTCATGGGAATGATTTTATATGCCTCTTAAAACTTCACATCCGCTGAAATTTTGCTTCCTAGCAGTCTATCAAGGCCACAGGGAAAGAATTCATAAAATAATTCCGCAGCTAAATAAAGACAAAAATGTATGATTATTTCAATAAAAAACGGCACTTTTGTTATGGCTGTTTAGTTTTCAAGTCACAGAGTAGTAAAAAAAAAAATCTCTAATCTTCGTCATTTTTTTCCTTCTAAGTTTAGAGAAAGGTCGGAGCGTAACTATGAGTGGATTCTATTTTACAAAATCTTGCTGTACGGAATGTTGTATTGTTTGTATTGGGGGCCTTTTACTTTTCTTTGTTTAACTATTTGTAAACTATTCTGCATTTTTTTTCATAGCCAGTCCACTATGAAGAAAAGGACTGGTGTAAAGAACAATACTCCGGTGGATGCTACACAGCATATTTTCCTCCAGGAATTATGACTCAATTTGGAAGGTATGGATGTATAGAGGTTGAAATATACAAATGATCTAAAATCTTTTATGCCCCAAAATGACAAAAGCATTCTAGGAGTGACAAATATTCTGTCATAACATCACATTTTGTGTCTCTGTCTCTAATTCATTTGTAAACCAGCCTGACAAAGGAGCATTCGTGCTCCGAAAGCTTGCAAATATTTTTTTTCCTGGTTACTCAATAAAGGTATCACTCCTAGAATACGTTTGTCATTTTTGGGCGTAAAAGTATTCACATTTATTTTTTCTGTCCAACAAGGCACCACAGTATAATCATGTATTGTACATCTAACAAAAATACACACAAATACAAACACATACATGTGTGTATGTATATATATATATATATATATATATATATATATATATATATATATATATTATATATATATATACACACACAATAATGGAGAAAAAGATATGGATCGCACATCCCAAAAATACATTGATCTAAAAGCCGCTAGGCAAAAATTTAAATAGAACATGAGGTTCTTAGTTACCATTCTGATCAGACTGTATTAAGCCCACTGCCACGTCACGGCGAACCTCTTGAGTGGGTCCCTATTCTAAGCCTTGTAGTGCAGCCTTAGAATAGGGACCCACTCAAGAGGTTCGCCGTGACATGGCAGTGGGCTTAATACAGTCTGATCAGAATGGTAACTAAGAACCTCATGTTCTATTTAAATTTTTGCCTAGCGGCTTTTAGATCAATGTATTCTTGGGATTTGCAATCCATGTCTTTTTCTCCATTGTTATATATACTCTCCATATGTTATATGTTATTCTCCATTGTTATACACACTGATACAGTACAGTGAACACACATGTATATGGTATATATGTGTATGTGTCCATATTCATAATATATATATATATATATATATATATACATACATATATACTGTACATATATATATATATATATATATATATATATATATATATATATATATATATATATATATATATATATATATATTATGAATATGGACACATACACATATATACCATATATATGTGTGTTCACTGTACTGTATCAGTGTGGCTTTTTTTCAGTTACCGCTGGATCATACCTGTATGTTACCAAATGCACAGTATTTATGGTAATGGCAGATGGGTACACAAAACTGACTAATTAATCTGCTGAGTTTCCGCATTTTACAATGTAGTCTATAGAGATGAGTAAATCTTTTGAAATGTGAATTGACATATTTACCACATTTTTCTTGGCAATTCAATTTTTGGAGAATCATTTTGCCGCAAAACAAAAGAACTTCAAATCCTCTAATTGTCATATTAGGCCCTATCCACTTTTTTGCCACACTAATCTTCACTGCTGTGCTGTCACACACTATATTTACAGGTTCTCAGTGTTTTATGGATTCCTTTCCCTATTTATATAGCTATACTATGAGCTGTGACGTCCTGTCACTATCCAGATTCACCACAATATGACTGCTGTACTCGTATTTCCTGTTTTTGCTTTCATACAGGCTATGATAGCAGCTCTCGATTAGCTGTGCTATGTCATTTTATGTGACAGTAGGACCTTAAGGGGGGAAACCTACCCAAGATGATGTGATCCTTCTCTGGCTGCTTCAATATTCAGCCATTTGAACAATGTCAGTGGCCAAGTTTATGTGATTTGAGCACAGCAAATCGCAAACTGTTCGAATTTGACAGCTTCAGCGAGTTCCTAAAAAATTCAGTACATATGATTTTCATCAAACTGATTTGCTCATCTCTAATAGTCTATGTAGCAGTAATGCAGTTCAAAATTCATGTATTCCATGTTCCCAAATTTCATAGAGCATTAATGTGCTGCTGCACTTGTTTACATTTCAGTCACAGTAGCTTGCACCAGTTCACATTTAACTCATTTTACATATACATAAATGAACCAGTCCTTCTAATAAAATGATGGGTATGTATCGAATATATGTCATATGTTCTCACAGTGTCATTCGAAAACCTGTTGGAAAGCTTTACTTTGCGGGTACAGAGACGGCTACAGTGTGGAGTGGATACATGGAAGGTGCTATAGAAGCTGGAGAAAGAGCAGCTAGAGAGGTAACGTCAAATTGGTTCTGAAAATTTTGTTGAAAAATGAAAATCTGCAGATAAACCTTTAAGAAATTCTAACTTACAAGCATATGTTTTAAAAATGTTCTGGTGTAAAATTAATATATAGAAAGACTGACCCGTATATCTTTTCATATATTTGTAGTGCATTTCTTTCTGATTGAGCACTCCGCCTTATAACCAGGCTGTGTTCATTCCCCTTTATAGCTGGAATCTAGCAGCCCAGAAATGAAGGTTTTAACCCAGATAGAGGCATTTCAAGTTAGGGTCCCGGTACACTGAGATCACTTTGTCGTGGTAACCAGGCTTACATGCATTGGCAAATACTTATGCTAAATATCTCTCTTTTTTTCAAATATTCCTATAGCAGTAATGCAATATTAGAGTTCTCTTATTCATTGTTAGCATTTTAGTGTGCAGCTGTATCTGTTTTGTAGTTTTGGTGTAAAATAGACATTTTTTTTAATAATTAGTTTTATTAGTATTACCATCTGTTTTAAGGGCATAAAAATTCAAAGTTTGAAAATTACACATTTTTCTACATTTTCATCAAATTTCCTATTTTTTCATGAATAAACACACATATTGGCCTAAAGTTTGACTGGTATAAAGTATTATGTCCACAAAAAAAAAAAGGCTCAGAATCACTAGGATTTGTTGAAGCATTCCAAGGTTATAATCTCATAAATTGACACTGGTTGGAATAGCAAATGTTGCCCTGATCAGGAAAAAAAGCTTGGGGGTGAAGGGGTTAATAATATAACTTTCATTACAAAATATTTAGTTTTATTCAAATTAGATAATATAAAATTAATACACCCCACATCAGTAAATTCTACGTCTAGTATTTAATATGACCTTCATGATTTTTAAAGGTTAGTTATCACTAGAGTTGAGCGCGGTTCGCGGTTCGCGGTTCTCCAGTTCGCGGTTCGAGTGATTTTGGGGGCTGTTCTAGATCGAACTAGAACTCGAGCTTTTTGCTAACGCTCGATAGTTCTAGTTACGTTCGAGAACGGTTCTAGCAGCAAAAAGCCAAGCTAATTACTAGCTGGCTTACCGCTGTAATAGTGTAAGTCACTCTGTGACTTACACTATTATGAAATTTCAGCGTATAGTGTGCGGGAACAGTGCATTCAGATCACTGCTGCTGGTATAATGACGATAGCCATTTTTTTTTTTCCTTGTCTTCTTTCCCTAAGCGCGCGCGTGTAGTGGGGCGGGCCAGCATGTCAACCAATCCCAGACACGCACACAGCTAAGTGGACTTTTAGCCAGAGAAGCAACGGCATGTGTGATAGGATGTCCATGTCACATGTCCCTGCATTATAAATACGGGCATCTGCCCGTCTGGACGCCATTATCTGCCTTCTGCGTCTGGGTGTCAGTCACCGCTGGCGTATCTCCTGTCTCCGATACTGCTGTGTACGCTCTACACACAGCGCTATACAGAATAGGGATAGAAGTTTCTATTAGCCCTTGTAAGGGCTAATACCAGCAGGCTCAGAGCCATAGGTGACAGTCAGGTCCGTGAAAACAGATTTTAACAGCTACACAAGATAACAGCGTCTGTGTAGCTAAGGTCAGGGATTTCCTCGCTGCATTTCCCCATTAGGAGGGATAGAAAGTGAGGCTTCCTTTCCTCTACCCAGACCCACAACCCTGCCACTGTACCCTCCTGCCCTTTGCACACTCAAGCTCATTGTTACTAAGCCATTATACTAGCAAACACTGAGTAAACTTAGTGGCATCCTAAAAGTGGCAGTTGGACTTCCATTAGTGTCCCACTAGTGCAAATTTATTTGCAGAACCTCTGCATTGCACACTCAAACTCATTGTTACTAAGCCATTATACTAGCAAACTATGCTGCCAGTTTAAGGGCCGTAGTTGCATTGTCAGGGATAATTATTGTTGTTTATTCTGCTGTTAATAAAGCTAGACCACCGCTGCAATCTACACCACCTCTCAATTTTTACTACCACATTTTAAGCGCACAATCTTGTCGCAATCAAAATGAGTGGCAAAATGACAGATGCTGGTGGAAAGGGGAAGAGGCGTGTTGGAAAAGGAAAAAAAGGGTTTGTCCGTGGGGAAGGTGGCAAAGCTCCATTAACATCTGCTGAAGATAGACCATCTTCCAGCAAAAGTAAGATGTCTACTACTTACCGTGGACAATCCGATGTGCTCCCTTTTTTACGGACACGAACAACTGGAACAAAGGTAGATGATGGCCAAAAAAGGAAAATGCTTGAATGGATCTCAAGTGGTCCAACAAGTGCCCTCTCCGCCACCTCAACTACCGCATCCAAAAAACACCAGTCCTCTGAGTTGTCATCCCAATCACACTTGCTTTCTCCCAGTTCTGAAGTCTCCATCCACCCTGCACAGTATGGTGGAACTGAGATGGCTGAGTCTGCAGAGCTGTTCAGTCACACTATAGCCTGGGAATCAGTAGTCTGCTCCCAAGCTACAGTGAGTACAGACCAGGAAATGGTCTGCAGTGATGCCCAGAACCTTTGTGACTCTGATTCAGGCCGTGAGGACCAAGTTTCTGAGCATAATGTTGACCCTTTTTCACAAACTGTAACACCTGTTGTTATAGACAATGAGGAACTGATGACGATGAGACGCAGATACCAGATTGGGATGACAACTTAAATATTCTGTCAGGGCACGAAGAGGCTCGGTCTGAGGGTGAGGGGAGTGCAAACACAACAATTGATGAGGAAGTTCTAGATCCCACCTACTGTCAACCCACAGTCAGGCCCTCGAGGAGGTCAACAGAGGCGGTGGAGGAGGATGCAACTGATGACGAAGTTACCTTGCGCCTTCCTGGACAGAGTCGGAGCACTGGTAGCATGTCTACAACTGCATCCTCAGCCACCACTCTGCCTCTGAGCACTAATTGAGGTGGATCAGCAGGTCGCATGCCCTCTAAGCCTTGCCTAGCCTGGTCCTTTTTTGACATAGCAAAAGATCGCCCAAATTATGCGATCTGTAAAATTTGTCGTGATTCTGTTAGTAGAGGGCAAAACCTCAGCAGTTTGACAACTTCTTCCATGAATCGTCACATGAATAAATATCATATGTCCCAGTGGGAAGCTGACCGTGCTGCAATGCAGCCTAGCGGAGCGAACCATCCACCGCCTGCCCCTTCCAGTGCATCTGCGCGCTCTTCATCTTCTAGGACTGTGGGGACAGCTGTCACACCTGGTTTTCCATGCACAACTTCCACCACTGTAACCGCACCAGGCAGTTTGCTTGGTAGGTCGTCAGTTGGTTTGGAAGGGGAAACAAGTGCGTGTGTACAGCTCTCTCAGACATCGATAGCACCAACGTTGGATGAAGGCAACATCATGTCTACGCCTGCACTTTCCTCACAAACCTGCATTTTTCCAGGCACACCCTACTCAACACCGTCTACACACAGCAGCCAGATCTCTGTCCCTCAGATGTGGACAAATAAAAGGCCACTTCCTGCGACCCATGACAAAGCTAAGAGGTTGACTTTATCCCTCTGTAAGCTCTTGGCTACCGAAATGCTGCCTTTCCACCTGGTGGACACACAGGATTTTAGAGACCTTATGTCTGTCGCTGCCCCAGTACCAGATGCCCAGTCGCCACTACTTCTCTAAGAAAGGTGTGCCTGCGCTACACCAGCATGTCACACACAACATCACCGCTTCGTTGAGAAACTCTGTGTGTCAACGGGTGCATTTCACCACCGATACTTGGACCAGTAAGCATGGAAAGGGACGTTACATGTCGCTAATTGGGCACTGGGTAACTATGGTGATAGATGGTGAAGGGTCTGCTGCACAAGTCTTGCTGTCCCCACGACTTGTGTGTCAATCCTCTGTCTGTCCAAGTTCCGCCACTGCTTCTGCCTCCTCCACCTCATCTGGGTCCTCCACCTGCGCCCCAAGCCTGCCTGGTCAGGCCACCAGCGTTCTAACTGCGCAGAAGGAATCACGCACCCTCATTACTATGCTGGCAGCAGAGCGCAACGTCATCAGGCGGTCTTTAGCTTGACATGTCTTGGAAATAAGAGTCACACAGCGGCTGAGTTGTGGGCAGCTCTGGAGACTGAGTTTAATAAATGGTTGTCTCCACGCAACCTGCAGCCTGGTAAGGCCGTGTGCGACAATGCTGCAAACCTGGGTGCGGCCCTTCACCCGGGCAAGGTGACACACGTGCCTTGTATGGCTCATGTGTTGAACCTTGTTGTCCAGCAATTTTTAACATACTATCCCAGCCTAGATGGCCTTCTGAACAGGGCACGAAAACTGTCTGCTCACTTCCGCCGTTCAACCACCGCTGCTGAGCGACTTGCATCGCTCCAGAAGTCTTTCAGCCTGCCGGTTCATCGCCTGAAATGCGATGTGCCGACACGCTGGAATTCGACTCTCCACATGTTACAACGACTGTGGCAGCACCGTTGAGCCCTGGTGCAATACGTCATGACGTATAACCTGGGCCAACGAGATGCAGAGGTGGGGCAGATCACCCTGATGGAGTGGTCTCAGATCAAGGACCTATGCACCCTTCTGCACAGTTTCGACATGGCGACGAATATGTTTAGCGCTGACAATGCCATTATCAGCATGACAATTCCAGTCATTTACATGCTGGAGCACACGCTAAACACTATTCGGAGTCAGGGGGTGGGACAACAGGAAGGGGAGGAACTACAGGAGGATTCATATGCGCAAGAGACAACAACATCACCAAGGTCCAGACGTTCATCATCACCAACGCGGCAGGCATGGGACCATGGGGGACAGGGATCAACAAGGGCGCATGGTAGCAGGCGAAATGTTGAGGAAGGTGCAGGAGAACATGAAGAAATGGAGGACGAACTGTCCATGGACATGGAAGACTCAGCGGATGAGGGAGACTTTGGTCAAATTTCAGTTAAAAGAGGTTGGGGGGAGATGTCAGAGGAAGAAAGAACGGTTAGCACCTCTATGCCACAAACACAGCGTGGACTTGGTCCGCATGGCTGCGCAAGACACATGAGTGCCTTCTTGCATCACTACCTCCAACATGACCCTCGTATTGTCAAAATTAGAAGTGATGATGACTACTGGCTTACCACACTATTAGATCCCCGGTACAAGTCCAAATTTTGTGACATAATTCCAGCCACAGAAAGGGACGCACGTATGCAGGAGTATCATCAGAAGCTGTTACTCGATCTTAGCTCGGCTTTTCCACCAAACAACCATGCAGGTGCAGGGAGTGAATCTCCCAGTTGTAACTTGACAAACATGGGACGGTCTCGTCATCTTCAACAGTCTAACCGTACCAGTAGGACCGTATCTGGTGCTGGTAACAGCAATTTTATTGAATCTTTTCATAATTTTTTTAGACCCTCCTTAGCAAGGCCATCAGAGACAACAAGTCTGACACATAGTCAACGGCTGGAGAGGATGATACAGGAGTATCTCCAAATGATTATCGATGCCATTACTTTGCAAATGGAGCCTTGCTCATTTTGGGCTTCAAATCTTGAAAAATGGTCAGAGCTCTCCACTTTCACCTTGGAGATTTTGTCGTGTGCAGCTAACAGCGTTGTCTCTGAACGTGTCTTCAGTGCTGCTAGGTGTGTGCTGACAGATAAGCGCACGCGTCTGTCCAGTGACAATGTGGACAGACTAACGTTCATCAAAATGAACAAGTCATGGATCCACAAGGAATTTACTACCCCTGTGTCATCCTGGGGAGAGTAAATGCTTGTGGATTTTGAATGTGCTTGATGAAAATCTACCTGTGAAGTGTACAACTGGGGCACAACTGCTGCTACTGAAGGGGTGGGTGTCTGTGTGGCCCAATTTTTGGAAAAAAGGGAGACTCCGCTTGGCGTAACCCTTGCTTGCTGTGTTTTTTAAAAGGAGCCAAGATGAACAGAGCTGGGATCAGGAAAGACTTAGCTACCTACCCCGGTGTCATCCTGGGGATGGTTAAGTATGGCATATTTTTTAATGTGCTTGATGCAAATCTACCTGTGAAGTGTACAACTGGGGCACAAGTGCTGCCACTGAAGGGGTGGGTGTGTGTGGGGCCCAATTTTTGGAAAAAAGGGAGACTCCGCTTGGAGAAACCCTTGCTTGCTGTGTTTTTTAAAAGGAGTCAAGATGAACAGAGCTGGGATCAGGAAAGACTTAGCTACCTACCCCGGTGTCATCCTGGGGATGGTTAAGGATGGCGTATTTTTGAATGTGCTTGATGTAAATTTACCTGTGAAGTGTACAACTAGGGCACAAGTGCTGCCACTGATGGGGTGGGGGTGTGTGTGGCCCAATTTTTGGAAAAAAGGGAGACTCCGCTTGGAGTCACCTTGCAGTGTTTTACATGATTTTAGAAGGGCGTGCCATGCCTATATCTGTGTCTCCTCCTCTTTTTCCTTGTCCAGCTCTTTGTTTTCGCATGAGTATATGTCCTTGTCACTTTCCCATGTGTTTGTGTTGTGTTGTGAGTTGTTTGTCACCTTTTGGACACCTTTGAGGGTGTTTTCTAGGTGTTTTTATGTGTTTGTGATTGCCTCCCATTGTTTCCTATGCGGTTCGAGTGGTTCGCCGAACCGGTTCACCGAACCGAACTCGAACGGGACCTCCGTTCGGCGAACCGAACTCAAGCCGAACCACGGCCGGTTCGCTCATCTCTATTTATCACCACAAATTACTGCTGCCTTACTTATTTTAATATATTACTAATGAAAAAAATAAACTAAATTGTAACTATATGTCATTGAAAATCAATGAAGAAAGGGCTTTTATTAATACTGGAAAACTATTAAAATATATGCTAATACGACTATCAGTAAAAAGTCGCTGGTATTTCCCAACATACCTAGTGGCGCTACATTACTCCACAGCACTGAAGTGACATATCTGCTCCCCACATAGTGATGCTCAGAGTAGATACCATGTTCAGGGTTGTGGCGTGCAAATGCTCCCAGGGACGTTCTGCTACTTTATTAGAAGAGTTTTACCTGTCTGTCTGCAGTTTCACTATCTACCACTGTAAGTAGCGAGATCTCAAAACTTAGTGAAGCGTGAGAAACTAGGAAATGTTAAAGGGAATCTGTCATCAGATTTGGTGACTATAAGCTGCGGCCACCACCAGTGGGCTCTTATATACAGCATTCTAACATGCTGTATATAAGAGCCCAAGCCACTGTGTAGAACGTAAAAATCACTTTATAAAACTCACCTAACAGTCGGTGTGGTGCAGACTGGTCAGATGGGTCTCCATTCTCACCATGCTGGCCTGTGTGCATGACGTAGGACGCGTCATGCACCCAGGCTTAAGAAGAAGGAGGACAAAGATAGCCGAAAGAGGAGGCGCCGTACCCGGAGAACGGAGAAACCCATGCGACTGGTCTGCACCGCACCGACTGTTAGGTGAGTATTATAAAGTGATTTTTACATTCTACAAAGTGGCCTGGGCTCTTATACAGTATACAGCATGTTAGTGTCGCACCCAGGGATATGGGGTACTCAGTCCCGGGCAAGGTCTCTCTTGGGAATGTCACGTGGTGGCTTATGCCCGGTTCCGTGCCCTGGGCCCTTTTTGTAATGTGGTGTATTTACAGGGGATTTAGGTTAGTGTTTATACGTGACGCCACCTGTGGTGTGCGGCCAGGTAAGCTGGCCGCCACTGCAGGGTTCTTCTCACCGGGGATGGATGTTGATTGCAGCCAAGATGGAGTCACTTCCCACAAGCGGAGTGGTTGCCCCGGGAGGGTGGCCGGCTGACTGACAGTGGGTCATAGGCGCCGGAGCGTAGGACAGCGTCGCCGGTAAATAAGGGAGACGAGGCAAGAGCTCCAGTTCAGGTGTTTACTCACTGGTTAGGAAATTGCCTCAGAGGGTCCTGGTTCACTGCTGGTAAGCCTCTGGTTATCTGGTGAAAGTTCCTGGTGGTTACCGGTGTCAGTGTAAATGTCCTGTTTGTCCTCGCTATCAAGCGACTGGCAGAAGGAACCTGGGCTGAGCTCCTGTTCACAAGTCCCAGGCTCCACAGCAGAAAGGTGAGCTTTGTCTCGTCTCTCCTGCACTGGTGCTTTCCTTCACCCAGTCTGGTCTCAGGGGACGTCCCTGTAGAAAGCCCTCTATGTGTAATGGCTACCTCCTCTTATACCCCATGTGGCACCTGCCCCCCAGTGGTTGTCCTGGTGACCGGGAAGTCCCATGCTACTGGATGGCTGAGTCTCCCTGCCCACCCCAGTCCACTTTCCTCTGTTGGGAAGGCCTCTCACTGCATGTGAAATGTGTGTGTGTGTGTGGTGTGAGCACTGGCAATCCTCCTGTCACTTACCCCAGATAGATAGTGCTCCTTAATTCAGTTGCAGTACCCTGTAGCGACCAGAGCTTCAGGGGCGCTACATTAGAATGCTGTATATAACAGACCACTGGTGGTGGCCACAGCTTATAGTCACCAAATCTGGTAACAGGTTCCTTTTAACATACATGTGGCTCCCAGGGACATCAGTGTACTTTCTTAGAAGACCGCTTACAGCACTTCCTTGCCTGTCAACAGCTACATTATTTTATTTACTTATTTATTTTATTCACTTACATAGCACCATTAATTCCACAGCGCTTTACAGACATGATAATCATTGTCTCCATTGGGACTCACAATCTACATTCCCTATCCTTATGTCTTTGGAATGTAGGTGGAAACCGGAGAACCCCGAGGAAATCCACGCTAACACGGGGAGAACATACAAACTCCTTGCTGATGTTATCCTTGCTGAGATTTGGACCACAGTGCTGCAGAGCAGCAGTGCTAACCACTGTGCCACCATGCTACTCATACACTATCACATTACTCTTTGCTCTGATTGGAATGTTTTTACTCCGATCAGAGCACAGACTGTTGTGACAATAATAGATGGCAAAGATGTACAAAGGCAAGGAAAACTCTTCTAATAAAGTAGCAATATGTCCCCAGGGGCAGTGCATCCGGTCACTCTGCCTGCACTTGCGCTTTAGCATGGTGCAGAGGAACCAGTGAGAAGTTGTGCCACCACAAGATAGTAGCGCTCTTCCATTGAAAAAAGGTACACAAAGGTTTTTAGATGAAAATTGACTTTAAAAGCAGTCAGTATGTAGCTAAAATCAATATACACACACACACACACACACACACACACATACACACACACACACACAGAGTTTCTTCTTTTAATAAAACAACTTTATGAATAATTGATTTTCTTTAAGACTGCACCAAATCTTCTAGGCACGGAATCAACAAGTTGGAGCACATCTTTTAGAGCCCAGATGCTGGATGGAAAGTGATGCTCAACTTGTTTCTTCAGAATTCCCCATAGGTGTTTTAGTTTCTTTTAGATCAGGAGAGATAGTTGGCCACTGTATCACTTCCACCCTTTTCTTCTTCAATGCAACAGATGTGTGTTTTTGATAATTATCATGGTGAAAAACTACAAATCTACGAAGGGCATAGTGATGTTAGTATCTACTCTTTCAATAAAGAAAAGTATATTTGTGAATTCATGATACCATCAATGAAATGAAGCTCCCAAACACCAGCAGCATTATGCAGCACTACATAAGAGCCCTGCCACCTCCATTTTTCACTGTAGGTAGTTTCCATTTAGAAAAATGCATTTTGAAAATTACATGGTGCCTACAGTAAAGCATAATGGTGGCAGTGTCCTTATGTGGGGCTATATGAATGCTGCTCATGTCAGGGAGCTATATTTCATTGATAGTATCATGAATTCACAGATGTACTGCTTTATATTGAAAGAGATAATGCTACCATCACTCCATGCCCTTAGTAGACATATTTTTTCTAAATGCACGCTACCTACAGTGAAACATGGTGGTGACAGTGTCCTCATGTGGGGCTGCAAGAGTTTTCCTGTTTTCAGGAAGCTACATTTCATTGATGGTATTGTGAATTCCCAGATATACTGCTCTATATTGAAAGAGAAGATGCTACCATCACTCCGTGCCTTTGATAGACAGGTACTTTTCCAATCTGACAATGATCCAAAACACACACTGTTGCATTTCTGACAAAGATCAGGGTGAAAGTGATTCAGTGGCCAAGTATGTCTCCAGATCTGAACCCAATTGAACACCTATAGTATATGGGTAATTTTAAAAAGTCAACTTGAGCATCATTCTCTATTCAGCATCCAGGCTCTAAAAGAAGTCATTCTTCAAGACTGGAAAAAGATATATGTTGCAAAATGTTGTCAACTTGTTCATTTCATGGCAAGAACACTTGGTGCCATGCTTAAATATCATGGAGGTCATACAAAATGCTAAACGTAGTAGTTTTTGATATAGGGAGTATTCAGTTTTGCATCAACCAATTTGAGTAAAACTAAGATTTTATAATGAAAGTTATATTATTATTTGTATGGATTAAAAAAAAAAACATTCTGTGAATCTGTCTTGTCTAAATTTTGAAAATTGTTCTTGTGTTCATTGAGATATTGATTAAAATTAATTTTCAAAGGAAATGCACTCATTTATGAAGATCATTGTACATCATATAGGATATACCAAGACTGGTGTATATATCACATAGAATACTCTGAGAATATTTACATCACATTGGATACACTGTGACTCTGCTGTATACATTACATAGGCTACACTGAGACTGCAGTATATGTTACATAAGATATATTAAGATTCTGCTGTATACATCACTTAGCATACACAGAGACTCTGCTGTATGATTCACAGTAAAATAAAGAATCAAGATGGTAGACAACCTAGATATCGTACATCAGCCTAATAAGGTATTCACAAGGTATAAACCTCTTCATTGATATTCTTTAATAAAGCTTAAGCTTCACTATATAGGCATTATTTTTTTGGGTGTGGGTGTGCTCCTCTAATCATCTATTTAACTGAAAAATATTCTATTGATTGCAAGGTCAGGACATAAATAGATTAACATTTCAGGACACAGTAAAGATTAATATTAATCAGTGTACTGTTGATATGGTGTCCCAATGTAATATTTATCACGTTGATGCTTTTTTTCAGAAAGGTTGCTTGTTTGCTACCAGTGAACTGTCTCCCTAAGGGCTGGGATACACTACAAGAAAACAGTTGCAGCATGCTGCAGGTGCAATGCAATCTGTATTTACTTGCACCCATACAAGTCTAAGGGGCGAGAGAAACATCACATTGCACTCGCATTACAGCGGAGTGTAATGCGATAATCGCATCAGCTGACAATGGAGGAGATAGGGAGATTAATCCCTTCCTCTCCTCCGCAGTGCCTACCCTCTCCTTCACAGCTGTGATCCGATCGCAGGATCGGATCTCAATGGTATGACACTCAGCTTACGCTCGCAACACAGTGGGAGCCGAGGGTTATTAGCATATTGCATCTGATGCACTCGCATCAGATGCCATAAGCTCGTGTGGTCCAAGCCTAAAGGGGGCTTTACACACAGTGATATTGCTAGCGATATCGCTGGTGAAAGCACCTGCCCCTGTCATTTGTGCGTCACGAGCAAATCACTGCCCGTGGTGCACAATATCGTTAGGAGCCGTCATACGGACTTACCTGCCTAGCGACATCGCTGTGGCCGGCGAACCGCCTCCTTTCTAAGGGGGTGGTTCCTGCGGCATCATAGCGGCGTCACTAAGCGGCCACCCAATAGAAGCGGAGGGGCAGAGATGAGCAGCCATAACATCCCGCCCACCTCCTTCCTTCCTCATTGCCGGCGGCCGCAGGTAAGCTGTAGTCCGTCGTTCCTGGGGTGTCACATGTAGCGATGTGTGCTGCTTCGGGAGCAACGAACAACCTGCGTCCTCAACAATCAACGATTTTTTGAAAATGAACGACGTATCAACGATCAAAAATAAGGTGAGTATTTTTTATCGTTAACGGACGTTCGTTGGTGTCACACGCAACAACGTCGCTAACGATGCCAGATGTGCGTCACAGAATCCAAGACCCTGGCGATATATCGTTAGATACGTCGTTGCGTGTAATTGGGCCTCAATCATCATAAATACTACAATGCATACTTTTGTATTATTTATGCCCTTCTACTAATTTCTGAATTTATTTACTGATGAATCAGATAAAATACTTGATTTATTTAAAAAATTTCAAATGCAAAATTTAGTTAATATCAGATAATTTACCATACAGAATTTTAGTCTCATGAAATGTGTCCTTGCAGGTTATGTGCAGGATGGGACTGATTGGAGAGGACCAGATATGGGTTCCAGAACCAGAATCTGTGGTATGTATAAAAATAGAACAATTTAAAAATGCTAACAAAAATGTACTGTATATTGCATGACAAAGTGATAGCTAAATAAATTCATTGTTTAACTATTTATAACCATTCTAAACGGGTTTACTACCTTCCAATTGCTCTGACAGGAAGTATATAAGTTATTTATCTTCATTGGATGTAAACGTTAATCTTCCCAGTGGGTATATTTTCATTGTACAGATAACAGCTGAACAGTAAAACATATAAAACATGATTTTACACATCTTTTATGCGTAAGGGAGCATTTCATGAATGGTAAAACAGAACAGAAGCACTGAATCTTTTTTTATTTGGAGATGATATTTTGTTATATATCGTTTACCTTTTACTTGATTCAGTAGGATTTTCCTCTGCAATATACAGTACTGTAAAAAAAAATAGACAAAAATGCTACAAGTAAAAATGCTGTAAAAATAAAGTGCTAATAGTTTCTA
Source organism: Anomaloglossus baeobatrachus (assembly GCF_048569485.1). Taxonomy (NCBI): domain Eukaryota; kingdom Metazoa; phylum Chordata; class Amphibia; order Anura; family Aromobatidae; genus Anomaloglossus; species Anomaloglossus baeobatrachus. The sequence goes on from NC_134354.1 coordinate 185,142,631, forward strand.
TGTATTAATTAAAATAAAAAGTGAATGAACGAATAAGAAATATAGCTCAAATTAATATGCTGTGTGAAAACCGTTCTTCTATGTACATTTGTACACCGTTTTTGAAGGCATTTAGCAGGGAGGTTGTTCCAAACATCTTTGAGATCTGACCACAGATCTTCTGTCTGCTTATAAGCGGACCCATGGAAATTCGGGTTCTGCAGGTTTGGCCGGACTTTAGTTAAAACTTCAATTCGGGAATCGAACTTGACCCCGAACCCCATATAAGTCAATGGGGACTCAAACTTGAAAATGGCTGTAAAATGATTATAGTAAGGGCTAGGGGAGCAAAATGGGGGCAATTGCTCTGCAAACATGGATATGGAATAAATTAAAACAAAAAATTATGAGCTCCCACCTATTTTAGATAACATTGGTCAACAAATTTAAACTTTTTTTCTGTTTTCTGTTTTAAGCTATATTGTCTTTATGTATTTTGAGGCGCTGATTTCAGAAATGTAATCAAAATGTTTGTAGCACATACCATTTCCGAGATATTTTGATTTTACGATTATAATAAGGACTGTACATAGTGCATAATAAATTGGCACTTATATTAATCTTTTTATTTCAGAAGTGCATTTTTAGTAGAAATAACCAATGAAATGCATAACATGGACTCTCTTTATTATAATATACAGCACTTAAGCCCTGCCTAATCAAGCATTGTATTAGTTGTGCCCTCTCAGGCATGCTCAGATAGCTGGGATACACAGAGTACTGTTGTTTCCTTTGCGAATGGGACAGTCGCACAAGAGATTCACATTATATCAGGAAGGACTGGCCATTACACAATATATTGATTCCAGGGCAGAAGAATGTTAAACACGAACCATTTGTAGATGAAAAGATGATATTCCTTCCTTTGCACATCAACCTGGGATTAATGAAGAACTTTATCAAACCAATGAATAAGGGAACTGAAGCCTTTGCTTACTTGTGACAGGCGTTTCCATGCATCAGTGATACCAAGATAAAAGAAGGTGTTTTCATTGGCCTACAAATCCAAGAGCTAGTTAATGATAGTAACTTTGATGATCTTCTGCATGGTGCAGAACATGTTGCATGGTCAGCCTTCAAGAATGTCGTTTTCAACTTTCTAGGCAACTACATGGCACCAGACTATGCTGAACAGGTTCAATGTCTTCTTCAGGCTTACAAATCAATGAAGTGCCACATGTCACTTAAAATACATTTCTTTCACGTATGCCCTTGTTACGAACCGGCGCCACCATAGCCGCAAGCAGCCTGCTGCGGTTCCTGTTGCGCCCAGGCGGCGGCTGCCGTTCTTGGCCGTGCCTCGGGTCATCCAGTTGGCTGTTCCTTCCACCAAGTCTAAGTGTGGAGAGGCGGCTAGTGCGCATGCGTGCACCGATTTACCCCAGCCAGAGTTTAAGCCCGCTGTTTTGCCTAGTGAGCATGCTCAGCCTGTTTGTGTTATGTCTGAGACTAAGTCCTCAGTTCAGGCTACTGAGCATGCTCCCACAATTAACCCTAACAGCCTCTTTGCACAGGTACTTGGACTTCGTGCTGTGTCTAAGTTCTGGGATGTGCCTACTGAGCATGCTCAAACTGATAGTCTGCTTTCTAAGCCTGTGGCTCAGGCTACTGAGCATGCTCAGGCACTTAGTGCATCAGAGGCTAGGTCCGGTAAGGACCTCACTGAGCATGTCCGTGAGGTGGCAGGCCCTGATAGGGCAGAGGGTGTCAGGTGTCCTGATGATGTGGCAACTCCGGACTGGCTCGCAGAGGCCCGTCCCTATGATCTGGCACCTCAGTATTGGTCGTCAGACGATGACTGGTGAAGTGTTTGGGGCGTGGCTGCCATGAGGTCATCAATGACGTGGCGGTTCCGGATAGGTCGCATGTGACGTCACTGATGACATGGCACTCTGCTATTGGACCTTGGTGGTTCCACCCTGGGTTTGGGGCGGACCCAGGTTATAAAAGGGGCTGGAGACAACATGGAGGTGCGCAGTCTTCACTTTTGCTTAGTCAGAGCACACCTCCATGTTAGAGCCTCATTGCGGCATAAGCCTATGTTGGGAAGCGGTAGGTAGGGTTAGGCGAACGGTGCCTGTCACGCCAAGATTCGTGGCTCGGCACATCAGGGTCAGGCGCCGTGCTTCCCTCCTGCCGTTCCAGTCTTGCTATAGCAGCCCTGTGGCGTTAACTGGGCTGCGGCTGCTGTGCTACCTGTCCGATTGTGCCCCCTACGCACACGGACAACGCACCTGCTGCGCCACCTGTCCAATTGTGCCCTCTACGCACCCGGACAACGCACCTGCTGCGCCACCTGTCCGGTTGTGCCCCCTATGTGCACGGACAGCGTACCCCAGGACCCCTGTGGAGTTAACAGGGTGTTCTTTATCCTCCTCGGCTTCCCGGTCAACGCTACAGGTGTACCCATCTGGCCTGACGTGTCCTACACACATGTGGCCAGTCGAGAGGTGGCCAGAAACGCTAATCAGAGGACCGTTCGGCCTGACGTGTCCTACACACGTGGCCGACAGGGCGCTTTCGTGGCGGTCTTCCGGTCAACGCTACCTGGTTACCACCCGGCCTGACGTGTTTCCTGCACACGTGGTTGGTGTAGCGCTAGGTGCACCAAAACGCTAATCGGGTTGTCGTCCGGTCTGACGTGTCCCAACACACGTGACCGGTTCCCAGAGTTCCTGGGTTATCTCAGAGCCATCCAGCTCTATAGTCTCCGCCTAACCCTCAGGTGCCAGCAGCTCCTTTGTCATCTGGAGCACGGTGGGCCCCGACTGGCGATTAGGATATATACCCCCTGGTCCTAATCTGCCGGTCCCCCCGTAACAGCCCTACTATCTTAGGAAGAACAAAAGCTCCCCTACCACATCACTAGTTAAAGTTTTGAGCTAAAGGACAGTAGTTTGAATGTTTGAATATTGTTGTTCTTTCCTGGAAAACTTTAGCAGGTACTACTCTCTGCATACAAGAAACCCCCAACAAGGTCTGCTGTTTTGGATATCATCTGAGGCAGTTATGTAGCCTTCACAGTTTGATAGCTGACAAAGTTATTAATATCGTTAGGCTTTCCCATTTTTTTCTACTTCCAACACATGAACACCAAGAACTGTTTCTGTGCTTGTGTCATGGGCTGTCTGGATCCGCACTCATAGATTACCGCAAAAGGGTCTGACCCTGTTCACATTACAGAGTCCAACAGACAACCTGGTTTCTCTTTAATACTCAGTTCTGCAGGGCATTGGCTGAGTTGTGTCCACTGCTCCCAGCCATGTAGGAGTTAATCTTTCTCTGAACAGTGTGCGACTCTTCTGAGAGTCAGGTTTCTGATTACCATTTAAGGTTCAGGAGTTTGTTAGGAAATCGCAGAAGATAGCATCTGCTCATGCTCTTGTGAATATCCGGCACCCTTGGCAGTCCTCTTTGGTGACCTGCGATCTGTTGCTAGTGGGGTGTGGAAGTGTCCCTTGGTGTGCGTTACTTCCTCCCTTATATTTTATTTACCCCTGTGCCTGTATTCTCTTCCCTGTGTGGTTATTTGCAGAGTGAATGAGTTTCACTTCTTCCCACTGTCCGTGTCTTTCTGGGAGGGGGGTTATCTTGGTGTCTCCTGCCCACCCCATAGGTGCAAGGGGTTAGGTCAGGGCATAAATAGGAGATAGGGACACACTGTGGACTTAGACCTCAGTACCCTTAAGTGTACCTCGGCGTTGAGGATCAGTGCTCGGATGCCAGTTTTAGGGCCAGTTCAGGTCTCCCAGCTAACCTAGCCCATCCGTGACAGTTTGCTGCCTATATACTGTCTATCTTAGGATGTCCAAAAATGTACAGTGTGCTATTTCTAAACTTCCCCCTTCTTGAAAGACCACTTACTTATTTATGCCTCAGATAGTAGGACTGTAGCATTCAGAGTGTCTAATGATAATCATCTCATTTGGTATTGTGAATTCTATATATTTAAATAACAATGGGATGAGAGTGGCAGAGAAGCTTATAATTGCTACTATTACATTGCCATGTCCTTTGGCTACATACATACTACTTGATTAGTGTGACAAATGTTATCTTAGATTTCAGACTTTTTCCAAACATATGCTCAAAGACCTATATAATAATTTGGAACTAATTTAATGAACAACTTTCTAATTGTATTTCCTCATTCTAGGATGTTCCGGCTCTGCCAATTACAACAACATTTTTGGAGCGAAATTTGCCATCTACTCAAGGTTTACTTAGATTTATTGGCTGCACAACCTTCTTAGCAACTGCTGCAGCTGGAATTTTAGCCATCAAGAAGGGCTATTTGGGCGTTAAATGCAATTTTAGATTTTAACTGTATAGAAAATGTTTATTTACTGTGACATGAGAATCTAGATTAAAGCTGGCAGATATGGTGCATTACTCCAGTATGTATCATTGGTGATTTTATCACAGAGTATTGTTGTGATGTCAGTATTAAATACTGTATTGTAATAAACACATTTCATCACTACAATAATTTTATTAGTTTTTATTTTTCCTATTTCATTTAAGAACTGTGACCAAAATGTTACATTTTATTTTAATGTATCTAAAACTGTTATATTTTTCTACATTGTATGAATAGTTGCTAAAGAGTCGAATTTAGCTGATATTCTGGATTATCCAATGTTTATTGCTGGTGTCACTCAGTCTCGACTATTGACAATTACTGTATTTTATTTAACTAGGCCTTAATATTTTCTGCTCCCTATGCTATTTTTGTGCTTACTTATATGAACTGCAACTAAACTGAGACAAAACCGTGTACTAAGAATAATGAATATTTCTGAATATACACACAAAAGTCTACAGCATATTATTTTATTACAAGACTAATAGAATATACATTAGCAAAGACTAAAACTCCCAATTACCTAACAATTTTCCCACATACACGCACACATACAACCATATAAGCCATCCCTTCCTCTCAGTCTAAACTTTCCCTGAAACTATACAAAATTATTATGGGAATGGGAAAGAGGGTTGTATAATCTATCTGAATGGAGTGTATTGCTTGTTCCTTGTTTTTGCTCTATGTAATGGCTAGGATGGATGATAAAGACTGACTTTCTTTCTAAGGCCTGCACTAAACTATACTGCACTTCCCACCTTTTAAGCACAATCCTGTCCACCACCCCCCTTCTCCTACAAACAATGTTACAGGGGCACTAGACACTAGAGATGTTTTGCGTTCGTCAATTTCAGATTCGGTACGAGCCTTGGATGGTTGATTCAGACTCAGCTTATTGAACACTTTGCGCAAAAGTCAGCAATGTTTGGTAAGTGTTTGTTTGCAGAAAACTCACTCCCGGCCCCATCACAGTCATGTCAAGTATTGGCATGGCTGTGATTGGCCAGGGAACTCACTGTAAAAAAAGAGGAAGCAAAAGGGTTAAAGCATGACATACTTACTAAGTCTCCCTGTGGATGTAACTGCTCCCGTGGCTGTACTTCCAGGGCCACTCATTATCCCTTATTCATATTCACTGCTTTCCCTGACTACCAATGTTGGGGGAGACCTCCGGGTCTCTCTCAGGGTCATGGAGTTGGATTTCAAGTCAGAACTGCGCAGAGGTATATGAATCAGAAAAATGACCACACAGAGAAATGTGTCTCTATTTGGGAGAAGTGGAGGTCTTCTGCCCGTGTATTCAAAAGTATAACATTTTATACAGCTTTTTGGACAGTCCGGTAAAACAATATTCCTTTAAGAAATTCAGGTGTGTCTGGGAACAGACGACAGGCTACTCAAGAATATTGCTTATTCATGAGTAGAGTTGAGCGCGGTTCGTGGTTCGAGGTTCTCCAGTTCGCGGCTCGAGTGATTTTGGGGGCTGTTCTAGATAGAACTAGAACTCGAGCTTTTTGCTAAAGCTCGATAGTTCTAGATACGATCGAGAATGGTTCTAGCAGCAAAAAGCAGGGCTTTTTACAGCTACAGTGTGCAGGAGCCATCGCTGACAGCCTGCCAGAAGCTGGTAACCAAGATAAACATCGGGTATCCAAGCAAAGCGCTTTGGTTAGTAACCCGATGTTTATCCTAGTTACGTGCAGGAAGCCCACACTTCCCCGCTCAGCTCGCTCCGCCCTCTCCTGCACACGGTATGTACACATACATACACACACACACACACACACACACATGTCCCCAGCCATGCAGTCCACGACACTGACGTCCTCCTGGCACTCTGCACACATGGTCCCGCTCGGCTTACCTGCGGTGATGAAGTCCCGACCTCAGCGCTGTCACTGTCCTCCATGGCCGCCGCTTGTCACATTACCTTCTCTTGCTTCTGACCCGAGACTGACTAGCGGTGACGTCACAGGCCTCTCGCGATACTTGGCTGTGAAGGTCATTGAACTCAGTGACAGGTGCTGTCAGCAGTGCAGGAGATCAGCGCAGGTAATGTACCTCGCTGACATCAGCACTTGTCATCCCCTGCAGTGACCTGGGCTGACCCATTGATGATAGCTCAGGTCACTGTACTGCTCTCCCAGCCAATGGGGAACATCCTGCTCTTCATTGACTGGGACAGTGTGGATCGTCATGGCAACCCCTTGGATTACACCAGACTTGGATTTGTTTTTCTTTCTAATAAATTGGTTAAAGAGGGAATGTATTGGGGAGTATTTTTTCAAATAAAAATGTGTTTGTCGTCTATTTTTTTTTATTACTGACTGGGTTGGTGATGTCGGGTATCTGATAGACGCCTGACCTCACCAACCCCAGGGCTTGATGCCAGGTGACATTACACATTTGGTATTAACCCCATATATTACCCCGTTTTCCACCGCACTAGGGCGCGGGATGAGCTGGGGCGAAGCACCAGGATTGGCACATCTAATGGATGCGCCACTTCTGGGGCGGCTGCGGCCTGCTATTTTTAGGCTGGGGAGAGTCCAATAACCATGGACCTCCCTAGTCTGAGAATATCAGACCCCAGCTGTCTGCTTTACCTTGGCTGGTGATCCAATTTTGGGGGGACCCCTACGTGGTTTTTTTTTAAAATTATTTATTTAATTTAAAATAACAGCGTGGGGTGCCCTCAGTTTTGGATTACCAGCCAAGGTGAGGTTGCCAGCTGTGGTCTGCAGGCTGCAGCCGTCTGCTTTACCCTAGCTGGCTACAAAAATAGGGGGAACCCTACGTCATTTTTTTTCCCATTTTTTTGGCTAAATACAAAGCTAAGCACCCCTTAGTGCCACATGAAAGGCACCAAAGGGTGCAAATTTACAAAATGCAGGAGAGTGGGACATTATGTGTCTTTCTGCCATTATAATGACAGAAAAGACTGATATGAAGTGCACAAGCACAAGAAAATCACCAGAGCGCTCTACGCTGTGAAAAGCAGTAGAAAATGGCACTGGAGTGAACATGTGACCGCCTCATGTAGGATGAAGCTATGGATCCTGGGTAAATTTATGCATTTACCCTCCTTCAGTTTTTTTGCAGTACACAAAAAAATTGGAAGGCACACGGATGACAAACAGATGACATACGGACAGTCTACGGAACGGAATCGGATGCCACACGGATGCACCCGTGAAAAAAAGACTGTTTTTTGCAGACCGCAAAAATGGATCGGTCGTGTTAATGTAGCCTTATTCTGATCTGCCGTTTATAAACAGCAGGCAGAAATAAGTGAATAACGCCCCCCAGCGTCAGAAAATCTCCGGGGTTTCAGGGCTAGCTGAGTCCCTGGAGATCATGATTCAGGATGGTTTTTCCGGTCCCCGCTCACGTGATCACAGCTATACACCGTACACCGATGATCACGTTACAGTAAATGACAGCGCCGGTAAAAAATTATTTATCTCCCATCTGGCATGAACAAACATGATAAATCTCCTCCCCGGTCCCCTCCGGTCCCCCGGTGTCGCCAAAATGCCCCCCCCTGATGCCCTCCCAGAAATCCAAGATGGCCGCGCGCACAGCAGCGCGCCGGCCGCATTCACCCTACTCCTCTGATTTCTGTCGCATGTGCCATGACACATGCGACAGAAAACTCCTCCCCAGGCCCTGCCAGGTCACCCCCTATAACCCCACCGGTGTTCCCCGGTGTCCCACGGTACCTGTGCAGCGTTGATCCCCCCATGGCCCTCTCCTTCACAATAGACGCTGCCGCATGCACAGAGCGGCTGTCAACTCAGCTTCCTGTGTTCAGACACAGTGAGTGGTGGTTATGCATCTGTAAGCTAAATGGGTGGCACGGTGGCTCAGTGGTTTGCACTGCAGTCTTGCAGCGCTGAGGTCCTGGGTTCAATTCTCACCAAGGACACCATCTGCAAGGAGTTTGTATGTGTTTGCGTGGGTTTCCTCCGGGTACTCCTGTTTCCTCCCACACTCCAAAGACATACAGCGCTATGGAATTAATAACGCTATATAAATGAATAAATTATTATTATTACTGCAATGCCCTGCTCATGAGGTAAGGAACATAATTGATCAGGAGAGCTATATACTACATTTCCAAATGGAGGGATTTGCTTTTATAGTTTCCCTGCTGAACGACTACCAAACATGAGAGTCCGTTATACGCCACAAGAAAACACATCTAAATAGCGAGCTCTGTTGTTAAGTATTCATTCAGCTGGATAACTGGACTTAAAGGGGTATTCCATCTCCAAGATGCTATCCCCAATATATAGTAGGTGGAATAGCAATAATATCAGCAAATACCAATATTTGGAAATGTAGAATAGTTCTCCTGATTAGGCATGCCCTTACCTCATGAGCAGGGCATTGCAGCTTTGGTAGCAACCATTACGACATGGACTCTGCTGCTGTGGACCCGGAGAGAGTGAGTGCAGATTCTTTGCACTCACACTCCTCAAATGAAGGGTCTGCACTCCTAGAAAATGGGGGATACGTTCCCTAAGTGTCTCCCCCCCATATTCTAGACGGTCCAGAGTCGTTGTGGGACCCCTTTATTTTTTTTCTTACAAGAAATTGGTGAAAGAGGAAATGTTTTGGGGACTGTTTTTTCAAATAAATTTTTTGTCGATTTTTTTTTTTTGTTAGTACTGACAGTTTATGATGTTGGGTATCTAATAGACGCCATGACATCACAAACTGCTGGGCTTGATGTCAGGTGACCTTACAGCTAGTATCAACCCGATTTATTACCCCGTTTGCCACTGCACCAGGGCACGGGATGAGCTGGGGTGAAGCGCCAGGATTGGCGCATCTAGTGGATACGCCACGTCTGGGGTGGCTGCGGCCTGCTATTTTTAGGCTGTAAAGGCCCAATAACTATGGACCTTCCCACCCTGAGAATACCAGACCACAGCTGTCCGCTTTACCTTGGCTGGTGATCCAATTTGGGGGGCACCCTACTTTTTTTGTGTAATTATTAAGATTTATAAAATAATTATAAAAAAAGAGCCTGGGGGGACGTCCACATTGGATCCCCAACCACGGTAAAGCTGCCAGCTGTGGTTTTCAGGCTACAGCCGTCTGCTTTACCCTAGCTGGCTATCAAAAATGGGGGGACCCAACGTCATTTTTTTAAACTATTTTTTAAATAGAAAAAATTAATGGGCTTCCCTGTATTTTGATTGCCAACCAAGGTAACGGCAGGCAGATGGGGGTGGCAACCCATAGCTCTCTGCTTTATCTGCGCTGAGAATCAAAAATACCACGGAGCGCTACGTCATTTTTTTTTAAAGATTTATTTTTACAGCACTGTGATGTCCAGCAATCAAAATACAGGGAAGCCCATTTTGTTTTTAGTTATTTAAATAAATAATTAAAAAATATATATATGGGCTCCCGCTGCATTTTTTGTATTGCTAGCTAAGGGTAATCCAAGCAGCTACTGGCTGCTAACCCCCACTGCTTGGTGTTACCTTCACTGGCAATGTAAAATCCAGGGAAGCATTTTTTATTCTTTTTGCCAAAAAACTACAAAAAAAGGACGTGAGCTTCGCCATATTTTTGTATGCTAGCCAGGTATAGCAGGCAGGTGCTGGAAGAGTTGGATACAGCGCCAGAAGATGGCGCTTCTATGAAAAGTGCCATTTTCTGAGGCGGCTGAAGACTGCAATTCGCAGCAGTGGGGCCCAGAAGGCTCAGGCCAACCTGTGGTGCGGATTCCAATCCCCAGCTGCCTAGTTGTACCTGGCTGGACACAAAAATGGGGCGAAGCCTACGTCATTTGTTTTCTAATTATTTCATGAAATTCGTGAAATAATAAAAAAAGGGCTTCCCTTTATTTTTGGTTCCAAGCCGGGTACAAATAGTCAAGTTCAGGCAGCAATTTCAGCGTTCCAAGTGCCTTTAAATGAATTTGAAGAAACTGCACTTTAGGATTGTAGTGAGGATGAGATAAACTCCTATTGGAACACTTGATGAGCTGGGGCACCTCATCCTCACTACAATCCTGAAGTGCAGTTTCTTCAAATTCATTTAAAGGCACTTGGAACGCTGAAATTGCTGCTTATAATTTAAGCCTCTATTAAAAACCTTTTTGCTTATGGATTGAAAAAAACTCTCCAGGTATCTGAAAAATCATATTGCAGTGATAGTTTCAATTGGCATTAAATATCATATGCCTTGAAGCATCACTTAATATACTATATTTAATAATTGTTCTACTACCGGCTGGGGTACTGCAACCAGACACCTGGTATCTGTTTGCTGCACTATCAATTACTTATACATTATTTTTACTTTTATTTTTATTTCTACCATATGTGGTTTATTCTTCTTTCTTTTTCCTTGTTCTATTGTGTGAATTGTTTTGAATAAATTTGTATCTAAAACAAGGATAGCAATAAAAAGTATAAAATATTAATAAAAAAACCTCTTATCAGCGCTGGTTTATTGGGGATTTTTTATTTTAAAAAATCTCAATTAAAATTCATTTCTGATTCCAGGCAAATTAAAGGGGATTTTTTGCCTACAAACCTAGCTGCAGATTTAATGGTTATTGGGGTCAAGCGCTAACAATTGTCTGTAGACTACTTGGTATATCCATCCAGGACTGTATGCAGAAGTTTTTTGCCCACCAAAAAATTGACGTGGGCTTCGCCATATTTTTGTATGCTAGCCAGGTACAGCAGGCAGCCATGGGCTGCCTCCAACCCCCAGTTGCCTATTTGTACCCGGCTGGGAACCAAAAATATAGGGAAGCCCGTTTTTTTTAATTATTTCACTTATTTCATTAAATAATTAAAAAACAAATGACGTGGGCTTCACCCCATTTTTGTGTCCAGCCAGGTACAACTAGGCAGCTGGGGATTGGAATCCGCAGCACAGGTTAGCCCGAGGTTTCTTGGCGCCTCTGCTGCGAATTGCAGTCCGCAGCCGCCCCAGAAAATGGCGCTCTCATAGAAGCGCCATCATCTGGCGCTGTATCCAACTCTTCCAACAGCCCTGGAGTCGGGTGGCTTGTTGGGTAATCATGAGTTAATACTGGCTTTGTTTTACTAGCCAGTATTAAGCCAGAGATTCTTAATGTCAGGCACGTTTGACCCGGCCATTAAGAATCTCCAATAAAGGGTTAAAAAAAAACACCACACAGAGAAAAAATACTTTAATAGAAATAAATACACAGACACATTAGAGACTCCATCTTTATTACCCCCTGTCAGCCCTCCACGATCCATGGTCTTCTGTCTTTCTCGTTCAACAAATGCAGCTCTGCTACATCACTGCTGCATGGGGGAAGACGCTGCTGCTCCCCATGCAGCCTTCACTCCGTGAGTGATCAGTGCTGCTGGCTGTCAGTGGTAACCCTGACAGACGCGTTACCATAGCAACGGTGCTCCCGGAGCCGCGGTTAGCGGTGACGTCACCGCTAACTGCATTGCTATGGCAACGGTGATCTCCGTTAATGACCGGCTGTGTCAGCCGGTTCCTAACGGAATGGGGAGTCGACCGTGTGCTAGAGCATGTCGCCGGTACACGGCGATACACAAATGTGCACCGTGTACCGGAGAGATGCACTCGCAGGTCCTACATGACGCGTCATAGTCATGTGACCAGTCTGTAGCCAATGAGATAATTGCCACGTGACTGATCACATGGCTATTTTGACATCACGATAGGTCCTGCATCACTGCTGGCAGTGCTGGTCACCGGGAGGATTCAGCGATCATCGGATGGAATAGCGGCAGGAGACAGAGTGCAGGAGGGATCTTGGGGACCGGTAAGTGTTATGGAAATGTTTATTAACTGTTTGTGTACATTTATCATGCATTTTTATGTGTTTGTGATTGCCTCCCATTATATCCTATAGGTTCCTGTTTGGTTCGTCGAACGTTCGACGAACCGAACTCGAACGGGACCTCCATTCGACGAACCGAACTCGAGCCGAACCACGACCGGTTCGCTCATCTCTATTCATGAGTCTAACCGGTTTTCAAAGAACCTGTTCTATTGAAGAATGTCAGTTTACTTATTTATGAGACTAAAACTCATTACTTAGCCCTAAGCATAGTTTGTTTATATATACAATTCTTGCAACATTTCAGTCAGGTATATGTAAAAAGCAATACATAAAACATTCAAAATACAGATTAATCTTATTATAATAGAATATCATACTGGAGAAACAATTCATAGCCTAGGCCTTCACACCAGCATCTCTGATTGGCTGCAGGCAGACCCAGCCCCCAGACAGCGTTTGTGATTGGTTGGAATCACAGACCCTGTCTGCGCGTCTATATCGTGGTATAAAATAAATAAATAAAATGGCATAGCATCCCCCCATAAATTGATAACAGCACAGATAAAACCCACGGCTACAGGCCACAGACCCCAGCCATGCGTTTATCTTGGCTGTGCATAAAAATAGAAGGAACTGTCTGTAACTTTTTTAAAATTATTTAATTAAATAATTTTAACAAACTGGCGTGCGGTCCCTTCAATTTTGATACTCATCCAAGACAAAGCCTGACAGCAGGGGGATGTTGTTCCCAGGCTGGCTAGACCCATGCTTATTGGCTCCCCTCAGTCTAAAAATAGCAGCCTGCAGCTACCCAGTATTGCTGTATCCATTAGATGTGACTGTCCTACCACTTTACCTGGCTCATTGAGATTGCGCTGGTGCGGTGGCAATCGATGTAAAAAGGGCTCACAGCTGCCACTACGCCCTAAATAAGTAGTGGATGGTGTTTATGAGACCCCTATTACTAATCAGTAAGTCAAAGTGAATAAACACAAGCACCGAAAAAATCCTTTATTTGAAGTAAAATACAAAAAAAACCCCTCTTTCCTCACTTTATTAACACTTGAAGTCCCAGAGAGTGGTCATTTACCTTTGGAACCCAGAGACGGGTCGAATGACCTGAAGGATTTTAGCTAACATCCTATAATCACCGTCTTTTGTTCTGTAATTAAGGCCATTACTGTCGCACCACAGGAGGTTGTTGTTTTCCATTGAAATTAGCCATTTAGTTTCTAGTTAGTTCAATTCAGTTTGGATGAAGGGTCATTTGACCCTCTTTCGGGACTTCAGGGAGGAGTTCAAAATTTCTGGGACTTCTAGTGTTAACCCCCAAAAGACCCAGGTCCGAAGTAATCAACACAAGGTCCAACGACGATTCCAGATCTGCTACATCTGAACTGACATTTGCCCTGACATCTGTAATCCTCATGATCATGGCCTTATCCTGCTTTAGCTGGATATTGACTGGATTCTCAGACTCCTGAAGATTTCTGAGTATTTTGCCTTCTTCACTGAAATCTACCTAGAGATGCTTGAGCCATGCAGTGATCTGTTGAATGAATATGGTTTTACATATATGTGATGTGAATGGTGACTTGGGAATCCACCTTCGACCTACCAACTACCCCCTCACCTAAATCTTTTTGTGAAGCTATTGTTGAGTTAGGGAGGCTCTGATGCCCTTTGTTTGAGCAATGTGGAATAAAAACGTTTTCTGATGTCTACGGGATTTTTTTTACGTTATCACCGACTGTATTTTTGCATTGCTTGAATTTGCATTGCTTTTTGCACTGTACTACCCGGCTTCGCCCGGGTTAATACCTGCTGTTAACAAAATAGTCTATCTCTGTCCCTTTCCCTGTCTGTCTCTTTCCCTGTCTGTCTCTTTCCCTCTCTTTCCCTCTCTTTCCCTGTCTGTCTCTTTCCCTGTCTGTCTCTTTAACTCTTTCCCTCTGTCTCTTTCCCTGTGTCTGTCTCTTTGTCTGTCTATGACACTCTCGGGGTCCAGAAGTGTGAGTGTGCAAAATTTTGTGGCTGTAGCTGCGACGGTGCAGATGTCAATCCCGGACATACACACATACATACACATACACACATTCAGCTTTATATATTAGATATATACAGTCATTTGAAAAAGTTTGGGCACCCCTATTAATGTTAACCTTTTTTCTTTATAACAATTTGGGTTTATGCAACAGCTATTTCAGTTTCATATATCTAATAACTGATGGACTGAGTAATATTTCTGGATTGAAATGAGGTTTATTGTACTAACAGAAAATGTGCAATCCGCATTTAAACAAAATTTGACTGGTGCAAAAGTATGGGCACCTCAACATAAAAGTGACATTAATATTTTGTAGATCCTCCTTTTGCAAAAATAACAGCCTCTAGTCGCTTCCTGTAGATTTTAATGAGTTCCTGGATCCTGGATGAAGGTATATTTGACCATTCCTGTTTACAAAACAATTCCAGTTCAGTTAAGTTTGATGGTCGCCGAGCATGGACAGTACGCTTCAAATCATCCCACAGATTTTCAATGATATTCAGGTCTGGGCACTGGGATGGCCATTCCAGAACATTGTAATTGTTCCTCTGCATGAATGCCTGAGTAGATTTGGAGCGGTGTTTTGGATCATTGTCTTGCTGAAATATCCATCCCTTGCGTAACTTCAACTTCGTCACTGATTCTTGCACATTGTTGTCAAGAATGTGCTGATACTGAGTTGAATCCATGCGACCCTCAACTTTAACAAGATTCCCGGTGACGGCATTGGCCACACAGCCCCAAAGCATGATGAACCTCCACCAAATTTTACTGTAGGTAGCAAATGCTTTTCTTGGAATGCCGTGTTTTCTTGCCTCAATGCATAACGCTTTTTTGTATGACCAAACAACTCAATCTTTGTTTCATCAGTCCACAGGACCTTCTTCCAAAATATAACTGGCTTGTCCAAATGTGCTTTTGCATACCTCAGGCGACTCTGTTTGTGGCGTGCTTGCAGAAACTGCTTCTTTTGCATCACTCTCCCATACAGCTTCTCCTTGTGCAACGTGCGCTGTATTGTTGACCAATGCACATTGACACCATCTGCAGCAAGATGAAGCTGCAGGTCTTTGAAGGTGGTCTGTGGATTGTCCTTGACTGTTCTCACCATTCTTGTTCTCTGCCTTTCTGATATTTTTCTTGGCCTGACACTTCTGGGCTTAACAAGAACTGTACCTGTGTTCTTCCATTTCCTTACTATGTTCCTCACAGTGGAAACTGACAGTTTAAATCTCTGAGACAATTTTTTGTATCCTTCCCCTGAACAACTATGTTGAATAATTTTTGTTTTCAGATCATTTGAGAGTTGTTTTGAGGAGCCCATGATGCCACTCTTCATAGGAGATTCAAATAGGAGAAAAACTTGCAAGTGGCCACCTTAAATACCTTTTCTCATGATTGGATACACCTGCCTATGAAGTTCAAAGCTCAATGAGGTTACAAAACCAATTTAGTGCTTTAGTAAGTCAGTAAAAAGTGGTTAGGAGTGTTCAAATCAAGAAATTGATAAGGGTGCCCATACTTTTGCACCGGTCAAATTTTGTTTAAATGCGGATTGCACATTTTCTGTTAGTACAATAAACCTCATTTCAATCCAGAAATATTACTCAGTCCATCAGTTATTAGATATATGAAACTGAAATAGCTGTTGCAAAAACCCAAATTGTTATAAAGAAAAAAGGTTAACATTAATAGGGGTGCCCAAACTTTTTCATATGACTGTATTCGGGCTTCCCATAGACTTACATTGCGCATCGAATATTCGCATAGCTGCGACCTATTTGTCAAATATTCGCAAAGCCGAATATTGCCGAATGTTTGTGATATTCGATCATCCCTAATCCTCACCAAAGCACTCCCTATCCATTACATTATTTTAACATTTTAATGTTTATCAAACATTTACTTACTAATACCATTGACACATTGTACAATGGTTAACCGATACCCAAACATTAATAGATTCACCAGTACATGACACAAGTTCTAGTTCTTTATTACATTGCAATCTTTAATTCGAAAGCACATTAGTAGTCAAGATTATGACAAGTTAATTATAAGTAAATTAATACTAATTTTGACTATCGGTATGTTTAACTTTCAACATCTTGCATTAGTCACAATTACATATGTTTTATCCACTACCGAAATTATATTTTTAATACAGAATAGATACGAACACTGATCATTTTCTTTTCACTTATTTTATTATCTTCTTTCTAATCAGAGATTCAAGCTCGACTTGTGAAGGACATGTGGGTTACAGAAGAGCTACACAACAACAAAGTGTTTTAACAATTATCTTTAGCAATCAAAAGTAGATTTAGAATTTTAAGACGTGGGGATGTCATCAGCTGAATAAGAGTTCACAGGCTGACAAAATTGTCACGTATCCAGGCATTTAAAGGGAATATGCACTATTATTTTTTAAATATAAATTATGTGGTGTAAAAAGTGAAAAAAAAACAGATACTCACCGAGACTACACCAAAAGAAACAGAGATTGGAAGACAGAATGTTAAACTTAGAAATGAGCATTAGAAACTAATTGGTTGCGGAAGTTATGTGACATCTGCCATCAGAATTGTTAGCAAGGAGAATGGAAGGGTAATAAGCAACAGTGTGAAAGAGTGGCATGGGTTTGATACCGATGCTTAAAAAGGTTGGCCGCTACTTTAACATTGATGGCCTATATTTAGGATAGGTCTTAAATGTCTGACCTGGCATGCCTATGAATAAGGACAAACATGTCCATAACGCGTAAGCTTGTATACTTATTCATGGATTTTTTAAAAGTTTTTATTGTTAATATGGACCTTTTAATAAGGAGTCAATAAGGTAAAGTTTCATTATGCTAGTGCTTGATCCATTCATTCATAGTTTGTTTGCCCGACTGCGGACGCCAGCCACAAGAGTCTGTGCACCTGCGGCTAATCTTGGGACTATCTTGGAGACACGTCCATTGGAATAGGGTGGTGAGCTGCTGCTTAATTCCCTCTTTTTTCTTATTATCTGACAAAAGCTGTGATATCATTTTGTCTGAGAGAAGTAGTCTGTGACAACCACTGCCCAAAGTCTTCATGCAAAGATTTCATAGGCATGTTTTGGTTTTAGATAAAGTATTGACCTGAGCAAAATTAAAAGTGGGGTCCCAAATGCTTACATATTGCACCATCATTGTGAAACAGGGTTTCTAGGAGCAGATTTCAGTCCATTAAATGAATGCCAATCAATTATATTCAGAATGTTCTGTGCTTTTCTCTGCCTCTTTACATAGGTTAATGAAGAATTATAGAGACAAAATGATCATTCATATGATGAATTTGTCCCTATATAGCATAATGACAGCAGTTCCGCATCTCCTATTTAAATGGCAATATGGTGCTGAGAACAATCATTTTCGTCCCGGCATAAACAATTCCAATCACAATCCAATCACACAATGAATGAGCATTTTGGTTTCTCCTTGGGTGAGTGCCAGCATGTTTACTCTTACGAACGCTTGTCTGCACTGACAGTATTTTTAAATGTGAATACCACACACATTATATGTTACATGCACTCCATGATGCTCGTTACACACACACTGCATGTTACACACACACACTGCATGGTACACACACACACACACACACACACACACTTTATGTTATGAAAACTCCATATTACACACACTGCATATTACTTAAACACACATAGTAAAGGTATAATGCATTATCAGTGTAGTTTCTGGTTTAAAAAGGCAGACCGGCTCAGACTGGCAAGTCCACCAAACATGCAACCGTGTAAAGCAATGTTCCCCAACTCCAGTCCAGTTTCAGTATTTCCTTAATATTACACAGGTGATAATTCCATAACTTGTGCAATACTAAGGAAATCCTAAAAACATGATTTATCAGTGTCTCTTGAGGACTATAGTTGGGGAGCACTGGTGTAGAGTTTCACTTGGGTCCATTTACGGGCTCTAGGCAGCTGCCCAGATTGCTCCGCCCTAATACCAATCATGACAGTACCTCAAAGGAAACTTAATTGTAGTGCCTAACCTTTGGTTTTTCAGCTTTAAGCCAATTGTCACTATTTATAGGGGTGGTTCACTACTCTGCAATAGTGGCCACATTCCTGTAAAACTGATAGGGAAAGCTTTTTCAAATACCTTGTTCAGCCAATTCTGCCTCTGAGCGGTGCTATTGCAGTCCGCTCATCCCCCATGAAGTAACCCCGGGGTTCTGTGACCTCTGAGATCCAGTGATGTCACATCAACTTCCAGTTGACCTGACATCACTGAATCCAGCCCCAGTCTCCCTGAGTGACTGGGATGTGTGTAGCGTTTCACAACTCATCACAGTCCAGTGTCACAGTGCAGCATGCCATGCATTCTTCCCTTCACTGCAGAGTGCTACAAGCAGGAGTGATGCTGGGCTGTGACAACGGTGAAACTTTGCCCACAGCCCAGTCACTCAAAAAGACTTGGTGATGTCAAGTCAACTGGAAGTTAACGAGACATCACCAGATCTCAGAGGTCACGGAGTCCGGGGGTCACTTCATGGGGAGGAGCGGACTGCAATAGCGCTGCTCAGAAACAGAATTGGCTGAATAAGGTATTTAGAAAAAGCCTTCCCTATCAGTTTTATAGAGATGTGGCCACTATTGCAGAGCAGTGAACCACCTCTTTAATAAATTACATCAAATGCTGCTAATACCATATTCTCTGCTACACGTGGATAGTGTGTTCATAACACACAATGCACAATATAACATGTCTAGTAAACATATTTAAATTGTTAAATGATTTAGCTGTCCTTTTCATTTTTTTGTTTGTTTTGTTTTGCTTTTGAGACAGTAATGCTTAAGAGCAATTTAAACTAATTATACTGGTAAAATAAACCCATGTAAAATAGATAAATTAAAGTTATACTGTATATACAAAATAGTGTTCATTCTACATATAGTATTTTGGATACATGTAAAAAGGTACTTTCTGATAAATGAAATGTTCTGATGTAATTGAATACTTTTAGGATAGTTCTTCCTGACAAAGTATAATTAACTGCAAGTAGATCTGGAACTATAGTGAATGTTTCCCTGTAAAAAAAAACTAGTGGCAACTATACATCAACTTAAAAGAAATCAAATTGGGTTGGATTTTAAAAAATAGTTGAATTGTAGCTCACGACACTAAGGGGTACTTTGCACACTACTACATCGCAGGTGCGATGTCGGTGGGGTCATGTCGAAAGTGACGCACTTCCTGCGTCGCTCTCGACATCGTAGTGTGTAAAGCCTAGATGATACGATTAACGAGCACAAAAGCGTCGTAATCATATCATCGGTGTAGCGTTGGCGAAAACCATAATAACCTTGCTGTGACGGTCCAATGTTATTCCTCGTTCCTGCGGCAGCACACATCGCTGTGTGTGAAGTCGCAGGAGCGAGAAACATCTCCTACCTCCTTCACCGCGGCTCTGGTCGGCTATGCGGAAGGAAGGAGGTGGGCGGGATGTTTACGTCCCGCTCATCTCCGCCCCTCCGCTTCTATTGGCCGCCTGCCGTGTGATGTCGCTATGACGCTGCACGGCCCGCCCACTTAATAAGGAGGCGGGTCGCCGGCCAGAGCAACGTCGCAGGGCAAGGTGAGTGCATGTGAAGCTGGCGTAGCGATAATTTTTGCTACGCCAGCTATCACCACATATCACAGCTGCGACAGGGGCGGGGACTATCGCACTCGGCATCGCAGCATCGGCTTGCGATGTCGTAGTGTGCAAAGTACCCCTAAGATTGCACTAAACCATTAATCAAGCAATGTGTTCTGGCCTTGCATTGATTAGTGTCAATCAACTGTGTCTAGTACAAACCTGACAATACATATAGGATTGTTTTTTAACAGTTTTGTCAAGATTTGCTGCTTTACAAAATTTTTATAAAGAGACAAAAAGAACATCAATAAATATTTTTTTTAAAAATGAACACTAAAAAGTAAGTTACAAAATAATGCAAAACTACAGACATTTTCAATCATTGACATGAAATTTTTTCATAAACTACATTTGGATAATTAAAACACAAATTAACTGTTCATTTATGAAATGAGATGTGAGAAGAAGATATTTCACAGACTAGAATTGTAAACTAGAAGTAAATCTTTGGAATAAAGCAACTTTTAATTCCGAACAGGAAGTCCTTTCTTGTAAACGGATAAACCTAAAACGACTGTTGTTATAACTGCTGAAAATCCAACAAGAGTCAGTAAACCACCCACAGAAGGTAAGTTTCTTTCCAAAAATGTGGTTGTAATTGGAATTGCTGGAATATCCTACAAAAAAAATGAAAAAGAAAAACATAAATTAAACACATATCAATTCACAACCGTTCGAAAGTATTTATTAAAGTATTGTTTCCTTTCTGTACAGGGAAGAGTTACTTAAAGGGAATCTGTCTTCAGATTTTTGCTACCTCAGTTGAGAGCAGCATAATCTAGGGAAAGAGACTCTGATTCCAAAAATGTATCATTTAGCTGACTCAGTTCAGCAGTTGTGACACAGAGTTCTTAGAGGTAACATGCAGCAAAGCTCAGAAAGATAGCCCCAACCACACCACAGCTGTCTGTATACATTATCTCTTGACAGTGAGCTGCTTATCACAGGAATGGACATGGTCACGCAACTGCTTACAAGCCCTGTAGTCCTAATAGGGATAATCACCTGGTGATAAAACCTTCATTGTAAGTAAACAGCACACAAGCTATAACTAACATATTGCTGAATTCAGTGTTTTAAACTCTACATCATGCAGGCCTCAGATTACATAGCAAAAACCTGCTTACAGAATCCCTTAACCAAAAATAACAAACATGCTTAAAGGAAATCTATCACCAGGATTTAATTTCCAAAACTATTTAAAGAAAGTCTGTCAGCACAGAATCGCCATGCAAACAAAGTACAGGTGCTTGGTGCACTCTTGGAGTAGCCAAGAGCTCACATTCCCACCTACTTGTTTTTCCTCTATCACTGCACCATGTCTTTTTTGATTTATAGCTCTGGCATTATAGAGCCAGAGAAGGGGGTGGTGATGAGGGATTAGAGCTGGGGAGAATAGATGGTTGGAAAGAGCTCCTATGAATCAAAAGCAGTTTGGTTCTATTTGTACAGCAATTGAAATGCAGAATTCTCAGTGACTGAAGAACGGACTCTCTAGCTAAAGGTATTACTGGACATTTATTTGGAAGCTCTACATATATAATTTGGGAGGGGGTGAAATCCGGCTGACAGATTCCTATAAAGTGAATCTGTTATCAGATATCACAAGGCAAACGGCATAAATTATTAAATGCAAGTGTACACCTGACTAAGAGTCTGAGGATAAAATGATAATTTTTCAATCCAGCCAAAGAGAGAGAGTTCATGATTGCAGGTTTAAGGGGGTGAAGGGTTAGGCCCACCCCTGCATCTGTACCCGGAACACTTATGTGCTTGTGGTAACTGTAAAGTGTAATTGTAAAGTGTAATGCTTTGTGTAAAAACCGCCATCAGGTAGCAGTGCTACAGTACGAGTATCCTGGAACCTGGGTGGGGAGGAGGAGGAGAACAGGGACTATATAAGAGAAAATCAGTGGGAGAGGGAGTCCCCGGGAAGATGAATTAGTGAGAACCCCAAAGTAGAAGATTCCGACCTTATGGGTCACCCTCACAACCGTGGCACACGGGATCCGTTCTGATGGGGAAAACCGAGTCCCCCAAGGAAAAGGGTATAATCAGACGGTCGGGGGACTGACATTGGAATATACTGGCTGAAACTTAATGAATTCCACACTTATGGAAAGGTCAGGACGTCCTCGGCCAGAAGGGTATGTCTGGATGGCCTGGGCACAATAGGGATAGCCCCCCTTGTGCTAGAATGAAGAGTAGTCTGGAAGGAGAGGCCTGAAGGTGAAAAAAGGGTACCCAGGTGCCAGTGATATGGACTGTTGTTAAATTACGTAAAGTAGGGAAGAGTGGATGGAACCCCAATGGGAAGAGTACTGCCGCTGGCGAGATGCAGGCCGAGTTAATGCAGACAGTACCAGAAAATAAAGTTGGCCTGTTTAAGAAGTAAGATTGAGTCTGGAATTTATTTACTAAAGAAAAGTGAAAGAGTTTCGCCTGAGACTGTTACGGAGTCCTCCTGTGTGTGGTGCGGCGACGGGGAAGCAAGGGATTAATGACAGGCTGTGCTGTGACCTGTTGTTCCTCATGCACTTATGACTATGACCGCTGCCTGCCCCGTGTCCTCCACCACACAGGTGTATTTAATCTTCCTCCACAAAGGCGGAGAAACAGCTGCAGCTTGTACTGAGCAGTGTGAGATCTCAGCAGCTCTTAGAAGGAAGGGACACTGAAGAGCTTGTCAATCAGGCTAGGTTGGTGTAGACTGAGTTTAAATTCTCAAAAAGGATGGTACAACTATATTTAAATGGATTTTCAAAGTATTTTATTTCTGCTCAAACATGACACAACCATGATCTTAGGGATGTGCACACCCTAGAGCAGAGTCCCAAACTCCAGTCCTCAAGAGCCACCAACAGATCATGTTCTCAGGATTTCCTTAATATTCCAACAACCTGTCCAATACTAGGTAAATCCTAAAAATATGACCTGTTGGAGGCTCCTGAAAAGTGGAGTTAGGGAACACTGCTCTAGAGAAATACTTAGTTATTCCCAAAGTTACTTATTCCCTAAGTTAGTCCCAAAGCCACCTAATTCCTCAATATACAGTTGAAACCAGAGGTTTACATACACTATCTAAAAAGACACATCATGAATGTTTTTCTCACTATCCGACATGAAATCAAAACAAACCTTTCCCGTTTTAATTCAATTAGGAACCAAAATTATTTATATTTGCCAAATGCCAGAAAAATGAAAGAGAATGCTTTAAGGCTTTTTTCTTTACTTTCTGCAAAGTCAAAAGTTTACATACATTTCATTAGTGCCATGGTGATGGCAGTATCATGCTGTGGGGATGTTTATTGGCAGGAGGGACAAAGAAAATGTTCCAAGTCAAGGGTAAGATGGATGGTGCAAAACACAGGGATATTCTTGAGCAAATCTTGTTTCTGTCTGTCAGTGATTTGAGACTGGGACGGAGGTTCACTTTCCAACAAGACAATGACTCAACGCAACAGTCAAGTGGTTTAAGGGGAAATGTGTAAATATATTGGAGTGGCCGAGTCAAAGCCCAGACCTTAATCCAATTGAAAATCTGTGTTCAGACTTTAAGATTGCTGTTCACCAGAGAAAACCATGTAACTTGAAGGAGCTGGAGCAGTTTTGCTTTGAGGAATGGACAAAAACCCAGTGACAAGATGTGGAAATCTCGTAGAGACTTATGCAAAGTTATCTAATTTATCTCTTGAGTGATCACTCTGTTATTTATCCTAGTTATTGTGATATCTATGCTAACCAATTGGCAAACTGTATTGTATGAATCTATATTCCCCTCTTTTTTTGTGCTTTTTAGCACTCTAAGGAGAAGGCGTACTTTCTTCCATATATTCTGGAGAAGGCGTACTTTCTTCCATATATTCTGTATTATATTTTTTTATAATTTATCCCATACAATTTTTGTATGTTGTTCTCTCCTACCAATGTGTAACATCTTAGACCTATCTTATATCTGGGTTAGTTTTACTCACAGCCTACAAGTTGTGTACTCCATACTGACCTGATGATCATACCTGCAGCCTTTATTGTAATGCTTTAGGTCGCCTGCAGTCCCGTAGCAGACGCATGACGTGGGCATGCTCTGCATGCACCCTCCTGACGCCATAGTTGTTGTGTCGTTGTCATGGTGATGGAGGAGATGATGTACATCCTCTCTCCCATCATCCACATGGCGACATGCTTGCCAATTTTCTACACTCCTGATCAGCCATACACATACATGTATGAATACTCTCCACATGACCTTTTAAACCATGTATCCCGACAAAGCCCTGTGTTGACAAAACATGCGTTGAGGTACACCTGGCTCCCCTGTGCCCTTTGGTTCTTCAAACAATCTGCATCATATCTCAGTGTATTTAGATATTCATGATATGACATGCGTTTACACTGTGACTTGTCCCTCTACAGGACTATCCTCCTGTATTATCTTGCTGCTAAAGCATAGTTACTGCTTTAAGGCTCTGTTTATTGTTTATCAAATTTGAATAGTAAAGTGTTAATAAACTGCGCTGCCAGAGCAAAGAGAATCCATGTAGAAGGAATGATTATTCCTTCTACATGGATCCTCTTTTCTACGGCAGTGCGGTCTATTAACCCTTTTCTCTCCAAATTTGAACTGCATCTCCACGTGGGTTCTGCTGCAGCCGTATTTACGCCATTACAGTGGTTGCGACTTTCGCAACCACACCAGTTGAGTCTACCCTTACAGCATCTTTGCTGACAGTGTTTTAGGATAAGCCCTATTTGTGCTTACTGTCTTTTTCAGCATTTTTAACTGTTTATTGCTTTTGCACCTTTATGACATTTGACCCAGCCTGGAGACATTTGGGAGTTGAGTTTTTGTTTATTCTTTACTTCTGGATAGCCTCATTATAACCAACTCGCTATACTAAGATATGCCCCTGTTCTCGATATTACCTGTCTCATGTCCTGAGGTACCTTGATACTGATGTTACGACTTGTACATTTGTATTGTGACCTGCTTAGGCATATGCTGTGCATTATTCCCTTGCTGATAGACTATAGTTATCTTTACTTTATTGCCTATGCATTTTACAATTTTTGGATTAGACCCGAGACACTTGGGAGCTGTGGGTTTGTTTACTTCTTGCCTCTGGGCAGACTTATTTTCACCTGTTTGCTACCCTTGTCTCAGTCACCTTTTTAGTGCACAGTTATATGTTCATGTTAATATTTATATCAATAAAGTTTACAACTTTTATTATTACTATTTTTGATTCTATTCCTTTCTCCATCAGTTCATATATAATGCAACAATATTGCAATTACTTGTACAATTAGGGATTTTCTCCTATTTTGTTTTTAATCCAAAGCAACTTGCAACTGTAACTGCTACAAAAGGAATCTCTGCAAAGTACTGACTGTAGGGGGGTGAATAGTTATGCACACTGAAATTTTCAGTTATTTTATCCTATTTGTTGTTTGCTTCACAATAAAAAGAAAAAAAATGTTTTTCACATGAACTGATGCAAACCATAAATAACAGTGAATTTCCAGGTTGAGAGGTAGAAAAACATGAAAAATACCAACGAGGGGTGAATACCTTTGCAAGGCACTGTAGTGACCCATGTAGTCCTGAACAAAGAATAACCTGTGGAATGTCCAATAAATGAGCTTTTATGTCTTAAGACGTCTTCAACACCATTTGCTATTCTGCAAGTAATGCTCTTGTGTCGCGGGCGGAGGAAGGGACGCCGCGCTCTCCCACTGCTGCTCGGGTCCGTCTGCCGCGGCTGCTGCGGCCTGCTGCTGCTCGGTGGCTCGAGCGGTGGGCCGGATCCCGGGGACTCTAGCGGCGCTCCTCGCCCGTGAGTGAAAGGGGGTTGTTGGGTGTGGGGATTGTTTATTGTCCGTGACGCCACCCACGGTTGTGGTGATTTGTTGGCACCACCGCTGCTCTGTATGGGGGATCCCGGGAAGGATGGTATGGAGCAGCCAGTTGTTGTGTTGTCCCTCCGTGGGTAGGGGTTGGTGATCCCGGGGCCCAGTGATGAGATGGGAGATGCAGGGCTGGTGGGCGCAGGGACGCGGGGGCAGCGCTGTGCCTTGCGGCACTGTGACACTCACTCAGCCTGAGACGTTGACACAGTTTTTCAGTAAACCACACGGCTGGAAAGACGGTTCCCCCGGACGGCTGCACTTGCTCTCCCAGTAGGTAACGGTGATGTCCCTTTGACCTGCACCTAGTGTTTATATGTTGGTAGCGATGGGTTCCCACCGGTAACCCGCTCCCCGGCTTGGATATGGGCCGGAGGAGCCCTACTTTGCCCGCAGGCTCTGGCCCTGAGAAACTGGTGCCCTGGCGGTGGCGGTGTCTCTCCTTAATGGTTGGACTGTTGCCTTCAGTCGGGACTTGGTTGTTGGGGGATCGACGTCCCCTTCACTGACTGATTCGGCAAATTATGGCGACTCCTAGCTTTGCCGAGGTCCGAGAGGCCTCTGCCCTGGTGCTGACTGTCTTTCGTATACTGCTCCAGACCGCCGGGCCACTACCCGTCCGCGGTCCTTCCAGCAACCTCCGAGCAGTCCCCCTCCAGACGATCACCGCTGTTGCTGACCTTGCTGACACTGTCCTGCACTTAGCCGGACCAACTTCAGGTCTGTCTACGCTCACTTTTACTCTTTTCTTCTTTGCTCCACTACTACTTCACTTTCACTTCACTCAGCTCCTCTACCACTTCACTGTTTACTCAAGCTCTTCCCTGAGCTGACTCTGTTCTTTCCACTTCCTTCTCCTTTCTCTATCTGCCTGGTTCTTCCTGCCTCCAGGGCTGTGTACTCCTCGGTGAGCGGAGCCAACCACCTGGCCCACCACCTGGTGTGAACATCAGCCCCTGGAGGAAGGCAACAAGGATTTGAGTAGCTTTGGTGTTCCTAACTGGGATGTAGGGTGTGGTGGTGTGATGACCTGTGACCCCTGGCTTTCCCAGGGCGTCACATTCCCCCTTAGCAAAATGCAGACCGTCCGCGGGCTGCCCGTCCAACACCGGTTTTATTTTCTGTAAAGTATAAAAAGTAAACATATAAATCATAACATCATCCCACAATGGGAGGCACATTTCTTAAACGTTACTAAACGGTTTTACGGTTACGGTTTCCGCTCTCTCCCACCCAAGCAACCTGGCCCTGATGCTGCCCCTAAAACCCAGGCAGCACCCCTTGACCCAAGTCCAGCACAAGTTACCCGAGCGGGATCTGTCCTTCCCCTCCAGAGGGTAGCCACCGGTTCCTTTGGTGGCTGGGCCCCAGCCGGCTCTGCTGAGGGCCCTCCCTCCAACCTGCCTCTCCGGAGGCGGCAACTGTGGAAAACGGTACGGTAAAACAACATATTTACAAGCCACTTAACGTTTGTGGTTGCCCTGCAAGTTCACGGGCTTGTCCATGGATAGTTCCCATGCTAACTTTTTAAACGGTCCCCACGGGGACAACAGTGCCGTCTCCGGCCGGTTCAATCACTGTTAATCAAGTTAAACTTCGGTTATTATTTTGCTTATCATTTTCAAAACTTTCAAACTTTCAAACACTTTTAAACATGAACGCACACAGACTTCCTGACCCCCCTTTTTTTTAAAGGACAGTCTCCCTGTACCTAAGTGGGGGTCTACCTAGGTTGGGACGGGTGGACCTTCGGGGTCCGGTGTCAATGGGGCTATGGAGTTGGGCAGAGGGAACAACCGGTTCCTCCTCCCTTCTATTGTGTGGGGCAGGCGGAGGCATAGGGGAGCTGGGTACAGGTTCATCCCTGGGCACTGGCACTGGTTCTGGCTCACGGTCGACCGCTTCCACCACTTCTTCATCCACAGGTTGTGGGAACAGTATCACTGGAAGAATCACCGCGCCGTTCTGGGTAGGCCAGTCTGCTGGGAAGTCACCCATCACAGTGTGGATCACCTCTTTTGCCTTCTCTGCTGGTGGAGGAACTGGTACATCAGCCGTTGCCCTCAATGCTGGTGGGCACCTTTTCAGATGGTCCCGGGAAACCGTGGCCAAAGTGCCCCCTTGGTCACGACTGATCCGGTAGGCCTTCCCATCTTCCCACCCTGTGGGTTGTATGACGTATGGGGTTGGTTCCCATTGATCATCCAGCTTGTGGGTCTTCCTCTTCCGCTTTAACACCACATCTCCTGGCTGGAAAGGGCCCGCAGACGCTTTCTGGTTGAATCGCTGCTCTTGCTGTTCTCGACTTCGACTTAGGTTCTTCTCCACATACTCCTGAATCTGCCGGTATTGTGCTCTCCGCCGAGTTTCCCATTCAGCTGTCGAAGGGAGTGCTTCCGGGGACTCCAACCCTATTTCCAGGTCCACCGGCAGGCGGCCGGGACGAGCCCTCATTAGGTATGCTGGGGTGCACTTTGTAGAGCTGGACGGGATATTGTTATACATATCGAACAAGTCGGGTAGCTTCTCCGGCCACAGGTTCCGCTCTTCCAGCGGTAACGTCTTGAGGAGTCCCAGGACCAAGTGGTTCATCTTCTCACACATGCCGTTAGTCTGGGCATGGTAAGGGGTGGTCCGGATTTTCTTACAGCCGTACAACTGGCAAAACTCGTGGAACACCTCCACTTCAAAAGCCGGGCCTTGGTCAGTAAGCACTTTTTCTGGATATCCATGTGGGCGGCAGAAATAAGCCTGGAACGCTCGAGCAGCAGTTCGACCAGTTAATTCCTTGACGGGGACAACCACCATGAATCTTGAATAGTGGTCTACGATGGTCAATGCGTAGGCGTACCCACTTCGGCTGGGGGTGAGCTTGACATGGTCTAGGGCGACCAGTTCCAGCGGCTGATGTGTGATGATTGGGTGGAGGGGTGCCCTCTGGCTGGTCTCGTCCTTCCTCCTCAGCGTGCAAGGGCCACACTCCCGGCACCAGGCTTCTACCGACTCCCGCATCCCACTCCAGTAGAACCGCTCTCTCAACAGCATCTCCAGCTTTTTCCACCCGAAGTACCCAGCACCATCATGGTATGCCCGTAAAACAGTAGCCACATCAGCTTGGGGAATAACCAACTGGCAGATTTTCTCATGAGTCTTCGGGGTGATCAGCTCACGGTACAGCTTCCCTTGGTGTAGATACAGCCGCTTCCGTTCTTTCCACAAGCGCTGGGCTTCAGCCGGGGCGGCAGGGTCTATCCCAACAGCACCTTGTTCCACCAGGGTCTTGACGAGGCGGACAGCCGGCGCCTGGTTTTGAGCTTCCTGCCACTCTTGACTGGGCCGTGGGTCCAAGTCCACCCGTTGTTGGTGTACCTGTATCCTCTCGGTTGAGGGCTGGTGAAATGCAGGCAACTCGATCTCCTCGAGGTCATCATCCTCGCACCCTTCTTCTGACAAATGGGGCATTCGGGAGAGTGCATCAGCATTAATGTTGACACGACGAGCACGGTACTTGATGGTGAAGTCATAGTTGGCTAGCCGGGCCACCTACCGCTGCTCCAACGCGCCCAACTTGGCCGTATCCAGGTGAGTCAACGGATTGTTGTCCGTGAAAGCGGTGAATTTGGCTGCGGCCAAGTAGTGACGGAATCTCTCTGTGATAGCCCATACCAATGCCAGAAGCTCGAGCTTGAAGGAGCTGTAGTTCTCCGGATTCCTTTCAGTTGGCCGAAGCTTCTGGCTAGCATAAGCAATCACTTTCTCTTTCCCATCCTGGACCTGGGACAGCCCCACATTGCTGGCGTCTGTGTAGAGGATAAACGGGCAGCCATAGTCGGGATACGCCAGGACCTCTTCTCCGATTAAGGCCGCTTTCAGCTGGCAGAAGGATTCCTCATGCTTTTCTTCCCACACCAGTGGGGCTCCGATGGGTCTACCACCCTTAGTCTGTCCCACGAGGAGATCTTGCATGGGAGCAGCCATCTTCGTGTACCCTTTGATAAAGCGCCGGTAGTACCCCACCAGACCCAGAAACTGCCTTACTTCCCTCACGGTGGTTGGTCTTGGCCAGCCCTGGATGGCAGTGATCTTCTCAGGGTCAGGGGCAACACCTTCTGCACTCACCACGTGCCCCAGGTACTGCACTCTGGGTTTCAGCAGGTGGCACTTAGAGGGCTTCAACTTCATCCCGTATTTGGCAAGGGACGCAAACACTTCGGCCAGGTGCTCCAGATGGGCTTCATACGTCTGGGAGTAAACAATCACATCATCCAAGTACAATAGGACGGTCTCGAAGTTTATGTGTCCCAGACAGCACTCCATCAGCCGTTGGAAGGTTCCTGGGGCATTGCACAGCCCGAACGGCATACTATTAAATTCACAGAGCCCTATCGGGGTGGTGAAGGCGGTTTTCTCCCGATCTTCCGGGGCCACGGCCACTTGCCAGTACCCACTGGTGAGGTCAAGGGTAGAGAAGTAATTTGCAGTTCTCAGCGCGGCCAAAGACTCTTCAATCCGGGGCAGTGGATAGGCATCTTTATGGGTTATCTGATTAATCTTCCGGTAGTCCACACACATCCGCATGGTACCATCCTTCTTCTTGACCAGTACCAACGGAGCGGCCCAGGGACTACAGCTGTCCCGAATAACCCCTGCCTCCTTCATATTCCTCAACATATCTTTGGCACACTGATAATGTGCAGGGGGAATAGGCCTGTACCTCTCTTTGATAGGGGGGTGTTCCCCGGTGGGTATATGGTGTTGAACCCCCTTGATCTGCCCAAAGTCTAGTGGGTGTTTGCTGAAAACCTGTTCGTACTCCCGCACCACCCTGTATACCCCTGCTTTGTGATGTGTAGGGGTATCATCAGTGCCCACGTGAAGCTGTTGGTGCCACTCATTTACCTCCCCTTGCAGCGGGGAAGTGCTGGTAGTAGGTGGGGAGACTGAGGGACTGGCTTCGTGGATGGTGTGGGGATCTAGGGTGAGTAGCTTGGCAATGGTGGCATACCGGGGAAGCCTGACTTCTTCCTCCCTACAGTTCAGCACCCTCACGGGCACTCTCCCCTTCTTCACGTCTACCACCCCTCGGGCGGCCATTACTGTGGGCCAGTGCTCAGAGGGTATGGGCTCCATCATGGCAGGATAGTCACGCCCCTGAGGCCCTACCGCTGCTCTACACCAAATCATCATCTCACTCCTAGGGGGCACAAGCAACGGGGCCACATCCATCACTCTCACTCCACCAATCTCTCCTCCTGTTGAGTTTACATGCTGGCGGTACATCAAGGCTCGTATCTCTCGCTGCACAGCCCTCTGTCGGCTCCCCGCCGCCGTGGCGGCCAGCTGCTGCAGTAGGGCCAACACATCACCCATACAGTGCTCCATCACATTGGTTCCTAGCACTATCTTCGGGTTATGATCACTGGGTTCATTCATGATCACAATCATACCCTGGTGTTGCAGTTCAGCTTGCCCTACCGTCATAGCCACCTGTTTATACCCCACTTGGGTCAATGGGAGTCCATTGGCAGCAATTAGCGTTATACTAGTATCTGGGGGTGCCAGCTCGTCTATCCCCCAATACTGCTGGTACAACGTATATGGTATGGTAGTTACCTGGGATCCAGTGTCCAAGAGAGCCATCACCGGTATGCCGTCCACAACCACGGGAATAATGGGTCGGGCCCCAATATACCGGTCCCGCCAGTCCGAGGGGCCACGGGGTTCTACTCCTGAGGGTTGGCCCGGGGCCCCAGGGGTTGCTCGTTTAACGGGCACTCTCGGATGTAATGCCCAGGCTTACGGCACTTGTAGCAGATGGGAGGCCTGCTCCGCGGGTTGTTATTACTTCTCCGCTGCATCCAGGGGACATCTTCAGGGCTGTCGGCAAGCTGTATCGGTGCTGAAGGCTGAGATCTGGTCAACGGTTGGAGTGCAGCAAGAATCTTGGCGAGGTCTCCGTCCATGTGACGGATCTGGGCTGCCAGTTCCTCCATAGTGCTGCTTGGGGCTGCAGGTGTTGGAGAGGTTGGTAGAGCAGGGGCCACCACCACGGGAGCTGTCTCGATGGGCCACGGGCCTGGCTCCAGGGCTTCTGAGGCTGGGGGCTGTAGTGCTTTAATGGCCCGTTCCTTTAACACAGCAAAGTCCACATCAGGGTGTTCCAGGGCCCACAGCCGGAGTTGTTTACGATCCTCAGGGGACCTCATCCCCTGCGCAAATTGCTCTACTAACATCTTGTTGCTATCCGCTATCACAAGG
Source organism: Anomaloglossus baeobatrachus (assembly GCF_048569485.1). NCBI lineage: Eukaryota > Metazoa > Chordata > Amphibia > Anura > Aromobatidae > Anomaloglossus > Anomaloglossus baeobatrachus. The sequence continues at coordinate 185,174,760 of NC_134354.1, forward strand.
CGCACCTCTACCCAACGGCAGAGCGGTAAGATCCTGTTCGTGATGCCAAGTTGTCGCGGGCGGAGGAGGGGACGCCGCGCTCTCCCCCTGCTGCTCGGGTCCGGCTGCTGCGGCCTGCTGCTGCTCGGTGGCTCGAGCGGTGGGCCGGATCCCGGGGACTCTAGCGGCGCTTCTCGCCCGTGAGTGAAAGGGGGTTGTTGGGTGTGGAGATTGTTTATTGTCCGTGACGCCACCCATGGTTGTGGTGATTTGTTGGCACCACCGCTGCTCTGTATGGGGGATCCCGGGAAGGATGGTATGGAGCAGCCAGTTGTTGTGTTGCCCCTCCGTGGGTAGGGGTTGGTGATCCCGGGGCCCAGTGATGAGATGGGAGATGCAGGGCTGGTGGGCGCAGGGATGCGGGGGCAGTGCTGTGCCTTGCGGCACTGTGGTACTCACTCAGCCTGAGACGTTGACACAGTTTTTCAGCAAACCACACGGCTGGAAAGACGGTTCCCCCGGACGGCTGCACTTGCTCTCCCAGTAGGTAACGGTGATGTCCCTTTGACCTGCACCTAGTGTTTCTATGTTGGTAGCGATGGGTTCCCACTGGTAACCCGCTCCCCGGCTTGGATATGGGCCGGAGGAGCCCTACTTTGCCCGCAGGCGCTGGCCCTGAGAAACTGGTGCCCTGGCGGTGGCGGTGTCTCTCCTCAATGGTTGGACTGTTGCCTTCAGTCGGGACTTGGTTGTTGGGGGATCGACGTCCCCTTCACTGACGGATTCGGCAAATTACGGCGACTCCTAGCCTTGCCGGGGTCCGAGAGGCCCCTGCCCTGGTGCTGACTGTCCTTCGTATACTGCTCCAGACCGCCGGGCCACTACCCGTCCTCGGTCCTTCCAGCAACCTCCGAGCAGTCCCCCTCCAGACGATCACCGCTGTTGCTGACCTTGCTGACACTGTCCTGCACTTAGCCGGACCAACTTCAGGTCTGTCTACGCTCACTTTTACTCTTTTCTTCTTTGCTCCACTACTACTTCACTTTCACTTCACTCAGCTCCTCTACCACTTCACTGTTTACTCAAGCTCTTCCCTGAGCTGACTCTGTTCTTTCCACTTCCTCCTCCTTTCTCTATCTGCCTGGTTCTTCCTGCCTCCAGGGCTGTGTACTCCTCGGTGGGCGGAGCCAACCGCCTGGCCCACCCCCTGGTGTGAACATCAGCCCCTGGAGGAAGGCAACAAGGATTTGAGTAGCTTTGGTGTTCCTAACTGGGATGTAGGGTGTGGTGGTGTGATAACCTGTGACCCCTGGCTTGCCCAGGGCGTCACACTTGCATTATATGTGTGATTCAATTTACAATCATTAGGCCATCAATAATTAGTATAGATGTGGGGCTCGACGACTATCTAAATATGAAAATACCTACAAAGGCCCAGTGTCCAAATAATACACTAGAAATTAGTAAAGTACATTCTTTATTTGGATAACACTGGTCAAAACAAAATTGCATTTGATTTGTAAAATACCAAATCATATGTATTTTTGTCTCAAGATTCCAAATATACCATCAAAAATGGTGTATCACGTAAGATTTTTTAGATATTGCAGATCCTTTAAATGTATTTTGTGTACTTGCTTTGTCACCTCAATGCCTCTTGGGTTTTTTTTTGTTTGAAATGATTGAATCACCGACTAAGCATGTGGTAGTATTCATTTCCGTGTAATATCCAGTGTAAAAAGCTATGAACAGTCACCAGAGGGCAGGCGTCCTATATGATTGATATTGCGTAATGTGGTTTACCGGGCTTCTGTGGTATTGCACAATGATATGTAAAGCTAGGGAATGAGTGAAATGTCTGAACGGTATATAAATGTGCAGTCATAGAGTTCTGGCATATTTCTTAGCGTTGGTGAAACCTTTTAAAATTCTTGTCTTATTTAATTACAGCAAAATAGCAAAATGGCAAGTGCTCAACGTTGTCGTTGTTGCGTAAACCATCCTGATAACTTCTGCTTTGTGTGTGGAACGTTTACAACAAAAGCAAACAAAAACAAAATTGTGAAATATAAAGATCATGAATGGCAGATTTGCTGTGATTTAAAAGTTGTTGCTCTGCTTTTAGGTTTACAGGGTGGTACTGAATTTACTAAATTCTGCTGCTTTTTGTGTCTGTGGGACAGCCGAGACACCAAAAACCAGTACACAGTCAAGGAATGGCCTGTGAGGAAATTGTACATTCCTGGAAAAGAAAATGTCAAATATATCCCACTGGTTGATCCAAGCAAAATAACTCTGCCGTCTCTACATATAAAGCTGGGATTGATCAAGAACTTTGTAAAAGCTCTTGATAAAGAGGGTCGGGCTTTAAATCATTTGGTTGCTATGTTTCCAAATTGAGTGCAGCTAAGTTAAAGGAAGGTATATTCATTGGACCTCAATTCAGGAAATTGCTAAAAGATGAAATATTCTAGTCAAAACTCAAGAAGAATTAGTCATCTGCTTGGTCCTCCTTCAAAGCAATTGTTGATGGCTTCTTGGGTAACAATAAAGATGATGACTATGTTTCCATAGTCAATGAGTTATTGCAAAACTACAAAGTAATAGGCTGTAGAATGTCATTGAAAATTCATTTTTTACATTCGCACCTAGACTTTTTTCCAGAAAACTTGGGTTCTGTTAGTGATGAACAAGGTGAGCGTTTTCACCAGCACATTCTTACCATAGAGAAATGCTACCAAGGACACTGGAATCCTGCACTGATGGGCGACTACTGCTGGATGTTGTGTAGGGAGACAGATGAGACTCATACAAAAGGAAAGCCTCATCAGCCCATTTTGCCCAAACAACATGACATTAGAATTTGGATTTTGAGGGCAATTAAGCTGAAAGTGTATAATTTAAGTGCTATTGCTAATATTATGACTTTGAGTCATCATTACGACTTTATGACATTGATAGTGTAGCTTTTAAGTAGGCCTAATAGTTTCTTATCATCTTTCTTAAAATGCTGTGTATCTATTAAACGTGACATGATAGAAAGAATCCAACTTTTCCACTGAAATCAGCACCGCAAAATTAGTTAGAACCACCCATTTTCAAACCAGATACAGGAAAACAATTGTTTTTTTGTTGACCAGGGATTAGGTGACTTATTTATCCAAGTAAAAAATATATTCTACTAAATTCTAGTGTATTATTTGGTCCACACTCAGCATTTGTAAGTGTTTTCATATCCTAATGTTCCCTGTATATAGAATAGTATGCTGAGTATGACCGACTGTAGCTGGATTCCTAGGTGAACAGTTTTCTGTGGAACCAAGATAAGAGACATTATATTTAGAAATATAATTGAGTTCTTACCAATGATTGTGGTTCTGGCATCAAAATATCATTCTCTGAAATTTTTCCCAACTCAAATAGGATCTAAAACACAATTAATACAATTAATACAAAAGGTTACAGGATTTACAATTGGATTGTTTAAAAACAACTTAATAAATATGTAACAATAACATAATTATTTTGCAAGGGTATCAACATTTTATAATTAAGAAACTAATTAGCCAGTACAATTGCAGGTAAATTGCATGTATATCAAAAAAAGTTTACGTAAAAAATATCTAGTAATTACAAGATTTACAATTGGACTATGTACTAGCACCTTAATAATAATTATTTGGAGAAGTAAATATTTTGACCAGATCATCATTTTTATACAGATCTTCCAACTCTGAGCTATATAAACTTGATTGCTTATTGAATGAAGCAGATCAAGTCATGTATGTTTATGTAATGAGGAAAGGTGAGGACTAAATATATCAAAATCCTTTATCAATGTGTACATAATTGTTAGGCAGCCTGTTTTCCTCAAGAAAAATGGGCCAAAAAAGAGATTTAACCAACTCTGAAGAAAAAAATGTTGCAAATTGTCAAAAATTGTTTCAAGTCTTACTGAAAAATATAGAACTCTTAAAATTGCTATAATATTGGGGCATGATCAAAGAAACACCAAAAGTTTGTTGTAAATAGTCAACATGGTCGCACATTAACTGCTAAAGATTTGAGAAGAATCAAGCGTGAAGTGACCAGGATTCCATTATTCTCCGGTGCTGTCATATTGCAGAACGACATCCTTCCTAGAGTGCCTTGAAGTACAAGGTGTTCAGTGCTCAGCGACATGGCCAAGGTAAAGAAGTCTGAAACCCGAACCCGACTAAACAAGACAAGTACGTTGAAATGACTGGACCAAGAAATATCTAAAGACAGATTTTTCAAATGTTTTATGATTTGATGAGATGAGAGTGACTCTTGATGAATTACATGGATGGGCCTGGGATTGGTCACTATCGATATAGATCTCCATTTCAACTTCAACTCCAGCAAGGTGGAGGGGGGTTCTACTATGGGCCGGTATTATTAAAGATTAACTAGTTGGACCTTTTCAGGTTGAAGAAGGATTCAAAATCAACTCTCAAACCTACTGTCAGGTTTTACAAGACACATTCTTCAATCAATGGCACAGGAAAAAGTTTGCATCTTGCAAAAAAGAACTTTATTTTTTTCATGCAGGACAATGCTCAATGCTCCATTCCATGCACTGACGTACTCCACTGATTGACAACCTAGTTAAGGCCTTAAAGGGAACCTGTCACCACTTTTTCGGCCTATAAGCTGCGGCCACCACCAATGGGCTCTTATATACAGCATTCTAACACGCTGTATATAAGAGTCCAGCCCGCTGTGTAAAACAAAAAAAACACTTTCTAATACTCACCTAAATGGTCGTGCTGTGGCGGATTCTAGTCAGATGGGTGTCTCTGCTCTCCGGTGCCAGCGCCTCCTCTTTCGGCCATCTTTGTCCTCCTTCTGAAGCCTGTGTGCATGACACGTCTACGTCATACACACTCGCCGGTCCCACACACACGAACTATAATGCTTTGATCTGAATTGCTTAGGGTAGATCAAAGTGCGCCTGCGCAGGACCTCAATGCTGGCGCGTATGCATAACGTAGGACACGTCATGCACCGCGGCTACAGAAAATTGACGACAAAGATGGCTGAAAGAGGTGGCGCCGGCACCGGAGAACGGAGATGCCCATCTGACTAGAATCCACCTTAGTGTGACCAGTAGTCCCTTGAGGGCGTTTCTGCTGTTCTGGCACTTAGAGGTTCTGCAAATTGAGTCTGCAAACTATTCTAGGAAAATCTTTGTCCAAAAGTCAAATTGCGCTTTCTCCCTACCAAGCCCTGCTGTGCGGCCAAACAGTACTGTACAGTCACATGTGGGGTATTGCCATGTTTAAGAGAAATTGTGCAGCATATTATGGAGTCTTTTTTATCTATTCTCTTTGGGAAAATTGGAAATCTGGGGTAAAACAACAATTTATTGGTAAAAATGTAGAAATTATTTTTTCTTTACCGTCTAATATTATAAAATTTTGTGACGCATCTGTAGTGACAATATGCTCATTGCACCCCTGGATGAATTAATTGAGGGGTGTACCTTGTAATAGAGTGTCACTTGTGGGAAATTGCACAACAAATTGCATGGTCCATTTTCTCCTATTAGCATTGTGAAAAAGTAACATTTTTGTTGTAAAAATGTATATTTTAATTTTCACAGCTCAATGTCATAAATGTCTAGTTAAATTAGTTGAGGGGGTGTAGTTCCCAAAATGTTGTGAGTTGTAGGGGAGGTTCCATTGTTTAGACACATCAGGGGCTCTCCACCTGTTATTGCATTTTATTGTAATGCTGTGGCACCCCAAAAAACATAATTCTGTCATTTTGGCTTTTTTCTTGTTTACCGCTAAGTTAATTTATTTTATATTTTGATTGATCAGACATTTCTGATTTCTGATAAAAAATAATGTGTATTTTTTATTGTTTTACTTTTAATGTGGCAATGGAGGGGTTATTTGAACTTTTGTTCTTGTTTGAGGTTTTTGGTCTTTAAAACCTTTTTTTACTTATTTCAGTAGTCCCTTTAGATAATTTGAAGCTGCAATTGGCTGATCAGCTGTGGCAATGCAGAGTAGTGCACTGTATACAGTGTACTGCTCTGTATAGCACAAATCTCAATCTGCTATGAATGCAATGGATTGCAATGACAGGCACAGTGGTCATCAGCTGATCCCTGGCTGTCATGACAGCACATTGTCGCCCAGTGGGCACGTGATGGGCACACCGATGAGAAGGATCAATGACTTGTTTCCTGTCTGCGCATGTTAATTGCTGCTGTCAGCGACTGTCAGCGGAATTTAACTGGTTTACAGCCATGGTTGGATCCACCCACTGCTGTTAGAGACATTTGATTGCTGATTAAGTCAGCCATCAAGTGCAGGGAAAGTAGCAGACTCAGCATGTGAGCATGCATGAAAGGCAAGGCCACGGCCGATGATGTAAATATATGTCATCGGTCGTGAAGGGGTTAAACTGAATATCATAGTCCCTCCTGATTGAATGCACCAAGAAATGTGATGTAATAGCTACAAGGCATTATGGGGAGACCTGCGTGGTCATTCCTAGGGTCATGTCAGCTTTCTGTGGCTGATACAGTCTTCTACAATATGCAAAAAGGTGGTAGGATTTTTTTTGGGGTGGGGTGGAATAGCTGTTTCACTAGGACTTGCATTGAGTCAATTTGCTCATCACTAATTTGCATAGAACCAAAACAATACCCGTTAATATCTATAGGATGATAAAATCATCAACTATGAACTAAACTTTATCACAAAGCATCTCTACTTAATCTCATTAATGCTTCTAGGGATAATTGGACCTGAATTTCCCTTGCCATGTTTCAAAATTTGTGTCAGGCTAAAGGTCCCGTCACACGCAACGATATCATTAACAATATCGTTGCTGCATCAACGTTTATGTGACGCGGTAACGATCTTGCCAGCGATCTCGTTATGTGTGACACCTATCAGCGATCAGGCCCCTGCTGTGAGATCGCTAGTCGTTGCCAAAGGGTCCGGACCATTTTCTTCAAAGGTGATGTCCTGCTGGGCAGGACACATCGCTATGTTTGACACCTAACAATGACCTCCTATACAGGTCGCTCATCGTTACTGCATCGTTGGTAAGGTCTGACTGTGTGACATCTCACCAGCGACCTCCCAGCGACTTACCAGCGATCCTTATCAGGTTTCATTGTTTTTGGGATTGCTGGTAAGTCGTTAAATGTGGCGGGGGCTTAAGTGTACCAAAAGGCAAATACATATGTATATCAGCAAAAACTTAAAACAAAAAACCTGTGCAAGGACATACACTATAAGTATGCACTATAAGTATATACTATTACTGTATATTGTGGTGGTTTGGCCCGGTTATGACTTTTTTCTAACCACAATGTCAGTAACAGAATTGTGTTAGCTTGGAAAAGTTCAAATATTTTCTCAGTATACAGAGTACACTCTTCACTACACTTAATGATCTTTCAACACTTATCAATATAATCGTCACAAAGAAAATAAGACATTATACCTCTCTAGCAGCTCTTTCTCCAGCTTGGATTGCTCCTTCAAGATATCCACTCCACTCTGTGGCTGTCTCTGTGCCAGCAAAAAAGAGCCGACCAAAAGGTTGTCGTAAAACCCTTAAAAATATGATGAGAAAGGAATTCACTTTCTAGGATACATGTATGTATGCTACAATGATATTTCTATCAGCAGCTTTATTTTTTACTAGCAATGTTATGCACATTTATATTAGGTTATGTAACCCAATTTTTTTATTTTTGCTACATCTACAAATCATTATAGACATGTCATAGGCTAATCCTTTTCTCAAATTACCTATAGAAAACACAACACACAATAATGATATCCCATAAAAACCATAATATAGTAATGAAATTTATAATTCTGTAAATTTTTATGTTCTAAAGTTTTTTGTTTTCAAGTTTTGAATTTAAAATCTTAAGCGACAAATCTCATTGTGTCATGGTCTTCTCTGTCACAGAGTTTTGTGACAAGTTCTGGGGCAGACTCTAACTTTATCTTGTGAGACTCTGCTGATTAAATGATTTCCCTTTCCTTTGGGGAGGAGAAGGTTAATGTTAGTTTACTTTTCACCAGCTTCTGTCTCCTGGTCAGGTGTTTCTGGTTATGACCATTCCCAGGTCTTACATATATCCTCTGCTTCCAGAAGAGGGTGCTGGTGATTTTTATTTATTTGGAAGCTTGGCCAGGAAGAGAAAGGAGCTAGAATCTGTTTGTTTTGCTTTGTTGGCTGCAGCATTGGTGCAGGCTGCAGCAATTCATGGTTTGCTGGTTGTACAGTATGGAAGTTTCCCAGTAGTCTGTTTTCTTCCACCTTTTTATGTTGTTTCCCCTTGTGCATTTTTAGTGGCTCCTTTGTGTGTGGTTGCAATGTGTACTAGTTGTCGTTTTCCCCTGTCCATGTCTGGTTGTGGGGTTTGTGTCTATTGTTCCAGCTCACCCCTCGGGGGGAGGTGGGGGAGGGGAATTACATCAGGGTTAGGACCTCACTACCATCTAGCGTACCTCTGAGCTGAGGGACAGTGCAGGGTACACAGTCCTAGGATCAGCTCAGGTGTCTCTGCCCTGTTATTCGCACCCCGTGACACATTGTGGACAAATACAATTAAGTCATGCTCTAACAACTTAACTATTACTACATTAAAATAATTATTAATACAGAAATAATCCTAATCAACCTTTTTTTATTGATCCACTATTTCTATGGTTACAAAATATATAAAAAACAGTTTCACATTTGATCCAGCAGTCATGTCATGAGTTACTTCACTTTCTTCAGCCCATTTTCTACTAAATATAGGTTCTCAAAAGGAGATGCAGCTAGAAAATATTATCATACCTCCTTATAATCAAGTCCTAAGAATGATTTTTTTAATGTCTATTAATTTTTTTTACAGCAAATCTGATATTATGAAGCAGATCCAAACAAACATGAGTTATTTTTGTTGATATGCATTTCACTGATTTTTTTTCTGAGAATTTTTCATGCGCTAAACTGGTATGGAAGTGTTGAGCCATTAGGAGCCATTCTTAATAGCAGTAAGGGAGCTTGTTCCATCCACTAGATATTGTGAAGTAGCCTTTACACTTTGGATAGCTGTGGGAATGAACATGGGAACTTTTGGCTCTGCTGGGCTCTCATGTATTTCCTATGAAGGAGCCACTGCAAGATTCTTCTGGCAGTGGCTCATCTCCTAGAGAACAAAAGGAGCAGCCATTGGAAATTCTACATTCCAGATCCTTGGCTCACGTGACATCATCTGTTGGGGAAGAGTAGGAAAGCCCCCCTACACATAAGACTGTTAGCCAATTCCGCTAATATCAATGGCTTACACTGACTTTCGTTGAGTGTTTATGGAGGATGGAAGTGTAAAAGCTGTACTTTATAGTCAGGCAATTGTTTGTGTTATTTACTCTTTTTTTTCTAAAGATAATAAGATGAAAGGATGTAAATTAACCTATTTTGAAGATTTAATTCTAAAACTTACCTTCCATACTGAGTCATTATTCCTGGTGGAAAGTATGCCGTATAACAGCCCCCAGAATATTGCTCCTCACACCAGTTCTTTTCTTCATAATGCACTGGCTGTTGATAGACTTACAGTTAAATAATTTTAAATTTATAACTCTTTAATTTTTTTTTACTGGCATATAAAACCACTATAATTAGGCACAGGCCGCTTCGATATTAAAATATGCCATATTAAATCCCTTGTTTTAGCAAGTTAATAAACATTATCATCAAGAGCTGTAAATTTCTACAATCTGCAATTCAGGAAAGTAAAAATAAACCCAGAGGTCACAGTGGTTGGAGTCTTGCTGATCAGGCTTTGTAGAGTTTTGTAATGTCTGTATTCGAGCCCGTATTTTAGGTCCCGGCGCTATTAGTGACAAAAAATGGACAGCACTTGGACAAATTTTATTCACTACGGTAAGACAAATGACTAATTTTTTCACTGACCAAATCTGTGAATGAAAAAAATTGCGACATGCACAATTTTACTCCTGAAATCAGTTGATAATCACTCATAGAAATCTATGGGTGCAAGAAAAAAAATCAGATGTCATAGTATGGTGTCTGATTTTTATGGATACATTGCAATTCTGGAACATAGAGAACTGTAAATGGTCCTGTAAATGATTAATAATTGCTGCTCTAAAAAAGTGAATTGCACAGAGATGACAAGTGAGAAAAACATTGTTCGACTTTTCTGGATGAAACTCTGAATGATTTTTTATACTGTCATGTGAATCTACCCTAACAGTGACTTCTACCCCCAATAATTTCCAACCAAGATTAAAAATGTTCCTGCCAATTAAGAAGATTGTCTAGGACGTATTTATTGATGACTTGTAGAGATGAGCGGACTCGAAGTTCGGTTCGGCAGCTTCATCGGCATTTAAGATTAAGTTCGGTTTGGGACCCGGACTTGACCTGAACCCCAATTGAAGACAGTAATTTGCAGTTCGGGTCTCTATCCACATGCAGCCAGCCATAAACAGATCAGTTGGGGTGGGTGGGTTTTTTTCAATTTGTTTTTGCTGCACACTACTTCCGATCACACTGTTGTTACCCCCAGAACGAGCCGTTTAAACTCTGCAAGTGACTTGCACTGGTCTGAGCACTGAGCATACCCAAGCACAGCAGTTCTTGTGCCAGTGGTGTTCATACATATAGCACCCAAACTCCAAATCCGAGTTGAGGTTTAGAGTTCAGGTGCCTTACGTATGCAGACCATTCATGCGACCATCACTGTGCTCAGATGCACTCAGTCCTCACCTCAGTGCAAGCAACTTGCAGTGTTTGAACAGCTCGCACTGGGAGGTAACAATAGCGTGATCAGATGTAGTGTGCTTCAAACAAAAAAAAATAGAAAAACCCCGACCACCTGCACCTGGACGTGATCTATTTATGTCTGGCTGCATGTGGGCAGAGACCCGAACTGCCCAATTAGTGACTTACATTGGGGTTCAGGTCAAGTCCGGGTCCCAAACCGAACTTTATCTAAAGTCCAGCTGAACCCGCCAAACTGAACTTCCACCGGTTCCCTCATCTCTAAATATAACTAAAGGTCATCAGTATCAGATCTTTGGGGTCTAACACCTGTCACAGCAATCAGCTGTTTGCAGCTTTCACTAGCGCAGAATGCATGCAGTGTACAGAGCTGAACAGCATGGCTCTGTGGGCTGTGTTGTGGCTGCTAATTTGTCTCAGTGCTATCATTCAGTTCTATCAGCCATTCATAGTAGAGCAAAGTCATTGTGAACATACATGCTTATTTTTGCTTATATTATGGTAGTAACTCGCTAGGATCTCCTGATTTCACCCTTTGTGAGTCATATCAGGATTTCACTATTTTTCCTAATTTTTCATTGATAAAACAGCATAATCTTTTTACTGAAATGCCTTAACCCTTGTTAGACACCAGTAAATGAAACAAGTGAACTTACATGTAAAGCTTCCTCGGATTCCAATACTCTTGCATACAGTTCACAGATTTTCCTTTTTCTAAACATAAAAAGTAGGACATTTTTATTTAATACTTTATTTCTAACAAGTGGACACATGTTTACATGAAAAGGTACGGTATATGGTACACTTTTAATTGTGAGAACTATACAAATCTAAATTTTTTGCACTCTTATTATATTAATATTTCTGACCTAACAGCACTTTCTGTACAATGTTAATGTATCCCCTATTAGTGCTGTGTAGGTTTGAATGTGTTACATCAGTTCATTTCTGACTGCAGTGTGAGAAACAATGGCTACCCACTTGTGATTTGCCCAAAAGAAGAGCCATGTGCAGAGATTCGTTTTTTTGTGGTCTGAGGGTGTGCTTAGTGTCAATATTTAGCACAGATTTTGTGCACAGTATGGAGATAATAATGAAGTGTGTATGAGTGTTTGAATGGATATAGAAATGCACAGAAGATTGTGTAGGAGGTCGCTTCCCTCCCCCCCTGCTGTTTTATGGTATTTGTCTGTGTTGTAAAGATAATGTGTTTAAGGTACCAAGTACGCCATTATTGTATTTGATAAAATGACTACTGCTGCTGCTAGTGACGTGCGGGTCCCTGATGTAGCATAGCCAGGACCGTATAGCTGCCGGTGCCACCGAGCCGCCGGGCCAGAGCAGCCTAAATGTTAGATAAGATAAGGGAGGCATGACAGATGATCGGTGGGTTGGTTAGAGAGACGGGCCTTGTGAGGGAAGTTCTGTAGCAGGGTTTGAGAAGTAAAGAAGTTGTCCGGAGCCTACGGCTCACCTTGGCGGGCTCAGGGAAGTCGTGAGAGTAGACAGTCATCGGGACCCAGAAGTGGACAGCGGTGAGAAGAAGCATGGTGGAACAGAGCCACAGGTACATGGCAGCTTGCGGCTGAGATCCAACATAGTGGGGATAGGTTGAGTGAGAGTACTCCAAAATCACAGTAACTGCAGAACTGTCAGGAGTTAGGCCATGTCATTCATAGTGTGGAAAGACTAAACTAGGGGGCAGATCGGTTTGATTAGTATCACTGCTCTCAAGTACGGCACCTACTCCATCTTCTGCAATCTCCATCCTCCTGCCCATCCTCATGTATGATGTGTCCGGCATCATTCACAGACAGGGCTCCATTGCACTCTTGTGCATGTGCACTTTGATCTGCCTTGCTGAGGGAAAAGCAATGTACTTTAAAGTGCTGGTGTGAGAAAAGGTCAAAGACCCCCTGCGCATGCACACTAGAATACTTTAAATTGCCTTTAGCCAGGCAGATCAAACTGCACCTGTGAAGTAGCGCAATGAAGGCCTCACTGTGAATGACACTGGTTGTGTCATGCATGGGGTTGGGCAGGAGTACAGAGATTGCAGAAGATGGAGGAGGCACCGGACCAGAGAGCAGCAACACCCATCAGTCCAATCCGTCCCATAGGTGAGTATAAGAAAAGTGTTTTATTTTACGTTATACAGCATGTCCTGGGCTCTTATATACAGTATTCTAGAATGCTGTATATAAGAGCTCACTGGTGGTGGCCGCAGCTTATAGGGGCCAAATCTGGTGACCGGCTCCCTTTAAGGTACACAGAAGGCCAGGTAGGAGATTGGTAATTATAGTAAAGCAATCATTCCATTACCTTCTTTAGTGCCACAGGGGCCTCAATTATGCCATTGTTATCCTATAGACTAGTCCCATAATGTGGATTGTGATTGTAGACCCAGTAGAGCAGTCACCAAATTGGGTCTTACATGCAGACTCAGGTGAGGGGCTTGGCCTCAGAAAAATACTTCCACCAATGCATAGTTAGCTTTGGGGGAGGGGGTGTTTCCCAGGGGATGGGCATGATCCTGGGGGGTGGCTAGGGGTACTTAGGACACTGACAAGAGGATGAGGGTTGTTGCTGGCTGGAGCTGGATACACGCACTACAGTCATGGTATCTGTCATCTGGATGAGTATAGGCTGTGACTAAAGACTATACCATTGGGAGATACAAAAGCTGTATGCTATCGAAAACTTGGGAGACAATGGGTATCACATGGTACAAGGGCAGGGGTGCTACTGGACCTGATTTGGGATCTTGTGGCTTGGGGGCATCTCATTTTGGCTATTTACCTGGAGTTGCTGTAAGACCGTGGATAGAAGAAATATACATAATTGCATTGTTAACCTGCCTAGGTGAATACTACAACCCACAACCTCAGATCTTCACACTACTTGTTAATTATTATTTAAGTACAATAATAACTTTACATTGTTCCAACATATCGAAAAAAGAAAAATATATAAAAGGACCTCATTTAAATGACTGCATTTAAAATCTATGTTCCATTAATCTTTTACTCTCTACTCATACTATACCATCTGCGGGACTTTCATATTACACGGAGCTATGCTAAGTTTTTATTTTCTAGTGAGCTCTTATGGAATATATGAGAAAAAAACAACTGCATGTTGTGTGGTTATTATTTTATGCAAGTATTCTGTTTATAGGAGGAAATTAAGTATCTCAAAGGCACCACATGGTGCAAGCAGTTCCTTTATGTACATAATCCAATAAAACCATAGGGGCAGTGATCCACCAACAGGCTAAAACATATTTTTTTTGTAAACAATAATTAAATGAATGAAAATATGAACAAGAGATAATAAGGTAATTGAGTTACAGTCATGGTTGAAAGTGATGGCAATTGTTCCAGATCATGAAGTCTTTCTCCAGGAAATTATTGCAATTACACATTTTGTTATACACATAAAAATGATTGTACTCCAAGAAAATAATTGCAATTACATATTTTGTTATATATTTATTTCATTTGTATGTATTGGAACAACACAAAAAAACATAGAAAAAAAAGGCAAACTGGACATAACTTCACACAAAACCTAAAAATGGGCAGAACAAAATTGTTGGTAAGTAACAGGTATGGTCAATATGAAAATCAAGCCTGAAACTAGATAAAAAGGAGTAAAGTTGACTCAATCTTTGCATTGTGTGTTTGTGTTGCACACTAAGCATGAAAAATAGAAAGAATAGAGAAGAGCTATCTGAGGACTTGAAAAACAAAATTGTTGAAAAATATCAACAATCTCAAGGTTGCAAGTCCATTTCCAGAGATCTTGATGTTCTTTTGTCCGCGGTGCGCAATATAATCAAGAAGTTTTCAACCCATGTTACTGTAGCTAATCTAACTGCCCATAAACAGCAGAGAAAAATTGATGAAAGGTTGCAATGCAAGATAATCTGGATGGTAGACAAGCAAGCCAAGTCAAGTTCCAAAGAAATAAGAAATTCAAGCTGTCCTGCAGGCTCTGGATGCCTCAATATCAGTGTGACATTTGAATAAAATGAAACACTATGGTATGAGACTCAGGAGGACCCTACTGCTGACATAGAGATATAAAAAAGCTAGACTGCAGTTTGCCAAAATGTTTGCGAGTAAGCCAAAATCCTTCTGGGAAAGCATCTTGTGGACAGATGAGAACAAGACAAAGCTTTTTGGTAAGCACATCATTCTACTGTATAACAAAAATGGAATGAGGCCTAGAAAGAAAAGTACACAGTACCTACAGCCAACTATACAAGAGGATCAAAGATGTTTGGGGTTATTTTGCTGCCTCTGGCACTGGGTGCCTTAACTGTGTGCAATGCACCATGAAATCTAAAGATTACAAGAGGATTTTGAGATGCAATGCAGGGCCCAGTGTCAGATAGCTGGGTTTGCGTCCCAAGTCATGGACAATGACCCCAAACATACTTCAAGAATCACCCAGAAAGAGATAAAAAAAAGCTGGACAGTTCTGAAGTGGCCAGTCAAGATCTAAATCTAATTGAACAGCTGAGGATAGATCTGAAAATTGCTGTTGGGTGAAGGAACCCTTAAAATATGAGAGACCTCGGGGTGTTTGCAAAAGAAGAGTTGTCCAAAATTACAGTTAAGTGGTGTAAGATGCTTGTTGATGCTTATAAGAAGCAATTGATTGCAATTATTTATTCCAAAATGCAACCAAATATTAAGTTGAGGATGCCAACAATTTTGTCCAGCCCAATTTTGGAATTTTGTCCAATTTGCCTTCTTTTTTCTACTTTGTTTATGTTTTGTGTTGTTTCACTACACACAAAGGAAATAAATGTGTATAACAAAATGTGTAATTGCAATAAATTTCAGAGAGAAATACTTCATTTTCTGGGACAATTTCAAGGATGCCAACTCTTTCGGTCTTAATTGTATGTGTATATACAACAATGCAAAACAATGTGAATAAAATTTGAACCGTGCACAAACAAAAATCAGAATTAAAAACACTTCTACCGTTCATCTTTGGTAAGATTAGCCAGTCTTCTTGACTTGCGGGCAAGTATGAATCTAAAATGAAATGAAAAGTCCTGATAAATACCTTTAGTAATTGTTTGCTTGTTCGAAATATCTGTGTGGTTTTCTTTCTTTTTAACTAAGTACATAAGTTATAAAGTGCCGCCAAAAGGTGCTGGTCTATGACTGATGCTTATGATGTATCCCCATAATATGGAAAAAATGTATATTTGCTGATGGTCGCAATGTAGACATACCAATAAATCATAAGAATAGGGCTCCTGTGTGCCCCAGTACCCCTCTTTTCAGAATTTATAAGACTGATGTTTTGTACTCACCTGTCTCAGACGGTCCCATAGACAATGAATGAAGTAATATTAATAGGTGATAATTAGTGATGAGCGAGTACTAAAAAGCTTGGGTGCTCGAGGCTCGGGCCGAGCATCCCAAGATACTCGTGTACTTGGCCCGAGCACCGAGCCCAATGTTATCCTATGGGAGACCCGAGTATTTTTCTGAAATGACCCCCGGCAGCATGTAGAAACCCTAAAAATGTCACAAAAGTCTCAGAAGAGTGCTCAAATGACATGGCAACAGCATGGGGAA